>NC_057795.1:54577929-54925085 GCF_018294505.1 Triticum aestivum
CCTATGTAAGCACCCCCCCTTAGATTCACCACTGGATCAACCCTCTCATTGCCCATGATACATGCCATGCCCCCAAAAAATCAGCCGCCGCTACTGGCAGAACTAATCTACCCCCTTTGTCACGTCCCCAACCATAGGCTCGGAAGACAGGCTAGATGTCCCCTTGGTCAGTCGAAGGGTCCATCAGAGCGATCGGAGATGAGGGGTAGGTGTGGTGGGTAGAAAGGACTCAATGGCGGCTACACACGAGCACTGGTTTGCGTCAGTGCTATACAAACGGTTTTAAACCCTTTTGTGCGACGGCATTTGGAACCGTCGCCAAGTGAGTGTGGGCGATAGGGGGGCTCTTCCCACATGACCCAGAAAACGTCGGGGATATGCCCTCCTGGCACACATGCTCGGCAAAATGAGGTCGTGTGCGACCGGCGAGCAAGAAAATACGGTACGTACAGTAGTGCTAAAAAACAATTATACAAGCGAAATCATTTTCGGTCGTAAGTACATCCCACACAGTCAACCCCCGCTAAACGTTTCCGTTCGTATGTACATTCCACACAGTCCATCAAAGGAATATGTTTTTGTTAGTATGTAAACCCACATAGTCAATAATTTCGAAGCGTGTGAGGTAAGGTTACTATCGCAAACATTTAATAAGAAAGAACTCTGTGCGATGCTGTTGTTAATCGCACACGTTTTTTCTTGGCTGATCGTGTGTGCAGCGGAGATTGATCGCCCACATTTTTTTCTAATTGATCGTGTGTGCGGTGGAGATTGATCGCACACGTAGTGGATCCTAGAAACGTGTCTAATCTCCACGTCTATCGTAGACGTTTCACTTTTGCAAAGTGTGTGAAGTGTAATTCCTAATTAATCCCTACTTAATCCCTAATTAAAAAATCACCTTTTTGAATTTGAAAGTAGGCAATCACTTATTTCATATCCAACCAGGTTTATTACAAATATAGGTTCAACCACGAATGCATAATTTGATGCACAGATACATATATTGAAGAACTATAGAAGCACCAAGTAAAGAATGATGGACCACAGTTATACTAAAGACTATAAAGAGAGAGGCGAAAGACATTCTGGTTGCTAGAGAAGCTAAAGCGGAATGCCCATCACTACAAAAAAAAGACACATCCGTGACACTGTGGGCCAAACGAATTTTTTTCTGTCATACTTATGACACTTCTATGACGATAATTGTGACAAAACCCGGTATCATCATAGATGTGGTGGGCTCCTACTTCTATGACAAAAAATCATGACAGAAAATGGGCTTTTTGTCCTGGGCGGGCCGGAGACGCAGCTGCATGACATTCTTTGGGCCGTCCATGACGGAAAAAACCATGGTAGAAGCGAGGGCAAAGAAAATTTTGGGGAGTTCCCGGTTACGATGGGTGGTCGGGGGCCAAGCGATGCGCATTTCTCTCGTACACGTACGCGCGTGTGTGCGAAGCGTTGGACTCTAACTGAACCCGAGTGAGGCGTTGGGCTCTAACTGAACCTGAGCGATTGCACTAGCTACGTTACTGAACCCGAGTGATTCCTTTGCTACTGCTGCTAACTGAAGCCGATCGAACCCTGCTGCCTCCTTCCCTTGATGAACAGTGAGCGTTGTTGGGGGGTTTGTATGAACAGTCCCTAGTGGGGGTGGATGAATAGGACCCTGTGGTTTTGCCTTTTGATGAACAGGACCCGATCGAGCCGGTTGGGGCTGGATGAACAGGACCCCGTGGAGGGCTAGATGAATAGGATGACCCCGCGGAGGGCTAGTTGAACAGTAGCCGGTGGAGGGCTGGATGAACAGTAGCCCGAGAAGGGGTGGTCGAACAGGAACCCGTGGAGAGGGATGGTTGAACAGTAGCCGGTGGAGGAGCACGCGCTGGAGGCTGGATGAACAGGAGCCCGTGGATGAGCAGTCACAGGTGGAAGCTGGAGGAGAGGTTGACAATGGATGAACAGTAGCCCATGGAGTCCCATTTTGCGGTACGCCACACCCCTCCCGATGAATAGGACCGCCGTTTTGACCGTAGCGCTCCAACACAAGTCTGTTTCCTCCATTTTGTAGTACGCCACACCCCTCCCTATCAACAGAACCCCGTTTCGACCATAGGATGTCCAACAGAAGTCCGTTTCCTCCATTTTGTAATATGCCAGACCACTCCCGATGAACAGGATCCCGTTTCAAACGTGGCCGGTCGAACACAAGGTCGTTTCCTCCGTTCTACGGTATGCCAGGCCTTGTTTCCATCGGCTGTTCTGTCCGAGTCCTCCCGATGAACATGACGGCGCATTCCGTTCCGACCCAGCTGGTTGGCTTCCCATGAACACGACGACGGCGCAGTTTCTCCGTTCCAACCCAGCCATGTACACAAGCCCTGGTCGTACGTATGCGCGAGTAAGCGTTCGAGACCCTGCCCGTATGTATGTATGTGGCCGTATTTACTTTCTTGCACCATGGCCGTTGTACGTACGTGTATATGCTACGTGCGCGCCTCTACTACGACACGTCTGCGCCTCTACATCAACCAGTATGTACGTACACGTTCGCGACTAGAATGACAACGCTACGTACGCTTCGACCAGGTGGGTCCCGACTGTTAGGCACTTCCTTGCGTGCGAAGATGTAGCTGGTGGGTCCCAGCAGTCAGGGGGCGAATCCTTTTTTCTGCCCGGACACACTTCCCTGTGTGCGAAGATGTAGCTGGTGGGTCCCAGCAGTCAGGGGGGAAACATTTTTTCTCGAAATACTATTGCCCGTCTGATGGGTCCCTGCTGTCAGGTGGAGGAATCATTATTTCCGCGTAATAAGGAGGCACTTCCTTGCTGCGGCCGTGGACCCAGCTGTCAGCCTTCCACGTACAATACTCTTCCGATGGAAGTCGGTGGTTGATCATATTGACCACGCCTCAACGAGAGCACCAAGGCGGTGGATGGTGGGGAGGCCTAGGAAGGGGACGACACGGAGCCGAGGAAGACGCGGCAGTGGATGCCCACATGGAGAGGAGTACGATGGTTCATTGGTTCGGGTGCGGTGTGAGGCTGTCGTCACCGCAGAATAATAGAGGGTGTGGGTGAGTAGAGGGATGGCCTGGCCAGCGGTGGGAGTAGTAGGGGGCAGTGAGGCCTTCGCGGCATCACAGCCGGCCATGAGAGGCAGGAGCACGCGGCAGGACCGCCGCTGGTTTGGGCGGCTGGAGAAAGAATACCAGAGGTTGAAGAAGCACTACGGCCGTTGGATGGACATCGTACGTCACTGGAGCTAGAATCGTTCATATATTGACTAAGTTGACAAAGCCCTCCATCCCCGTCAACTTAGTAGGCCCACAAGTCAGCCTCCCACTATGGTGGGTCCTAGCTGGCGGGGGGGGGGGGTATTCATTTTTTTGTGCGCAATAAGAAGACACTTCCTTGTGTGCGAAGATATAATTGATGGGTCCGACCTGTCAGCGGAGGGAATGTTTTTTTCGCGAAATACAGAGGCCCTTCGATGGGTCCCAGATGTCAGGTGGAGGAATCATTATTTTGCGTGTAATAAGGAGGCATTTTTTTGTGTGTGACTGTGGACCCAGCTGCCAGCCTCCCCACGTACAGTCCACTTTCGGTGGATGTCGTTCGTCGACCATACCGCACCGAGAGCACCAGGGCGGTGGACGACGGCGAGGCCTACGTGGGGAACAATACGGAGCCGAGGAAGACACGGCAATGGCTGCGCCACTACAACAACACTACCATGTATGGTCGCTTTTTCTGAGACGCTATTTATATTTGTCTCTATGCCCATGAACACTTGCGGGCTAAAGACGCTTCTTAAGACGCTTACCTAGCGCCACAAACTTTGTTGGGGAACGTTGCAGAAAATAAAAAAATTCTAGGGTTTCACCAAGATCAATCTATGAGTTCATCTAGCAACGAGAGAGAGGAGTGCATCTACATACCCTTGTAGATCAAGCGGAAGCGTTCAAGGGAACGGGGTTGAGGGAGTCCTACTCGTCGTGATCGAAATCACCGGAGATCCTAGCACCGAACGGACGGCACCTCCGTGTTCAACACACGTACGGTCAGCATGACGTCTCCTCCTTCTTGATCCAGCAAGGGGGAAGGAGAGGTTGATGAAGATCCAGCAGCACGACGGCGTGGTGGTGGATGCAGCAGGGATCCCGGCAGGGCTTCGCCAAGCGTCTGCGGGAGCGAGAGGTGTAGCAAGGGGGAAGGGAGGTGCCAAGTGCAAGGGTGCGGCTGCCCTCCCTCCCCTCCTCTATATATAGGGTCCCCAGGGGGCGCCGACCCTAGGAGATGGGATCTCCTAGGGGGGGGGGGCGGCCAAGGGGGTGCCTTGCCCCCCAAGGCAAGTGGAGGCGCCCCCTCCCCTAGGGACGCCCAAGGGGGGGGGGGGGGTGCACCAGCGCACCAGGGGCTGGTTCCACTCCCACTTCAGCCCATGGGGCCCTCCGGGATGGGTGGCCCCACCCGGTGGACCCCCGGGACCCTTCCGGTGGTCCCGGTACAATACCGGTGACCCCCGAAACTTTCCCGATGGCCGAAACTCAACTTACCATATATAATTCTTTACCTCCGGACCATTCCGGAACTCCTCGTGACGTCCGGGATCTCATCCGGGACTCCGAACAACTTTTAGTTTGCTGCATACTAATATCTCTACAACCCTAGCGTCACCAAACCTTAAGTGTGTAGACCCTACGGGTTAGGAAGACACGTAGACATGACCGAGACGGCTCTCCGGTCAATAACCAACAGCGGGATCTGGATACCCATGTTGGCTCCCACATGCTCCTCGATGATCTCATCGGATGAACCACGATGTCGAGGATTCAAGCAACCCCTTATACAATTCCCTTTGTCAATCGATATGTTACTTGCCCGAGATTCGATCGTCGGTATTCCAATACCTCGTTCAATCTCGTTACCGGCAAGTCACTTTACTCGTACCGTAATGCATGATCCCGTGACCAGACACTTGGTCACTTTGAGCTCATTATGATGATGCATTACCGAGTGGGCCCAGAGATACCTCTCCGTCATACTGAGTGACAAATCCCAGTCTCGATCTGTGTCAACCCAACAGACACTTTCGGAGATACCCGTAGTATACCTTTATAGTCACCCAGTTACTTTGTGACGTTTGGTACACCCAAAGTACTCCTACGATATCCGGGAGTTACACGATCTCATGGTCTAAGGAAAAGATACTTGACATTGGAAAAGCTCTAGCAAACAAACTACACGATCTTGTGCTATGCTTAGGATTGGGTCTCGTCCATCACATCATTCTCCTAATGATGTGATCCCGTTATCAATGACATCCAATGCCCATAGTTAGGAAACCATGACTATCTGTTGATCAACGAGCTAGTCAACTAGAGGCTCACTAGGGACACGTTGTGGTCTATGTATTCACACGTGTATTACGATTTCCGGATAACACAATTATAGCACTTTGCAAATATCTGTGTCTCCATCTTGAACATTTTCACGGATGGAGTTGAAACGATGCTTGATGTGCTTGGTCTTCTTGTGAAACCTGGGCTCCTTTGCAAGGGCAATAGCTCCAGTGTTGTCACAGAAGAGAGTGATCGGCCCCGACGCATTGGGTATGACTCCTAGGTCGGTGATGAACTCCTTCATCCATATTGCTTCATGTGCTTCCTCCGAGGCTGCCATGTACTCCGCTTCACATGTAGATCCCGCCACCACGCTCTGCTTGCAACTGCACCAGCTTACCGCTCCACGATTCAACATATACACGTATCCGGTTTGTGACTTAGAGTCATCTAGATCTATGTCGAAGCTAGCATCGACGTAACCCTTTACGACGAGCTCTTCATCACCTCCATAAACGAGAAACATGTCCTTTGTCCTTTTCAGGTACTTCAGGATATTCTTGACCGCCGTCCAGTGTTCCTTGCTGGGATTACTTTGGTACCTTCCTACCAAACTTACGGCAAGGTTTACATCAGGTCTGGTACACAGCATGGCATATATAATAGATCCTATGGCTGAGGCATAGGGGATGACACTCATCTCTTCTTTATCTTCTGCCGTGGTCGGGCATTGAGCTGAGCTCAATCTCACACCTCGCAATACAGGCAAGAACCCTTTCTTGGACTGATCCATATTGAACTTCTTCAATATCTTATCAAGGTATGTGCTTTGTGAAAGACCTATGAGGCGTCTCGATATATCCCTATAGATCTTGATGCCTAATATGTAAGCAGCTTCTCCAAGGTCCTTCATTGAAAAACACTTATTCAAGTAGGCCTTAATGTTGTTCAAGAGTTCTATATCATTTCCCATCAAAAGTATGTCATCTACATATAATATGAGAAATGCTACAGCGCTCCCACTCACTTTCTTGTAAACACAGGCTTCTCCATAAGTCTGCATAAACCCAAACGCTTTAATCATCTCATCAAAGCGAATGTTCCAACTCCGAGATGCTTGCACCAGTCCATAAATGGATCACTGGTGCTTGCATACCTTGTTAGCATTCTTAGGGTCGACAAAACCTTCCGGCTGCATCATATACAGTTCTTCCTTAAGATAGCCGTTAAGGAATACAGTTTTGACGTCCATCTGCCATATCTCATAATCATAGTATGCGGCAATTTCTAACATGATACGGACGGACTTCAGCTTCGCTACGGGAGAGAAAGTCTCATCATAGTCAACCCCTTGAACTTGCCGATAACCCTTAGCGACAAGTCAAGCTTTATAGATGGTAACATTACCATCCGCGTCCGTCTTCTTCTTAAAGATCCATTTGTTTTCTATCGCACGCCGATCATCCGGCAAGTCTGTCAAAGTCCATACTTTGTTTTCATACATGGATTCTATCTCGGATTGCATGGCTTCAAGCTATTTGTTAGAATCTGGGCCCGCCATCGCTTCTTCATATTTCGAAGGTTCACCGTTGTCTAACAACATGATTTCCAGGACAGGGTTGCCATACCACTCTGGCATGGAACGTGTCCTTGTAGACCTACGAAGTTCAGTAGAAACTTGATCCGAAGTACCTTCATCATCATCATTAATTCCTTCTCCAGTCGGTGTAGGCACCACAGGAACATTTTCCTGAGCTGCACTACTTTCCGGTTCAAGAGGTAGTACTTCATCGTGTTCTATTTTCCTCCCACTTACTCCTTTCGAGAGAAACTCTTTTTCCAGAAAGGATCCATTCTTGGCAACAAAGATCTTGCCTTCGGATCTAAGGTAGAAGGTATACCCAATGGTTTCCTTAGGGTATCCTATGAAGACACATTTTTCCGACTTGGGTTCGAGCTTTTCAGGTTGAAGTTTCTTGACATAAGCATCGCATCCCCAAACTTTTAGAAATGACAACTTAGGTTTCTTCCCAAACCATAATTCATACGGTGTCGTCTCAACAGATTTAGACGGAGCCCTATTTAAAGTGAATGTAGCTGTCTCTAGTGGGTATCCCCAAAATGATAGCGGTAAATCGGTAAGAGACATCATAGATCGCACCATATCCAATAGAGTGCGATTACAACGTACAGACACACCGTTATGCTGAGGTGTTCCAGGCGGCGTGAGTTGTGAAACAATTCCACATTTCCTTAAGTGCGTACCAAATTCGTGACTTAAATATTCTCCTCGACGATCTGATCATAGGAACTTTATCTTTCGGTCACGTTGATTCTCTACCTCATTCTGAAATTCCTTGAACTTTTCAAAGGTCACAGACTTGTGTTTCATCAAGTAGACATACCCATATCTACTCAAGTCATCAGTGAGAGTGAGAACATAACGATATCCTCCGCGCGCCTCAACGCTCATTGGACCGCACACATTAGTATGTATGATTTCAAATAAGTTGGTTGCTCCCTCCATTGTTCCGGAGAATGGAGTCTTGGTCATTTTGCCCATGAGGCATGGTTCGCATGTGTCAAATGATTCATAATCGAGAGACTCTAAAAGACCATCAACATGGAGCTTCTTCATGCGGTTGACACCAATGTGACCAAGGCGGCAGTGCCACAAGTATGTGGGACTATCGTTATCAACTTTACATCTTTTGGTATTCACGCTATGAATATGTGTAACATCACGTTCGAGATTCATTAAGAATAAACCATTGACCATCGGGGCATGACCATAAAACATATCTCTCATATAAATAGAACAACGATTATTCTCGGATTTAAATGAGTAGCCATCTCGTATTAAACGAGATCCAGATACAATGTTCATGCTCAAACTTGGCACTAAATAACAATTATTGAGGTTTAAAACTAATCCTGTAGGTAAATGTAGAGGTAGCGTGCCGACGGCGATCACATCGACCTTGGAACCATTCCCGACGTGCACCGTCACCTCGTCCTTCGCCAGTCTCTGCTTATTCCGCAGCTCCTGCTTTGAGTTACAAATATGAGCAACGACACCGGTATCAACTACCCAGGAGCTACTACGAGCACTGGTAAGGTACACATCAATTACATGTATATCACATATACCTTTAGTGTTGCCGGCCTTCTTGTTCGCTAAGTATTTGGGGCAGTTCCGTTTCCAGTGACCCTTCCCTTTACAATAAAAGCACTCATCTCAGGCTTGGGTCCATTCTTTGATTTCTTCCCGGCAACTGGCTTACCGGGCGGGGCAACATCCTTGCCGTCCTTCTTGAAGTTCTTCTTACCCTTGCCTTTCTTGAACTTGGTGGTTTTATTGACCATCAACACTTGATGTTCCTTTTTAATTTCTACCTCTGCTGACTTCAGCATTGAAAATACTTCAGGAATAGTTTTCACCATCCCCTGCATATTGTAGTTCATCACAAAGCTCTTGTAGCTCGGTGGGAGCGACTGAAGGATTCTGTCAATGACCGCCTCGTCCGGGAGGTTAATGTCCAGCTGGGACAGGCGGTTGTGCAACCCAGACATTTTGAGTATGTGCTCACTAACAGAACTATTTTCCTCCAACTATAGAACTTGTCGGAGACTTCATATCTCTCGACCCGGGCGTGAGCTTGGAAAACCATTTTCAGCTCCTCGAACATCTCATATGCTCTGTGTTGCTCAAAACGCTTTTGGAGCCCCGGTTCTAAGTTGTAAAGCATGCCGCACTGAACGAGGGAGTAATCATCATCACGTGACTGCCAAGCGTTCATAACATCTTGGTTCTCTGGGATGGGTGCTTCCCCTAGCGGTCCTTCTAGGACATATGCTTTCTTGGCAGCTATGAGGATGATCCTCAGGTTCCGGACCCAGTCCATATAGTTGCTGCCATCATCTTTCAGCTTGGTTTTCTCTAGGAACGCGTTGAAGTTCATGTTGACATGAGCGTTGGACATTTGATCTACAAGACATTTATGCAAAGGTTTTAGACTAAGTTCATGATAATTAAGTTCATCTAATCAAATTATTTAATGAACTCCCACTTAGATTAGACATCCCTCTAGTCATCTAAGTGTTACATGATCCGAGTCGACTAGGCCGTGTCTGATCATCACGTGAGACGGACTAGTCATCATCGGTGAACATCTCCATGTTGATCGTATCTTTCATACGACTCATGTTCGACCTTTCGGTCTCTTGTGTTCCGAGGCCATGTCTGTACATGCTAGGCTCGTCAAGTTAACCTAAGTGTTTTGCGTGTGGAAATCTGTCTTACACCCGTTGTATGTGAACGTTAGAATCTATCACACTCGATCATCACATGGTGCTTCGAAACAAAGAACTGTCGCAACGGCGCACAGTTAGGGGGAACACTTTCTTGAAATTATTATGAGGGATCATCTTATTTACTACCGTCGTTCTAAGTAAACAAGATGCAAAAACATGATAAACATCACATGCAATCAAATAGTAGTGACATGATATGGCCAATATCATATAGCTCCTTTGATCTCCATCTTCGGGGCTCCATGATCATCTTCGTCACCGGCATGACACCATGATCTCCATCATCGTGTCTCCATGAAGTTGCTCGCCAACTATTACTTCTACTACTATAGCTAACGGTTTAGCAAAAAAGTAAAGTAATTACATGGCGTTAAATCATTGACACGTGGGTCATACAATAATTAAGACAACTCCTATGGCTCCTGCCGGTTGTCATACTCATCGACATGCAAGTCATGATTCCTATTACAAGAACATGATCTCATACATCACAATATATCATTCATCATTCATCACAACTTTTGGCCATATCACATCACAAAGCAATTGCTGCAAAAACAAGTTAGACGTCCTCTAATTGTTGTTGCATCTTTTACGTGGCTGCAATAGGGTTCTAGCAAGAACGTTTTCTTACCTACGAAAAACCACAACTTGATTTGTCAACTTCTATTTACCCTTCATAAGGACCCTTTTCATCGAATCCGCTCCAACTAAAGTGGGAGAGACAGACACCCGCTAGCCACCTTACGCAACTAGTGCATGTCAGTCGGTGGAACCTGTCTCACGTAAGCGTACGTGTAAGGTCGGTCCGAGCCGCTTCATCCCACAATACCGCTGAAGCAAAATAAGACTAGTAGTGGCAAGAAAGTTGACAACATCTACGCCCACAACAGATTTGTGTTCTACTCGTGCAAAGAGAACTACGCATAAACCTGGCTCTGATACCACTGTTGGGGAATGTTGCAGAAAATAAAAAAATTTCTACGGTTTCACCAAGATCAATCTATGAGTTCATCTAGCAACAAGAGAGAGGAGTGCATCTACATACCCTTGTAGATCAAGCGGAAGCGTTCAAGGGAACGGGGTTGAGGGGGTCGTACTCGTCGTGATCCAAATCACCAGAGATCCTAGCGCCGAACGGACGGCACCTCAGTGTTCAACACACGTACGGTCAGCGTGACGTCTCCTCCTTCTTGATCCAGCAAGGGGGAAGGAGAGGTTGATGAAGATCCAGCAGCACGACGGCGTGGTGGTGGATGCAGCAGGGATCCCGGCAGGGCTTCGCCAAGCGTCTGCAGGAGCGAGAGGTGTAGCAAGGGGGAAGGGAGGCGCCAAGTGCAAGGGTGTGGCTGCCCTCCCTCCCCCCTCTATATATAGGGTCCCCAGGGGGGGCGCCGGCCCTAGGAGATGGGATCTCCTAGGGGGGCGGCGGCCAAGGGGGTGCCTTGCCCCCCAAGGCAAGTGGAGGCGCCCCCTCCCCTAGGGTTCCCAACCCTAGGCACAGGGGGGCCCAAGGGGGGCACACGAGCCCACCAGGGGCTGATTCCACTTCCACTTCAGCCCATGGGGCCCTCCGGGATGGGTGGCCCCACCCGGTGGACCCCCGGGACCCTTCCGGTGGTCCCGGTACAATACCGGTGACCCCCGAAACTTTCCCGATAGCCGAAACTCAACTTCCCATATATAATTCTTTACCTCCGGACCATTCCGGAACTCCTCGTGACGTCCGGCATCTCATCCGGGACTCGTAACAACTTTCGGTTTGCTGCATACTAATATTTCTACAACCCTAGCGTCACCGAACCTTTAGTGTGTAGACCCTACGGGTTCGGGAGACACGTAGACATGACCAAGACGGCTCTCCGGTCAATAACCAACAACGGGATCTGGATACCCATGTTGGTGTTGGGGAACGTTGCAGAAAATTAAAATTTTTCCTACGGTTTCACCAAGATCCATCTATGAGTTCATCTAAGCAACGAGTCTAGGGAGAGAGTTTGCATCTACATACCACTTGTAGATCGCGTGCGGAAGCTTGCAAGGTGATGATGTAGTCGTACTCGACGTGATCCAAATCACCGATGACCTGCGCCGAACGGACGACACCTCCGCGTTCAACACACGTACGGAACAGCCACGTCTCCTCCTTCTTGATCCAGCAAGGAAGGGAGGAGAGGTTGAGGGAGATGGCACCAGCAGCAGCACGACGGCGTGGTGTTGATGGAGCTGCAGTACTCCGGCAGAGCTTCGCTAAGCACTATGGAGGTGGAGGAGGTGTTGAGGAGGGAGAAGGAGGCAACCAAAGGCCAGGGCGTTCAGGTATGAAGTCCCTCCTCTCCCCCCACTATATATAGGGGTGCCAAGGGGGGGTGGCCGGCCCTAGGAGATCCAATCTCCTAGGGGGTGCGGCGGCCAAGGGGGGTTTTCCCTCCCCCCAAGGCACCTAGGAGGTGCCTTACCCTCCTAGGACTCTTGCCCCCCTTGAACCCTAGGCGCATGGGCCTATGTGGGGCTGGTGCCCTTGGCCCATTAGGCCAAGGCGCACCCCCTTACAGCCCATGTGGCCCCCCGGGACAGGTGGACCCACCCGGTGGACCCCCGGGACCCTTCCGGTGGTCCCGGTACAATACCGATAACCCCGAAACTTGTCCCGATGCCCGAAACAGGACTTCCCATATATAAATCTTTACCTCCGGACCATTCCGGAACTCCTCTTGACATCCGGGATCTCATCCGGGACTCCGAACAACATTCGGGTTACTGCATATACATATCCCTATAACCCTAGCGTAACTGAACCTTAAGTGTGTAGACCCTACGGGTTCGGGAGACATGCAGACATGACCGAGACTCTCTCAGTCAATAACCATCAGCGGGATCTGGATACCCATGATGGCTCCCACATGCTCCTCGATGTTGTCATCGGATGAACCACTATGTCGAGGATTCGATCAAACCCTGTATGCAATTCCCTTTGTCAATCGGTACGTTACTTGCCCGAGACTCGATCGTCGGTATCCCAATACCTTGTTCAGTCTCGTTACCGGCAAGTCACTTTACTCGTACCGTAATGCATGATCCCGTGTCCAACACCTTGGTCACATTGAGCTCAATATGATGATGCATTACCGAGTGGGCCCAGAGATACCTCTCCGTCATACGGAGTGACAAATCCCAGTCTCGATCCGTGTCAACCCAACAGCTACTTTCGGAGATACCTGTAATGCACCTTTATAGTCACCCAGTTACGTTGTGACGTTTGGTACACCCAAGGCACTCTTACGGTATCCGGGAGTTACACTATCTCATGGTCGAAGGAAGAGATACTTGACACTTGCAAAGCTCTAGCAAAACGAACTACACGATCTTTTATGCTATGCTTAGGATTGGGTCTTGTCCATCACATCATTCTCCTAATGATGTGATCCCGTTATCAACGACATCCAATGTCCATAGTCAGGAAACCATGACTATCTGTTGATCACAACGAGCTGGTCAACTAGAGGCTTACCAGGGACATTGTGTGGTCTAAGTATTCACACGTGTATTACGATTTCCGGATAATACAGTTATAGCATGAATAAAAGACAATTATCATGAACAATGAAATATAATAATACTTTTATTATTGCCTCTAGGGCATATTTCCAACAGTCTCCCACTTGCACTAGAGTCACTAATCTAGTTACATTGTGATGAATCGAACACCCATAGAGTTCTGGTGTTGATCATGTTTTGCACGCGAGAGAGGTTTAGTCAACGGATCTGCGACATTCAGATCCGTGTGCACTTTGCAAATCTCTATGTCTCCATCTTGAACATTTTCACGGATGGAGTTGAAACGACGCTTGATGTGCCTGGTCTTCTTGTGAAACCTGGGCTCCTTTGCGAGGGCAATAGATCCAGTGTTGTCACAGAAGAGTTTGATCGGCCCCGACGCATTGGGTATGACTCCTAGGTCGGTGATGAACTCCTTCACCCAAATCGCTTCATGTGCTGCCTCCGAGGCTGCCATGTACTCCGCTTCACACGTAGATCCCGCCACGATGCTCTGCTTGCAGCTGCACCAGCTTACTGCTCCACCATTCAACATATACACGTATCCGGTTTGTGACTTAGAGTCATCCAGATCTGAGTCGAAGCTAGCGTCGACGTAACCCTTTACGACGAGCTCTTCGTCTCCTCCATAAACGAGAAACATGTCCTTTGTCCTTTTCAGGTACTTCAGGATATTCTTGACCGCTGTCCAGTGTTCCTTGCCGGGATTACTTTGGTATCTTGCTACCAAACTTACGGCAAGGTTTACATCGGGTCTGGTACACAGCATGGCATACATAATAGATCCTATGGCTGAAGCATAGGGGATGACACTCATCTCTTCTTTATCTTTTGCCGTGGTCGGTGACTGAGCTGAGCTCAGTCTCATACCTTGTAACATAGGCAAGAACCCCTTCTTCGACTGATCCATTCTGAATCTCTTCAAAATCTTATCAAGGTATGTGCTTTGTGAAAGACCTATGAGGCGTCTCGATCTATCTCTATAGATCTTGATGCCTAATATATAAGCAGCTTCTCCAAGGTCCTTCATTGAAAAACACTTATTCAAGTAGGCCTTAATGCTGTCCAGAAATTCTATATTATTTCCCATCAGGAGTATGTCATCTACATATAATATGAGAAATGCTACAGAGCTCCCACTCACTTTCTTGTAAACGCAGGCTTCTCCATAAGTCTGCATAAACCCAAACGCTTTGATCATCTCATCAAAGCGAATGTTCCAACTCCGAGATGCTTGCACCAGTCCATAAATGGATCGCTGGAGCTTGCATACTTTGTTAGCGTTCCGAGGATCGACAAAACCTTCTGGCTGCATCATATACAGTTCTTCCTTAAGATGCCCGTTAAGGAATGCTGTTTTGACGTCCATCTGCCATATCTCATAATCATAGTATGCGGCAATTGCTAACATGATTCGGACGGACTTTAGCTTCGCTACGGGAGAGAATGTCTCGTCGTAGTCAATCCCTTGAACCTGTCGATAACCCTTAGCGACAAGTCGAGCTTTATAGATGGTAACATTACCATCCGCGTCCGTCTTCTTCTTAAAGATCCATTTGTTTTCTATCGCTCGCCAATCATCGGGCAAGTCTGTCAAAGTCCATACTTTGTTTTCATACATGGATTCTATCTCGGATTTCATGGCTTCAAGCCATTTGTTGGAATCCGGGCCCGCCATTGCTTCTTCATAGTTCGAAGGTTCATTGTTGTCTAACAACATGATTTCTAGGACAGGGTTGCCGTACCACTCTGGTGCGGAACGTGTCCTTGTGGACCTACGAAGTTCAGCAGTAACTTGATCCGAAGTACTTTGATCATTATCATGGTTTTCCTCTTCAGTTGGTGTGGGCATCACAGGAACGGTTTCCTGTGCTGCGTCACTATCCCGCTCAAGAGGTAGTACTTCATCGAGTTCTACTTTCCTCCCACTTACTTCTTTCGAGAGAAACTCTTTTTCCAGAAAGCATCCGTTCTTGGCAACAAAGATCTTGCCTTCGGATCTTAAGTAGAAGGTATACCCTATAGTTTCCTTAGGGTATCCTATGAATACACATTTTTCCGACTTGGGTTCGAGCTTTTCAGGTTGAAGTTTCTTGACATAAGCTTCGCATCCCCAAACTTTTAGAAACGACAGCTTAGGTTTCTTTCCAAACCATAATTCATACGGTGTCGTCTCAACGGATTTAGACGGTACCCTATTTAAAGTGAATGTAGCTGTCTCTAGAGTGTATCCCCAAAATGATAGCGGTAAATCGGTAAGAGACATCATAGACTGCACCATATCCAATAGAGTGCGATTACGACGTTCGGACACACCGTTTCGCTGAGGTGTTCCAGGCGGCGTGAGCTATGAAACGATTCCACATTTCTTTAAGTGTGTACCAAATTCGTGACTTAAGTATTCTCCTCCACGATCTGATCGTAAGAATTTTATCTTTCGGTCACGTTGATTCTCCACCTCATTCTGAAATTCCTTGAACTTTTCAAAGGTCTCAGACTTGTGTTTCATTAAGTAGACATACCCATATCTACTCAAGTCATCTGTGAGAGTGAGAACATAACGATATCCTCCGCGAGCCTCAACGCTCATTGGACCGCACACATCGGTATGTATGATTTCCAACAAGTTGGTTGCTCGCTCCATTGTTCCGGAGAATGGAGTCTTGGTCATTTTACCTAAGAGGCATGGTTCGCACGTGTCAAACGATTCATAATCAAGAGACTCTAAAAGTCCATCGGCATGGAGCTTCTTCATGCGCTTGACACCAATGTGACCAAGGCGGCAGTGCCACAAGTATGTGGGACTATCGTTATCAACTTTAAATCTTTTGGCATCTACACTATGAACATGTGTAATATTACGCTCGAGATTCATTAAGAATAAACCATTGACCATCGGAGCATGACCATAAAACATATCTCTCATATAAATCGAACAACCATTATTCTCAGACTTAAATGAGTAGCCATCTCGTATTAAACGAGATCCAGATACAATGTTCATGCTCAAACTTGGCACTAAATAACAATTATTGAGGTTCAAAACTAATCCCGTAGGTAAATGTAGAGGCAGCGTGCCGACGGTGATCACATCGACTCTGGAACCATTCCCGACGCGCATCGTCACCTCGTCCTTCGCCAGTCTCCGTTTATTCCGCAGCTCCTGCTGTGAGTTACAAATATGAGCAACGGCACCGGTATCAAATACCCAGGAGTTACTACAAGTACTGGTAAGGTACACATCAATCACATGTATATCAAATATACCTTTGGTGTTGCCGGCCTTCTTATCCGCTAAGTATTTGGGGTAGTTCCGCTTCCAGTGACCCTTCCCCTTGCAATAAAAGCACTCAGTCTCAGGCTTGGGTCCATTCTTTGACTTCTTCCTGGCAACTGGCTTACCAGGCGCGGCAACATCTTTGCCGTCCTTCTTGAAGTTCTTCTTACCCTTGCCCTTCTTGAACTTAGTGGTCTTATTGACCATCAACACTTGATGTTCTTTCTTGATTTCAGCCTCTGCTGACTTCAGCATCGAGAACACTTCAGGAATGGTCTTTTCCATTCCCTGCATATTGTAGTTCATCACAAAGCTCTTGTAGCTTGGTGGGAGCGACTGGAGGATTCTGTCAATGACCGCCTCATCGGGGAGGTTAATGTTCAGCTGGGTCATACGGTTGTGCAACCCAGACATCTTCAGGATGTGCTCACTGACAGAACTGTTCTCCTCCATCTTACAACTGTAGAACTTGTCGGAGACATCATATCTCTCGACCCGGGCATGAGCTTGAAAAACTAGTTTTAGCTCTTCGAACATCTCATATGCTCCGTGATGCTCAAAACGCTTTTGGAGCCCCGGTTCTAAGCTGTAAAGCATGCCGCACTGAACGAGGGAGTAATCATCAGCGCGAGACTGCCAAGCATTCATAATGTCTTGGTTCTCTGGGACGGGAGCGTCACCTAGCGGTCCTTCTAGGACATATTGTTTCCTGGCAGCTATGAGGATGATCCTCAGGTTCCGGACCCAGTCCGTATAGTTGCTGCCATCATCTTTCAGCTTGGTTTTCTCTAGGAACGCGTTGAAGTTCATGTTGACATTAGCGTTGGCCATTGATCTACAAGACATATTTGCAAAAGTTTTAGACTAAGTTCATGATAATAAAGTTCTAATCAAATTATGAACTCCCACTTAGATTAGACATCCCTTTAGTCATCTAAGTGTTACACGATCCGAGTCGACTAGCCCGTGTCCGATCATCACGTGAGACGGACAAGTCATCGTCGGTAAACATTTTCATGTTGATCGTATCTTCCATACGACTCGTGTTCGACCTTTCGGTCTCCGTGTTCCGAGGCCATGTCTGCACATGCTAGGCTCGTCAAATTAACCCTAAGTGTTTTCGCTGTGTAAAACTGTCTTACACCCATTGTATGTGAACGTAAGAATCCATCACACCCGATCATCACGTGGTGCTTAGAAACGACGAACTGTAGCAACGGTGCACAGTTAGGGGAGAACACTTCTTGAAATTTTATAAGGGATCATCTTATTTACTACCGTCGTCCTAAGTAAACAAGATGCATAATACATAATAAACATCACATGCAATTATATTGTTGTGACATGATATGGCCAATATCATATAGCTCCATTGATCTTCATCTTCGGGGCTCCATGATCATCTTGTCACCGGCTTGACACCATGATCTCCATCATCATGATCTCCATCATCGTGTCTTCATGAAGTTGTCACGCCAATGACTACTTCTACTTCTATGACTAACGTTTAGCAATAAAGTAAAGTAGTTTACATGACGTTATTCAATGACACGCAGGTCATACAAAAAATAATGACAACTCCTATGGCTCCTGCCGGTTGTCATACTCATCGACATGCAAGTCGTGAATCCTATTACAAAGAACATGATCTCATACATCACAATTCATCATTCATCACAACTTCTGGCCATATCACATCACATGATCAATCGCTGCAAAAACAAGTTAGACGTCCTCTAATTGTTGTTGCATCTTTTACGTGGCTGCAATTGGGTTCTAGCAAGAATGTTTTCTTACCTACGAATTACCACAACGTGATTTTGTCAACTTCTATTTACCCTTCATAAGGGCCCTGTTCATCGATTCCGCTCCAACTAAGGTGGGAGAGACAGACACCCGCCAGCCACCTTATGCAACTTGTGCATGTCAGTCGGTGGAACCGGTCTCACGTAAGCGTACGTGTAAGGTTGGTCCGGGCCGCTTCATCCCACAATACCGTTGAGCAAGAAAAGGCTAGTAGAGGCAAGTAAGATGACAAAATCCACGCCCACAACAAAGTTGTGTTCTACTCGTGCAAAGAGAACTACGCAAAGACCTAGCTCATGATGCCACTGTTGGGGAACGTTGCAGAAAATAAAATTTTTCCTACGGTTTCACCAAGATCCATCTATGAGTTCATCTAAGCAACGAGTCTAGGGAGAGAGTTTGCATCTACATACCACTTGTAGATCGCGTGCGGAAGCTTGCAAGGTGATGATGTAGTCGTACTCGACGTGATCCAAATCACCGATGACCAGCGCCGAACGGACGGCACCTCCGCGTTCAACACACGTACGGGACGGGAGACGTCTCCTCCTTCTTGATCCAGCAAGGGGGAAGGAGAGGTTGATGAAGATCCAGCAGCACGACGGCGTGGTGGTGGATGCAGGGCGTCACAGCAGCAGGGCTTCGCCGAGACTACGAGGGAGAGACGTAACGGGGGGAGGTGGAGGCGCCAGGGGCTGGTGTATGAAGTCCCTCCTCTCCCCCACTATATATAGGGGTGCCAGGGGGGGCGCCGGCCCTAGTAGATGAGATCTACTAGGGGGGCGGCGGCCTAGGGGAGGTTTCCCTCCCCCCCAAGGCACCTAGGGGTGCCTTCCACCACTAGGACTCCTCCTAGGGGGAAACCCTAGGCGCATGGGCCTATAGGGGCTGGTGCCCTTGGCCCATGATGGCCAAGGCGCACCCCCTACAGCCCATGTGGACCCCCGGGACCCTTCCAGTGGTCCCGGTACAATACCGATAACCCCGAAACTTGTCCCGATGCCCGAAATAGCACTTCCTATATATAATTCTTTACCTCCGGACCATTCCAGAACTCCTCGTGACGTCCGGGATCTCATCCGGGACTCCGAACAACATTCGGGTTTCTGCATATCCATATCTTCATAACCCTAGCGTCACCGAACCTTAAGTGTGTAGACCCTACGGATTCGGGAGACATGCAGACATGACCGAGACGCTCTCAGTCAATAACCATCAGCGGGATCTGGATACCCATGATGGCTCCCACATGCTCCTCGATGTTGTCATCGGATGAACCACTATGTCGAGGATTCGATCAAACCCTGTATGCAATTCCCTTTGTCAATCGGTACGTTACTTGCCCGAGACTCGATCGTCGGTATCCCAATACCTTGTTCAGTCTCGTTACCGGCAAGTCACTTTACTCGTACCGTAATGCATGATCCCGTGTCCAACACCTTGGTCACATTGAGCTCAATATGATGATGCATTACCGAGTGGGCCCAGAGATACCTCTCCGTCATACGGAGTGACAAATCCCAGTCTCGATCCGTGTCAACCCAACAGCTACTTTCGGAGATACCTGTAATGCACCTTTATAGTCACCCAGTTACGTTGTGACGTTTGGTACACCCAAGGCACTCTTACGGTATCCGGGAGTTACACGATCTCATGGTCGAAGGAAGAGATACTTGACACTTGCAAAGCTCTAGCAAAACGAACTACACGATCTTTTATGCTATGCTTAGGATTGGGTCTTGTCCATCACATCATTCTCCTAATGATGTGATCCCGTTATCAATGACATCCAATGTCCATAGTCAGGAAACCATGACTATTTGTTGATCACAACGAGCTGGTCAACTAGAGGCTTACCAGGGACATAGTGTGGTCTAAGTATTCACACGTGTATTACGATTTCCGGATAATACAGTTAGAGCATGAATAAAAGACAATTATCATGAACAATGAAATATAATAATACTTTTATTATTGCCTCTAGGGCATATTTCCAACAGTCTCCCACTTGCACTAGAGTCACTAATCTAGTTACATTGTGATGAATCGAACACCCATAGAGTTCTGGTGTTGATCATGTTTTGCACGCGAGAGAGGTTTAGTCAGCGGATCTGCGACATTCAGATCCGTGTGCACTTTGCAAATCTCTATGTCTCCATCTTGAACATTTTCACGGATGGAGTTGAAACGACGCTTGATGTGCCTGGTCTTCTTGTGAAACCTGGGCTCCTTTGCGAGGGCAATAGCTCCAGTGTTGTCACAGAAGAGTTTGATCGGCCCCGACGCATTGGGTATGACTCCTAGGTCGGTGATGAACTCCTTCACCCAAATCGCTTCATGTGCTGCCTCCGAGGCTGCCATGTACTCCACTTCACACGTAGATCCCGCCACGACGCTCTGCTTGCAGCTGCACCAGCTTACTGCTCCACCATTCAACATATACACGTATCCGGTTTGTGACTTAGAGTCATCCAGATCTGAGTCGAAGCTAGCGTCGACGTAACCCTTTACGACGAGCTCTTCGTCTCCTCCATAAACGAGAAACATGTCCTTTGTCCTTTTCAGGTACTTCAGGATATTCTTGACCGCTGTCCAGTGTTCCTTGCCGGGATTACTTTGGTATCTTGCTACCAAACTTACGGCAAGGTTTACATCGGGTCTGGTACACAGCATGGCATACATAATAGATCCTATGGCTGAAGCATAGGGGATGACACTCATATCTTCTTTATCTTTTGCCGTGGTCGGTGACTGAGCTGAGCTCAGTCTCATACCTTGTAACATAGGCAAGAACCCCTTCTTGGACTGATCCATTCTGAATCTCTTCAAAATCTTATCAAGGTATGTGCTTTGTGAAAGACCTATGAGGCGTCTCGATCTATCTCTATAGATCTTGATGCCTAATATATAAGCAGCTTCTCCAAGGTCCTTCATTGAAAAACACTTATTCAAGTAGGCCTTAATGCTGTCCAGAAATTCTATATTATTTCCCATCAGGAGTATGTCATCTACATATAATATGAGAAATGCTACAGAGCTCCCACTCACTTTCTTGTAAACGCAGGCTTCTCCATAAGTCTGCATAAACCCAAACGCTTTGATCATCTCATCAAAGCGAATGTTCCAACTCCGAGATGCTTGCACCAGTCCATAAATGGATCGCTGGAGCTTGCATACTTTGTTAGCGTTCCGAGGATCGACAAAACCTTCCGGCTGCATCATATACAGTTCTTCTTAAGATGCCCGTTAAGGAATGCTGTTTTGACGTCCATCTGCCATATCTCATAATCATAGTATGCGGCAATTGCTAACATGATTCGGACGGATTTTAGCTTCGCTACGGGAGAGAATGTCTCGTCGTAGTCAATCCCTTGAACCTGTCGATAACCCTTAGTGACAAGTCGAGCTTTATAGATGGTAACATTACCATCCGCGTCCGTCTTCTTCTTAAAGATCCATTTGTTTTCTATCGCTCGCCGATCATCGGGCAAGTCTGTCAAAGTCCATACTTTGTTTTCATACATGGATTCTATCTCGGATTTCATGGCTTCAAGCCATTTGTTGTAATCCGGGCCCGTCATTGCTTCTTCATATTTCGAAGGTTCATTGTTGTCTAACAACATGATTTCCAGGACAGGATTGCCGTACCACTCTGGTGCGGAACGTGTCCTTGTGGACCTACGAAGTTCAGCAGTAACTTGATCCGAAGTACCTTGATCATTATCATGGTTTTCCTCTTCAGTTGGTGTGGGCATCACAGGAACGGTTTCCTGTGCTGCGTCACTATCCCGCTCAAGAGGTAGTACTTCATCGAGTTCTACTTTCCTCCCACTTACTTCTTTCGAGAGAAACTCTTTTTCCAGAAAGCATCCGTTCTTGGCAACAAAGATCTTGCCTTCGGATCTTAAGTAGAAGGTATACCCTATAGTTTCCTTAGGGTATCCTATGAATACGCATTTTTCTGACTTGGGTTCGAGCTTTTCAGGTTGAAGTTTATTGACATAAGCTTCGCATCCCCAAACTTTTAGAAACGACAGCTTAGGTTTCTTTCCAAACCATAATTCATACGGTGTCGTCTCAACGGATTTAGACGGTGCCCTATTTAAAGTGAATGTAGCTGTCTCTAGAGCGTATCCCCAAAATGATAGCGGTAAATTGGTAAGAGACATCATAGACCGCACTATATCCAATAGAGTGCGATTACGACGTTCGGACACACCATTTCGCTGAGGTGTTCCAGGCGGTGTGAGCTGTGAAACGATTCCACATTTCTTTAAGTGTGTACCAAATTCGTGACTTAAGTATTCTCCTCCACGATCTGATCGTAAGAATTTTATCTTTCGGTCACGTTGATTCTCCACCTCATTCTGAAATTCCTTGAACTTTTCAAAGGTCTCAGACTTGTGTTTCATTAAGTAAACATACCCATATCTACTCAAGTCATCTGTGAGAGTGAGAACATAACGATATCCTCCGCGAGCCTCAACGCTCATTGGACCGCACACATCGGTATGTATGATTTCCAACAAGTTGGTTGCTCGCTCCATTGTTCCGGAGAACGGAGTCTTGGTCATTTTGCCCAAGAGGCATGGTTCGCACGTGTCAAACGATTCATAATCAAGAGACTCTAAAAGTCCATCGGCATGGAGCTTCTTCATGCGCTTGACACCAATGTGACCAAGGCGGCAGTGCCACAAGTATGTGGGACTATCGTTATCAACTTTAAATCTTTTGGCATCTACACTATGAACATGTGTAATATTACGCTCGAGATTCATTAAGAATAAACCATTGACCATCGGAGCATGACCATAAAACATATCTCTCATATAAATCGAACAACCATTATTCTCAGACTTAAATGAGTAGCCATCTCGTATTAAACGAGATCCAGATACAATGTTCATGCTCAAACTTGGCACTAAATAACAATTATTGAGGTTCAAAACTAATCCCGTAGGTAAATGTAGAGGCAGCGTGCCGACGGCGATCACATCGACTTTGGAACCATTCCCGACGCGCATCGTCACCTCGTCCTTTGCCAGTCTTCGTTTATTCCGCAGCTCCTGCTGTGAGTTACAAATATGAGCAACGGCACCGGTATCAAATACCCAGGAGTTACTACGATTACTGGTAAGGTACACATCAATCACATGTATATCAAATATACCTTTGGTGTTGCCGGCCTTCTTATCCGCTAAGTATTTGGGGCAGTTCCGCTTCCAGTGACCCTTCCCCTTGCAATAAAAGCACTCAGTCTCAGGCTTGGGTCCATTCTTTGACTTCTTCCCGGTAACTGGCTTACCAGGCGCGGCAACATCTTTGCCGTCCTTCTTGAAGTTCTTCTTACCCTTTCCCTTCTTGAACTTAGTGGTCTTATTGACCATCAACACTTGATGTTCTTTCTTGATTTCAGCCTCTGCTGACTTCAGCATCGAGAACACTTCAGGAATGGTCTTTTCCATTCCCTGCATGTTGTAGTTCATCACAAAGCTCTTGTAGCTTGGTGGGAGCGACTGGAGGATTCTGTCAATGACCGCCTCATATGGGAGGTTAATGTTCATTTGGGTCATACGGTTGTGCAACCCAGACATCTTCAGGATGTGCTCACTGACAGAACTGTTCTCCTCCATCTTACAACTGTAGAACTTGTCGGAGACATCATATCTCTCGACCCGGGCATGAGCTTGAAAAACTAGTTTCAGCTCTTCGAACATCTCATATGCTCCGTGATGCTCAAAACGCTTTTGGAGCCCCGGTTCTAAGCTGTAAAGCATGCCGCACTGAACGAGGGAGTAATCATCAGCGCGAGACTGCCAAGCATTCATAATGTCTTGGTTCTCTGGGACGGGAGCGTCACCTAGCGGTCCTTCTAGGACATATTGTTTCCTGGCAGCAATGAGGATGATCCTCAGGTTCCGGACCCAGTCCGTATAGTTGCTGCCATCATCTTTCAGCTTGGTTTTCTCTAGGAACGCGTTGAAGTTCATGTTGACATTAGCGTTGGCCATTGATCTACAAGACATATTTGCAAAGGTTTTAGACTAAGTTCATGATAATAAAGTTCTAATCAAATTATGAACTCCCACTTAGATTAGACATCCCTTTAGTCATCTAAGTGTTACACAATCCGAGTCGACTAGCCCGTGTCCGATCATCACGTGAGACGGACTAGTCATCGTCGGTGAACATTTTCATGTTGATCGTATCTTCCATACGACTCGTGTTTGACCTTTCGGTCTCCGTGTTCCGAGGCCATGTCTGCACATGCTAGGCTCGTCAAGTTAACCCTAAGTGTTTTCGCTGTGTAAAACTGTCTTACACCCGTTGTATGTGAACGTAAGAATCCATCACACCCGATCATCACGTGGTGCTTAGAAACGATGAACTGTAGCAACGGTGCACCGTTAGGGGAGAACACTTCTTGAAATTTTATAAGGGATCATCTTATTTACTACCGTCGTCCTAAGTAAACAAGATGCATAATACATAATAAACATCACATGCAATTATATAGTTGTGACATGATATGGCCAATATCATATAGCTCCATTGATCTTCATCTTCGGGGCTCCATGATCATCTTGTCACCGGCTTGACACCATGATCTCCATCATCGTGTCTTCATGAAGTTGTCACGCCAACGACTACTTCTACTTCTATGACTAACGTTTAGCAATAAAGTAAAGTAGTTTACATGACGTTATTCAATGACACACAGGTCATACAAAAAATAATGACAACTCCTATGGCTCCTGCCGGTTGTCATACTCATCGACATGCAAGTCGTGAATCCTATTACAAAGAACATGATCTCATACATCACAATTCATCATTCATCACAACTTCTGGCCATATCACATCACATGATCAATCGCTGCAAAAACAAGTTAGACGTCCTCTAATTGTTGTTGCATCTTTTACGTGGCTGCAATTGGGTTCTAGCAAGAACGTTTTCTTACCTACGAATCACCACAACGTGATTTTGTCAACTTCTATTTACCCTTCATAAGGGCCCTGTTCATCGATTCCGCTCCAACTAAGGTGGGAGAGACAGACACCCGCCAGCCACCTTATGCAACTAGTGCATGTCAGTCGGTGGAACCGGTCTCACGTAAGAGTACGTGTAAGGTTGGTCCGGGCCGCTTCATCCCACAATACCGTTGAGCAAGAAAAGACTAGTAGAGGCAAGTAAGATGACAAAATCCACGCCCACAACAAAGTTGTGTTCTACTCGTGCAAAGAGAACTACGCATAGACCTAGCTCATGATGCCACTGTTGGGGAACGTTGCAGAAAATTAAAATTTTTCCTACGGTTTCACCAAGATCCATCTATGAGTTCATCTAAGCAACGAGTCTAGGGAGAGAGTTTGCATCTACCTACCACTTGTAGATCGCGTGCGGAAGCTTGCAAGGTGATGATGTAGTCGTACTCGACGTGATCCAAATCACCGATGACCTGCGCCGAACGGACGGCACCTCCGCGTTCAACACACGTACGGAACAGCCACGTCTCCTCCTTCTTGATCCAGCAAGGAAGGGAGGAGAGGTTGAGGGAGATGGCACCAGCAGCAGCACGACGGCGTGGTGTTGATGGAGCTGCAGTACTCCGGCAGAGCTTCGCTAAGCACTATGGAGGTGGAGGAGGTGTTGAGGAGGGAGAAGGAGGCAACCAAAGGCCAGGGCGTTCAGGTATGAAGTCCCTCCTCTCCCCCCACTATATATAGGGGTGCCAAGGGGGGGTGGCCGGCCCTAGGAGATCCAATCTCCTAGGGGGTGCGGCGGCCAAGGGGGGTTTTCCCTCCCCCCAAGGCACCTAGGAGGTGCCTTACCCTCCTAGGACTCTTGCCCCCCTTGAACCCTAGGCGCATGGGCCTATGTGGGGCTGGTGCCCTTGGCCCATTAGGCCAAGGCGCACCCCCTTACAGCCCATGTGGCCCCCCGGGACAGGTGGACCCACTCGGTGGACCCCCGGGACCCTTCCGGTGGTCCCGGTACAATACCGATAACCCCGAAACTTGTCCCGATGCCCGAAACAGGACTTCCCATATATAAATCTTTACCTCCGGACCATTCCGGAACTCCTCGTGACGTCCGGGATCTCATCCGGGACTCCGAACAACATTCGGGTTACTGCATATACATATCCCTATAACCCTAGCGTAACTGAACCTTAAGTGTGTAGACCCTACGGGTTCGGGAGACATGCAGACATGACCGAGACTCTCTCAGTCAATAACCATCAGCGGGATCTGGATACCCATGATGGCTCCCACATGCTCCTCGAGGTTGTCATCGGATGAACCACTATGTCGAGGATTCGATCAAACCCTGTATGCAATTCCCTTTGTCAATCGGTACGTTACTTGCCCGAGACTCGATCGTCGGTATCCCAATACCTTGTTCAGTCTCGTTACCGGCAAGTCACTTTACTCGTACCGTAATGCATGATCCCGTGTCCAACAACTTGGTCACATTGAGCTCAATATGATGATGCATTACCGAGTGGGCCCAGAGATACCTCCCCGTCATACGGAGTGACAAATCCCAGTCTCGATCCGTGTCAACCCAACAGCTACTTTCGGAGATACCTGTAATGCACCTTTATAGTCACCCAGTTACGTTGTGACGTTTGGTACACCCAAGGCACTCTTACGGTATCCGGGAGTTACACGATCTCATGGTCGAAGGAAGAGATACTTGACACTTGCAAAGCTCTAGCAAAACGAACTACACGATCTTTTATGCTATGCTTAGGATTGGGTCTTGTCCATCACATCATTCTCCTAATGATGTGATCCCGTTATCAACGACATCCAATGTCCATAGTCAGGAAACCATGACTATCTGTTGATCACAACGAGCTGGTCAACTAGAGGCTTACCAGGGACATTGTGTGGTCTAAGTATTCACACGTGTATTACGATTTCCGGATAATACAGTTATAGCATGAATAAAAGACAATTATCATGAACAATGAAATATAATAATACTTTTATTATTGCCTCTAGGGCATATTTCCAATAGTCTCCCACTTGCACTAGAGTCACTAATCTAGTTACATTGTGATGAATCGAACACCCATAGAGTTCTGGTGTTGATGATGTTTTGCACGCGAGAGAGGTTTAGTCAACGGATCTGCGACATTCAGATCCGTGTGCACTTTGCAAATCTCTATGTCTCCATCTTGAACATTTTCACGGATGGAGTTGAAACGACGCTTGATGTGCCTGGTCTTCTTGTGAAACCTGGGCTCCTTTGCGAGGGCAATAGCTCCAGTGTTGTCACAGAAGAGTTTGATCGGCCCCGACGCATTGGGTATGACTCCTAGGTCGGTGATGAACTCCTTCACCCAAATCGCTTCATGTGCTGCCTCCGAGGCTGCCATGTACTCCGCTTCACACGTAGATCCCGCCACGACGCTCTACTTGCAGCTGCACCAGCTTACTGCTCCACCATTCAACATATACACGTATCCGGTTTGTGACTTAGAGTCATCCAGATCTGAGTCGAAGCTAGCGTCGACGTAACCCTTTACGACGAGCTCTTCGTCTCCTCCATAAACGAGAAACATGTCCTTTGTCCTTTTCAGGTACTTCAGGATATTCTTGACCGCTGTCCAGTGTTCCTTGCCGGGATTACTTTGGTATCTTGCTACCAAACTTACGGCAAGGTTTACATCGGGTCTGGTACACAGCATGGCATACATAATAGATCCTATGGCTGAAGCATAGGGGATGACACTCATCTCTTCTTTATCTTTTGCCGTGGTCGGTGACTGAGCTGAGCTCAGTCTCATACCTTGTAACATAGGCAAGAACCCCTTCTTCGACTGATCCATTCTGAATCTCTTCAAAATCTTATCAAGGTATGTGCTTTGTGAAAGACCTATGAGGCGTCTCGATCTATCTCTATAGATCTTGATGCCTAATATATAAGCAGCTTCTCCAAGGTCCTTCATTGAAAAACACTTATTCAAGTAGGCCTTAATGCTGTCCAGAAATTCTATATTATTTCCCATCAGGAGTATGTCATCTACATATAATATGAGAAATGCTACAGAGCTCCCACTCACTTTCTTGTAAACGCAGGCTTCTCCATAAGTCTGCATAAACCCAAACGCTTTGATCATCTCATCAAAGCGAATGTTCCAACTCCGAGATGCTTGCACCAGTCCATAAATGGATCGCTGGAGCTTGCATACTTTGTTAGCGTTCCGAGGATCGACAAAACCTTCTGGCTGCATCATATACAGTTCTTCCTTAAGATGCCCGTTAAGGAATGCTGTTTTGACGTCCATCTGCCATATCTCATAATCATAGTATGCGGCAATTGCTAACATGATTCAGACGGATTTTAGCTTCGCTACGGGAGAGAATGTCTCGTCGTAGTCAATCCCTTGAACCTGTCGATAACCCTTAGCGACAAGTCGAGCTTTATAGATGGTAACATTACCATCCGCGTCCGTCTTCTTCTTAAAGATCCATTTGTTTTCTATCGCTCGCCGATCATCGGGCAAGTCTGTCAAAGTCCATACTTTGTTTTCATACATGGATTCTATCTCGGATTTCATGGCTTCAAGCCATTTGTTGGAATCCGGGCCCGTCATTGCTTCTTCATATTTCGAAGGTTCATTGTTGTCTAACAACATGATTTCCAGGACAGGATTGCCGTACCACTCTGGTGCGGAACGTGTCCTTGTGGACCTACGAAGTTCAGCAGTAACTTGATCCGAAGTACCTTGATCATTATCATGGTTTTCCTCTTCAGTTGGTGTGGGCATCACAGGAACGGTTTCCTGTGCTGCGTCACTATCCCGCTCAAGAGGTAGTACTTCATCGAGTTCTACTTTCCTCCCACTTACTTCTTTCGAGAGAAACTCTTTTTCCAGAAAGCATCCGTTCTTGGCAACAAAGATCTTGCCTTCGGATCTTAAGTAGAAGGTATACCCTATAGTTTCCTTAGGGTATCCTATGAATACGCATTTTTCCGACTTGGGTTCGAGCTTTTCAGGTTGAAGTTTCTTGACATAAGCTTCGCATCCCCAAACTTTTAGAAACGACAGCTTAGGTTTCTTTCCAAACCATAATTCATACGGTGTCGTCTCAACGGATTTAGATGGTGCCCTATTTAAAGTGAATGTAGCTGTCTCTAGAGCGTATCCCCAAAATGATAGCGGTAAATCGGTTAGAGACATCATAGACCGCACCATATCCAATAGAGTGCGATTACGACGTTCGGACACACCATTTCACTGAGGTGTTCCAGGCGGCGTGAGCTGTGAAACGATTCCACATTTCTTTAAGTGTGTACCAAATTCATGACTTAAGTATTCTCCTCCACGATCTGATCGTAAGAATTTTATCTTTCGGTCACGTTGATTCTCCACCTCATTCTGAAATTCCTTGAACTTTTCAAAGGTCTCAGACTTGTGTTTCATTAAGTAAACATACCCATATCTACTCAAGTCATCTGTGAGAGTGAGAACATAACGATATCCTCCGCGAGCCTCAACGCTCATTGGACCGCACACATCGGTATGTATGATTTCCAACAAGTTGGTTGCTCGCTCCATTGTTCCGGAGAACGGAGTCTTGGTCATTTTGCCCAAGAGGCATGGTTCGCACGTGTCAAACGATTCATAATCAAGAGACTCTAAAAGTCCATCGGCATGGAGCTTCTTCATGCGCTTGACACCAATGTGACCAAGGCGGCAGTGCCACAAGTATGTGGGACTATCGTTATCAACTTTAAATCTTTTGGCATCTACACTATGAACATGTGTAATATTACGCTCGAGATTCATTAAGAATAAACCATTGACCATCGGAGCATGACCATAAAACATATCTCTCATATAAATCGAACAACCATTATTCTCAGACTTAAATGAGTAGCCATCTCGTATTAAACAAGATCCAGATACAATGTTCATGCTCAAACTTGGCACTAAATAACAATTATTGAGGTTCAAAACTAATCCCGTAGGTAAATGTAGAGGCAGCGTGCCGACGGCGATCACATCGACTCTGGAACCATTCCCGACGCGCATCGTCACCTCGTCCTTCGCCAGTCTCCGTTTATTCCGCAGCTCCTGCTGTGAGTTACAAATATGAGCAAAGGCACCGGTATCAAATACCCAGGAGTTACTACGAGTACTGGTAAGGTACACATCAATCACATGTATATCAAATATACCTTTGGTGTTGCCGGCCTTCTTATCCGCTAAGTATTTGGGGCAGTTCCGCTTCCAGTGACCCTTCCCCTTGCAATAAAAGCACTCAGTCTCAGGCTTGGGTCCATTCTTTGACTTCTTCCTGGCAACTGGCTTACCAGGCGCGGCAACATCTTTGCCGTCCTTCTTGAAGTTCTTCTTACCCTTGCCCTTCTTGAACTTAGTGGTCTTATTGACCATCAACACTTGATGTTCTTTCTTGATTTCAGCCTCTGCTGACTTCAGCATCGAGAACACTTCAGGAATGGTCTTTTCCATTCCCTGCATGTTGTAGTTCATCACAAAGCTCTTGGAGCTTGGTGGGAGCGACTGGAGGATTCTGTCAATGACCGCCTCATCTGGGAGGTTAATGTTCAGCTGGGTCATACGGTTGTGCAACCCAGACATCTTCAGGATGTGCTCACTGACAGAACTGTTCTCCTCCATCTTACAACTGTAGAACTTGTCGGAGACATCATATCTCTCGACCCGGGCATGAGCTTGAAAAACTAGTTTCAGCTCTTCGAACATCTCATATGCTCCGTGATGCTCAAAACGCTTTTGGAGCCCCGGTTCTAAGCTGTAAAGCATGCCGCACTGAACGAGGGAGTAATCATCAGCGCGAGACTGCCAAGCATTCATAATGTCTTGGTTCTCTGGGACGGGAGCGTCACCTAGCGGTCCTTCTAGGACATATTGTTTCCTGGCAGCTATGAGGATGATCCTCAGGTTCCGGACCCAGTCCGTATAGTTGCTGCCATCATCTTTCAGCTTGGTTTTCTCTAGGAACGCGTTGAAGTTCATGTTGACATTAGCGTTGGCCATTGATCTACAAGACATATTTGCAAAAGTTTTAGACTAAGTTCATGATAATAAAGTTCTAATCAAATTATGAACTCCCACTTAGATTAGACATCCCTTTAGTCATCTAAGTGTTACACGATCCGAGTCGACTAGCCCGTGTCCGATCATCACGTGAGATGGACAAGTCGTCGTCGGTGAACATTTTCATGTTGATTGTATCTTCCATACGACTCGTGTTCGACCTTTCGGTCTCCGTGTTCCGAGGCCATGTCTGCACATGCTAGGCTCGTCAAATTAACCCTAAGTGTTTTCGCTGTGTAAAACTGTCTTACACCCGTTGTATGTGAACGTAAGAATCCATCACACCCGATCATCACGTGGTGCTTAGAAACGACGAACTGTAGCAACGGTGCACAGTTAGGGGAGAACACTTCTTGAAATTTTATAAGGGATCATCTTATTTACTACCGTCGTCCTAAGTAAACAAGATGCATAATACATAATAAACATCACATGCAATTATATTGTTGTGACATGATATGGCCAATATCATATAGCTCCATTGATCTTCATCTTCGGGGCTCCATGATCATCTTGTCACCGGCTTGACACCATGATCTCCATCATCGTGTCTTCATGAAGTTGTCACGCCAACGACTACTTCTACTTCTATGACTAACGTTTAGCAATAAAGTAAAGTAGTTTACATGACGTTATTCAATGACACGCAGGTCATACAAAAAATAATGACAACTCCTATGGCTCCTGCCGGTTGTCATACTCATCGACATGCAAGTCGTGAATCCTATTACAAAGAACATGATCTCATACATCACAATTCATCATTCATCACAACTTCTGGCCATATCACATCACATGATCAATCGCTGCAAAAACAAGTTAGACGTCCTCTAATTGTTGTTGCATCTTTTACGTGGCTGCAATTGGGTTCTAGCAAGAACGTTTTCTTACCTACGAATCACCACAACGTGATTTTGTCAACTTCTATTTACCCTTCATAAGGGCCCTGTTCATCGATTCCGCTCCAACTAAGGTGGGAGAGACAGACACCCGCCAGCCACTTTATGCAACTTGTGCATGTCAGTCGGTGGAACCGGTCTCACGTAAGAGTACGTGTAAGGTTGGTCCGGGCCGCTTCATCCCACAATACCGTTGAGCAAGAAAAGACTAGTAGAGGCAAGTAAGATGACAAAATCCACGCCCACAACAAAGTTGTGTTCTACTCGTGCAAAGAGAACTACGCATAGACCTAGCTCATGATGCCACTGTTGGGGAACGTTGCAGAAAATTAAAATTTTTCCTACGGTTTCACCAAGATCCATCTATGAGTTCATCTAAGCAACGAGTCTAGGGAGAGAGTTTGCATCTACATACCACTTGTAGATCGCGTGCGGAAGCTTGCAAGGTGATGATGTAGTCGTACTCGACGTGATCCAAATCACCGATGACCTGCGCCGAACGGACGACACCTCCGCGTTCAACACACGTACGGAACAGCCACGTCTCCTCCTTCTTGATCCAGCAAGGAAGGGAGGAGAGGTTGAGGGAGATGGCACCAGCAGCAGCACGACGGCGTGGTGTTGATGGAGCTGCAGTACTCCGGCAGAGCTTCGCTAAGCACTATGGAGGTGGAGGAGGTGTTGAGGAGGGAGAAGGAGGCAACCAAAGGCCAGGGCGTTCAGGTATGAAGTCCCTCCTCTCCCCCCACTATATATAGGGGTGCCAAGGGGGGGTGGCCGGCCCTAGGAGATCCAATCTCCTAGGGGGTGCGGCGGCCAAGGGGGGTTTTCCCTCCCCCCAAGGCACCTAGGAGGTGCCTTACCCTCCTAGGACTCTTGCCCCCCTTGAACCCTAGGCGCATGGGCCTATGTGGGGCTGGTGCCCTTGGCCCATTAGGCCAAGGCGCACCCCCTTACAGCCCATGTGGCCCCCCGGGACAGGTGGACCCACCCGGTGGACCCCCGGGACCCTTCCGGTGGTCCCGGTACAATACCGATAACCCCGAAACTTGTCCCGATGCCCGAAACAGGACTTCCCATATATAAATCTTTACCTCCGGACCATTCCGGAACTCCTCTTGACATCCGGGATCTCATCCGGGACTCCGAACAACATTCGGGTTACTGCATATACATATCCCTATAACCCTAGCGTAACTGAACCTTAAGTGTGTAGACCCTACGGGTTCGGGAGACATGCAGACATGACCGAGACTCTCTCAGTCAATAACCATCAGCGGGATCTGGATACCCATGATGGCTCCCACATGCTCCTCGATGTTGTCATCGGATGAACCACTATGTCGAGGATTCGATCAAACCCTGTATGCAATTCCCTTTGTCAATCGGTACGTTACTTGCCCGAGACTCGATCGTCGGTATCCCAATACCTTGTTCAGTCTCGTTACCGGCAAGTCACTTTACTCGTACCGTAATGCATGATCCCGTGTCCAACACCTTGGTCACATTGAGCTCAATATGATGATGCATTACCGAGTGGGCCCAGAGATACCTCTCCGTCATACGGAGTGACAAATCCCAGTCTCGATCCGTGTCAACCCAACAACTACTTTCGGAGATACCTGTAATGTACCTTTATAGTCACCCAGTTACGTTGTGACGTTTGGTACACCCAAGGCATTCTTACGGTATCCGGGAGTTACACGATCTCATGGTCGAAGGAAGAGATACTTGACACTTGCAAAGCTCTAGCAAAACGAACTACACGATCTTTTATGCTATGCTTAGGATTGGGTCTTGTCCATCACATCATTCTCCTAATGATGTGATCCCGTTATCAACGACATCCAATGTCCATAGTCAGGAAACCATGACTATCTGTTGATCACAACGAGCTGGCCAACTAGAGGCTTACCAGGGACATTGTGTGGTCTAAGTATTCACACGTGTATTACGATTTCCGGATAATACAGTTATAGCATGAATAAAAGACAATTATCATGAACAATGAAATATAATAATACTTTTATTATTGCCTCTAGGGCATATTTCCAACAGTTGGCTCCCACATGCTCCTCGATGATCTCATCGGATGAACCACGATGTCGAGGATTCAAGCAACCCCGTATACAATTCCCTTTGTCAGTCGGTATGCTACTTGCCCGAGATTCGATCGTCGGTATCCCAATACCTCATTGAATCTCGTTACCGGCAAGTCACTTTACTCGTACCGTAATGCATGATCCCGTGACCAGACACTTGGTCACTTTGAGCTCATTATGATGATGCATTACCGAGTGCGCCCAGAGATACCTCTCCGTCATACGGAGTGACAAATCCCAGTCTCGATCCGTCTCAACCCAACAGACACTTTTGGAGATATCCGTAGTATACCTTTATAGTCACCCAGTTACGTTGTGACATTTGGTACACCCAAAGTACTCCTACGGTATCCGGGAGTTACACGATCTCATGGTCTAAGGAAAAGATACTTGACATTAGAAAAGCTCTAGCAAACGAACTACACGATCTTGTGCTATGCTTAGGATTGGGTCTTGTCCATCACATCATTCTCCTAATGATGTGATCCCGTTATCAATGACATTCAATGCCCATAGTCTGAAAACCATGACTATCTGTTGATCAACGAGCTAGTCAACTAGAGGCTCACTATGGACACGTTGTGATCTATGTATTCATACGTGTATTACGATTTCCGGATAACACAATTATAGCATGAATAATAGACTATTACCATGAATAAAGAAATATAATAATAATCTTTTTATTATTGCCTCTAGGACATATTTCCAACAAACTTTTCATATAATTAGTCATTTAGAAAATAAGTATGTAATTTTTATTGACTTAGAGACGGTTTGTGAGACGCTTTAGTAGATGATTCTATTCTTATGTTAGGCTTGTGAGAATTTTTGAATAATCATATTTTTAAAAATCAGATTGCTACTAAAATTAGTTGTGCTAAAATTTAAACATGACCCAAATAACTGCACCAAAGAATGAAACGAGAGGCATTTTTGTATTTGATTGTAACCCTAATAATACGCTCTGTAATATTATATTATCTTTGTAATATTCTCTTGTCAAGACAGAAAACCTTAATTATCCCCGAATGTACGCAATTCCCCTCGCAAAAAAGTGGGGCTTAGTTCTAGCTCGTAGATAGCCGAGGGTTGGAGTTTCACTATGTCACGTCGTTGACATAGCCTTTCCATCTCGAAGTGCCGTATGCGATGGTGTCAATGGCTCGACGACGTACACTCCTGTTGCCACTTCGGTCCATGAGTTTCTTTTTATTGCTACTTCCGCGTCACGCTCACTGGGCGAGGACACATATCTTATTTTTCTGAGTTGTACTCAGCCGCTTTGATCTGCGACAGCACGAGATTTATAATTTTTTTTATTATATTATGTGGATATTACGGGCCGAAACTCCCCAACTTCTCCAAAACTTTTGAAATCCCACTTCTCGCTTAGCTTCTCACTTATCGCGGCGACCTGGAATGTTGGGAGCTCCTACTCCGCGCCTTCAGCGCCATCTAACGAACTGGCGCTTACAGCAGCGCCTTGCTGGGCCGGCCCACGAAAGATGCCTGGTACTTGTGTTTAGTAGTACCTCGATAGCTTTTGAGGACAATATGGGCTGCGTAATTACAGAAAATAAAACTTCACAGATTAAAAACAAGTTTGCGATTTTTTTTTGAAAAAAATAAAAGGCTCATGTATTAAAACAAGTTCACTAACAATGAAAAATGTTCACGAAATTTCTAAAAGATCAGTAATTTAAGAAAAGTTAGTGAGTTTGAAAAGTGTTCACATATTTGAAAAAGTTCACACGAAACAAAAAAAAGTTCAAGAAAACTGAATAAAGTTCAATAATTTGAGGAAAAAGTTCAAGAACTAATTTGAGAAAAAAGTTCACGAATTTGAAAACAATTTCATCAATGTTTAAAAACAGTTCATCGTTTTTGAAAAGTTCATTGATTTTGACAAAAAATTCATCAAATTTGGAAAAAGTTCATAGATTTTTGAAAAAGTTCATAGATTTTGGAAAAAGTTCATCGATTTGGAAAAAAGTACATCAAATTTGAAAATAAGTTCGTTGATTCAGAAAAAGTTCATCGAATTTAAAAAAATGCGCACTAAAGAAAACAAAGAAAGATGAGAATAAAGAAAAAAGAAAAAGAATAAAAAAGTAACCATACTAAAGAATAAAGTACAAAAGAGGTAAACGAGGTAACTAATCACTCGTGGGCAGTTGTTGTGGTGGCTGTACCCGTGTGGTTGCAACAAGGGGATTTTGTGTTCGAATCCCTGTAATCGCACTTTTTGCGTTCCAAAAAAAGAGGAAACAAGGGCGGAACGGGCCGGCCTAGTTAGAAGGCGCATATAGGATATGCCGAAATGTTCGGCAGCGAGGCAGCTTCTCCAAGCGCTCTGTTGAGCTGGCAGCCCAACTGGGGACGTTGCAGGCCTCTTGTTGCCACCTTGGGCCGGCTAGACGGAGCCCACTTCGAGCCAAACTGCACACAGACCACTCCTCGCTCGGGAGGGCATCAATGGTGTCAGGGTTAGCTCCTTGTTCGCATGGGGTCGCAGCTCCTTGCTGACAGTGGGATTGGCAGCGCCGAGGACGGGATCCGGTAGGGAACGGGATGGGAAGAACGGATCTATAGGCAGAGGAGAAGATCTGGCAGGCGACAAGGGCAGCCAGGCGTGGCGGCGGGAATTGGGCGGTGAGGTTTCGAGAAGAGAACGTGAGGGACATGGAAGATGTGAGCGAGCCGAACCGTGCTGTCCTGGCCGAGCGAGGAGAAGCTCCAGGAGATTGAATAATCGTTTTCTTGTCGGTGGCATTACAGCCTTAAATAAGTCCAACTCTAGGTTGGGAGCTCCTAATTGGCGCAGCAGGCGCCAATTAGGTAAGCTGGCGCTCACAGTCTGGAGCTCGTGGGCCGGCCCAACAAACAACTTCGCTCTACCGTTTCCTTTCGCTCGACCGCGACCCTGTTCCTTCGCTCGCTCGCAAGCCAAGTCATCTGATCATCAAATCACATGTACTGTGATGGTCTAGTGGTTCAAATGCAAGAGAATAAACTGTGTCTTCTTCGTAGCGTGAGGTCACGTGTTCGATCCCCAGGGTAGCACCTTTTTTTGTTTCTTTAAAAAGACAAAACGAAGGCAAACTGGGCCGGCCCAAAGCACCGCGAGCGGGAGGTTCTGCAGGCCGGTTTGCAAAATTGCCTATAACCAGCGCCTGTGGCGCTAAATAGGATTCCCCCTCTAGGTTCCTTGTTAACGAGAAGTTGGGTTTCCCTCCTTCACAAAAATACCCTAGAGCCCAAGTTGGCTTCGAGAATTTTAGCTTCCTGAAGTTTTATGAGATAATTGCCATCTATAGTCTTTATAGTCGTTGACGACGTCTAACTTAATCTCGGAACTTGTGTATTGCTTCAGTAGGGTTTCAGTACATGAAAATGGGTGATCAATATGGTCCTCCTGGCTCTACACGTTACATATGTATTGCGTATTCTCTCATATGACACATCAGCACGGGGCCACATCAACCTGGGGCCCATATGTCAGTGCGAGCGAGAAATAAGATAAAAAAAAGAGCAAAATAAAGTTTCGAACCCGCAACCCACGGCCAAAATTTGCGTGAGCAAGCCACCACACTATGGCCTTCTTTGGATAAAATCAGGATGAAAGTTCTTTATATAAATAGCGCTGTCCAGGCTATAGCAGCCCAGTTTTTTTTTTGAGAACGCGTGTGCTAGCAAATTAAGCTGGCAGTAGTATTTGTTTATTTTTATTTTGCTAAAAACAGTAGTATTTCTTTCGAATGGTAAAAAACAGTAGTGCTCCCTTCGTTTCTTTTTACTCCGCGTATAAAATCTGGTCAAAGTCAAACTATATAAAGTTTGACTAAATTTATATCAAAATATATGAACATCTACAGTACAAAAACTATATAGTATAAAAATACATTTCATGGTGCATCTGATAATATTGATTTCATATTGTGAATGTTGATATTTTCTAATATAAAGTTTGTCAAATTTCATAAAGTTTGACTTTGACCAAACCTTATATGCAGACTAAAAAAACGGAGGGAGTATTTGCTACTAATAAAATGCACATGTTTTCGAGCCATACTTTCTTTTCTTTTTCGTTTTTTCTGTTTCTTTTTTTATTTTCTTCCTTTCCTGTTTATTTTAATTTTAAAATAATGTTTAAAGTATTCAAAATTTGTTAGCGTTTTCAAAACTAGTTCACATTTATCGAAAATAGTTTGAGGTTTCAAAATTTCGTCACTGTATAAAAAAGGGACATTTACATTCCCCCCCCTCCCCCCCTAATTTCCGCCCTAATTTCTGTCCAACCTCATCTTTACCTCTAAATAAAAATAGTGCTCAACTTTGCCCCTCTTCCATTATGTGCGCCTATGGAAATACCTTTCCATGCCGTTTTCATTCGGTCAAAGGCCTTTGACCGTCTAAGGGACGTTTCCTGGACATTTTTACCCTCATTGCGTATGTCACTTACATGGGGGCCACCTCATCCCTCAGAAAAAAAGAAAAAAAACTCGCTCCCTCTCACCTCTTTTTATCTCACTTACATGTGGGCCTAGCAAGAAAAAACAAAAAGGAAAACTCTCTCTCTCACAGCTATGTCTCTACCAACTCCGGCCAACCCGATGCCCCAACCTATGTCTCTCCCACACCAATCTCTGCGCTCTCTCTCTCTCTCTCTCTCTCTCTCTCTCTATCTCTCTCTCTCTCTCCCTAGTTCTCTCCCGTCTCTAGCCCTCTCCTACAAGAACGCCCGAGAGCCCCCAGGTTGCCGTCGTCAGCCACACACACGTCCAACGGCAACCCCAAGTGCCATGACCTCTCTAGGAAGCTCTGACGAGATTCCCTCGTCCTCTTAGCCAATGAATTCGAGTAGTGAAGGACCGGATAGGGTGCCACAATGTGATCTTCCCCGCCTCCGGCCTTGGACGACCGCCGTTGATTTGATGTTGTTGAAGTGCCCGGTCGATATCTGCCGCTCCCCGAGGATCCCGTGTTGCCGCAGAAGACGTAGGCATCCTCCACAGCAAGCCAGTGACCTAGGGCCTCTTCCTTGCGAGCTCTGAGCCCTGCCATGGCTGCCGCTGTCGTTGGATTGGTCGTCGCCATTGACTTCGGCGACAGATGGCCCTAATCCACCACCTACGCGTCAGAGCCAGGGCTATTGCCGAGTGCCCTCAGTCGGCCTCCCTGCTGCTTCATGGCATGCCTCCGGAGAAGGATTTGGCCGCCGCTGGCAATCCTCGACCCAAACCATGTGTTTTCCTTTGTTAAAAACAAATGCAGTAATATTTATCCATATGTGGTTGGTTGCTGCCAACAAAATTATTTTATCCTAATCACATTTGGTGCTCTCAATCTATTTTCTTTACCGCCTAAACTTCCCGCGTCTCCTGAAATTTTCTGAGTCATATAATTATAATGAGTAAAATGCACCATAAGTCCCATAACTATCCGAGGTGTGTCAATCTAGTCCTAAAACTTCAGAAGTGCAGATTCAGGTCCCAAATCTTTTTAAGTCGTGCAACACAGGTCCCAAACTCGTTATGGCTGCATTGACTCGCAGACGTGGCGCTTGGACCATTGCCACATCGACACAGGGGACCCACCCAGTAACCGGTATTGCGTATATTTGCAAGAAAGCCCTGGGGAACGTGTTTCATCTTATTCTCACATCCCGCTCTCTTCCACGCACGAAGCTTTGGAGAGGCGGCGACATGGAGGCGACCGGCGATGTGCGTGCTTGATGCCCGGCGACGAGAGCTGTAGAACCTGATCTGGAGCCTGCTCATACGACAGCGGCTTTGGTCCGATGGCGCCATCGCGGCGGCTGCCCAACGACCCTCCTCCCGAGTATGGTAAGAACCCTAAGCCTAATGCCTCATACCCCAACTTTGGCTGAGAAATTTCAATCGATTATTGCGATTTGGGCATTAAGGCATACATATTGCGCCGATTCAATTCAAATTTGTTTATTAATTTGTTGATTGAGATGTATCCCCCTGTCCAAATCTATATGTGTTATATATTGTGCCAATTCAGGCCTAATGTGTCAATTAATTTGGTGATTGCATAGTTCAGTGATCAAGATGCTCTGTTTTCCCTTCATAGGACCCGAGCAGGAGCTGTTCTCGGTACAGATTAACCATGGGGGTTTCTTTGTCGGCTTTGGAGCAAGCAAGAAATACATGGATTGCAAGACTGACTATTTTTATCATTGTGAGGTTGAAACCTGGTCGCCACTCTGGATTACAGATTTTATGCAACAACTTGGTTATGATCCAAGTAAAGTGCAGTGTTTCTGGTTACTTCCTGGCGTGAATTTGGATAATGGGCTGAGAATTATTGATAGAGATGCAGACTGCCTTAGTATGACTGTTGTTGTGCTAAAGTTTAAACATTTCAAGCTATACATGGATCATGGTGACATTTACAATGAGATAGCTATGGATGACATATGCATAATTGTATCACCTCCAATGCCTACTGTCATGAGTCCTGGGAAGCCACAAGAAAGAGGTACGGAAAGGCACAGAAAGGGAAACTGAATATGTCAGCTGGTGAAGTGAACATTGGACAGAGAGAAAAAGGGAGAAATACAGAACAAGTGGAGGAAAACGATGATAATGATAGTGATGACAGTGACTATACTTATGCAGATTGGGCTGACTCAGACAACGACTTCGACAATGATGATGATAATCTGTTTGAGGAGTGGGTGGATGACTTCAGTAAGGATGTTAGAGCAAAGAAAAAGAAAGCAACACAATATGAAAGGGATAGTGACTATGACAGTGATGAGCTAGAACTGCTAGCTTCAGAGAATGAGGGAAATGAACCAGAACATGAAATTGTTACAGAGAAAGAGAAGGAAAAGAAAAAGAAGAAAGTGAAGCTCAGGTCCTTCAAGCCAGAGGAATTGAAAGCTCCAACATTCAAATTGGGACTGAAATTCCCTACTGCAGCTAATCTTAGACGGGAAATTCAAGAGTTCATTGTGCAAAATAGGGTACAAATCAAATATGCAAAGAATGATAGACAAAGAATTAGGGCACACTACTCTGATGACTGTCCATGGTATCTATTTATATCACCAGATAGTAGAAACACAAGTTTTGTGGTGAAAACTTATGTGGGAGATCACACCTGTAGTAAATAGTGGGAGGTTAATGCATTCACGCCAAGATATTTAGCAGGCAAATATTTGGAGAACTTTAGGGCTGATGAAAAGATGACATTGACAAATTTTGCAAGGTTGGTGCAGTTGGACTACAACATGGAACCTTCAAGGAGCAAGCTAGCAAGAGCTAGAAGAATAGCAATAAAGAAAATTCATGGAGATGAGGAGAAACAATACTCAATGATGTGGGACTTCACACAAGAGATCAGAAGATCCAACCCTGGCAGCAGCATGTTTATGAAACTCAAAGAGGGCAGATTCTACCAATGTTACATGTCATTAGATGCTTGTAAAAGAGGCTTTTTAGCTGGATGTAGACCTGTCATCTGCGTTGATGGTTTCCATCTCAAAACAAAATATGGTGGACAATTGTTGACTGCTGTAGGTATTGATCCAAACAACTGTATTTTCCCTATTGCTATGGCCGTAGTTGAAGTGGAGGATACACTAACATGGAAGTGGTTTCTACAGCCTTTAAAAGAAGATCTTCTGGTATATATTTTCTATTCTAGTTTTAGATGTACGTAGGCGGTTTGAATTTATATTGTGAACTGAAATTGTTTTGTATCAATGAAAAATGAAGGTGGATACTTGATGCTAGGGGAGCAACCTGAGGCAGGGCCGTTTCTCATTGCAGTATTTGCAGGTCCATTGATCATAATAAAAGAACTTGCCCTAAGAAAGGAATACAAGGACAACAGCCCGAGGTAGGGCAAGTTCATCAACATGAGGGAGGGCAAGGGGAACAACCTGAGGCAGAGCAAAGGAGACAAGAGGAGGCGGTACAGGGACAAACCTCAATTCCTAGGCGTATTGCAAAAAAGACCAAATTACCAGTGAAAAGAAAGATTATTTCAACTGCTCAGGTAACAACTACTAGATAATTTTCACTTCAGTACTTGTAGTGTGTAAGTTGCTAACTCACTCTCCAAAACTGATGTAATTGTTCTTGAATTGTAGACCACATGTTCTGCAAGTGCTCAAGGATCTGGTGTGGTACAAGTGTATGAGCAGAACATGTGTTTACTAGACATACTAATGCAATCTGTAAGTTCTTTTGAACTTTTGAAAATCTCATGCAAACTCATTCAAAAACTGATCTACTACATGTTTGCACATTCACAGTCACAACCATCCCAACAATCACAATCACCACGACCTCTTCCTGAAAATCAATTTCTTGCAAGCCAAAGAGATGATCTGCCAGTGACAAAACAGACCACATATATAGTCCATGAATTACCAAAGAAGAAGAAAAATAAGCGGAACATCAAGGAGAAGGAGAATGTTCTTCCTAGGAAAAAGAAGTAGAAGTTGAAGTGAACAAGCTGGAGATAACTTGGTTTCTTTTTGGACAGAATTTGATTTCTTTTTGGACTGAGATGGTTAGGGCCTTCTGAAAGTGAAGGCCTTATTTTGGCCTTATGTAATCTGGTACTGCATCATGCAGTTTGCATCCCAGTACTACATTACATAGTTGCTTCCTTTTATGTAATGACAATATTATGTACTACTTCCTGGAATTGTGGTAATTCTCATCTATATATATATGTCTGTTAAGTTGCAACATCATTTCTCTATTCTGTGAGTGCACTGCACCAATGGGAGCGGCACCGGATAGGCTGTTCGCGGCGGCGGCGGAAGGACTAGAAGCGGCACCCGCGCCGGCTGGTTCCTGCTGCGTCTCGCCGCCGCCGAGCTCGCATACGAGTTTCCAGACATGGCACGACGGCGGCGGCAGATAGGATGAACTGATGAGAAAGAGATTGGAGTGGAGTGAGGACTGCGGTTGAGGAAGGCAACACATTTAATGGGCTAAATTGCAAAAGAGCTCAACCACCAGCGGCGGGAATTCTCCCGCCACACGCCCTGGGCCGACGTGGCAACGGTCCAAGCGCCACGTCTGCGAGTCAATGCAGCCATAGCGAGTTTGGGACCTGTGTTGCATGACTTAAAAAGATTGGGGACCTGAATCTACACTTTTGAAGTTTTAGGACTAGATTGACACACCTCGGATAGTTATGGGACTTATGGTGCACTTTACTCAATTATAATCCCAGTTATTTTTCCCCACGACGCCATCTCCCCACCTCCCCATTTTTGAACCTCCCGATCCAATCTGCGCCGACTTCAAGCCAACCCCGGGCGCCGCCGGATCTCCCACCCCACACGGCGCCAGCCTCACCCTGAAGCGCCGCCCTCTGCCGCTATTTCCGCCCGACGCAGACTCCCGTTCTTCTCCATGCACAGCGTCGGTAGTTGGAGCCCCGCCGGCGTTCGGCGTCCCCACCAACACGAAGCCGTACTCCCCCCCACCAAGGCACATCCACAGCGGTCGCGTCTCTCACCCGAATCACCACGGCGAGTTCCGTCGCTACACCGCCCGCAAGCAGCGCCCGCCTCCAGCCAGCATCAACAGCCTCCGCCACGTCAAGCAGGTGATCCCTTATCTCATATCCCCTACAGTTTTACCATTAACATTAAATCAATCAAAGTGGCCTCCTTCGTTTATATACATCTCAAGTCTCTATCCTCTTCTACCTCCGTCTCCTTACTTCCTTCATGTAGACAATGCACTCAAAGTGTTTGGTGAATTGTTTGCTTGCCTAGATATCAATTCTGACAGATTTGGTCAAAAGTATGTTAGCAACTGTTTGGTCCAATCAAATTTTATATGGTGAAACTCAAAAGTAGTACAAGTCGTGTTAGGTAAACAGGCCAAAATAACCTCACTTTCCATTTAACCTGGAGCATAAAACATGATAGTGCTGTGTCACTGTGCACGGCATGGTAACTTCTTTTGTACTGACCGCAACTACAAGTACCAGGATACAGGGGTTCTCATAATCAACTAACTAAAATTTGCCTTTATTAAGCAAACTGGGTAGTCTGATAACTCCTACTATTATCTTTGTAGATAGATGAAACCTCTAACCTGTAAACAGCAATCCGAACCAGATCTCTTCTTTCTCTTGAGATAGGTATATCCATCACTGCTGAATTGTCAGGTTTGTGTCATTGTGTATAGCCTGCAGGGGTCTTGGAAATATGTGAGCACTGTCTTGAGGTACTGATTTCAGCCTAATTTCCATCCATTGCTCCCATTGAAAAAAATAGTGCGCTATAACGCTGCTAATAGCACGCTATAGCATATAGAGAATTGTCTCGCTAAATAAATCAGTGTACAATGTCTCGCTAATAGCACGTTATAGCGCGCTATAGCACGCTAATAGCATATTTTCAGAGGCCACGCTATTTTCTGTAGCGCGCTCCCTTGGGTCCAAAATCAAATCTCACCCAAAGTGACGCAGAGCTACCTACTGGTGAGTAGTAATATATAACTATCGCTGTGATTATGTGAACCAAATAAAGGTTCTGCCTTTTCAGCTATAGCTGAGATTTTCGTTGACAAATCAATGTTAAGTTGACAGATTAGCATATGTTTGGCAGGCAAATGCAAAGGTCTGCAATAGCTATGCGCTATATATACACTACATGATAAATCGTATGTTCTGCTTTTTTTACGAAGGCAAAATTCTGAGCAACCGAACCATGCGTTTTTCACTCTGGTGTAAAAAGTATGCTATGTTAATTTGCACTAAACATAAAATTTTGTATAGGAACCATGACTTAGTTTAAAGAGGTAATCATAAAGTTTAATGTGTTTATTTCAATATTTGCCTCTATCACTGCAATTCTGTTCTCATCAACTATTGTAATGCATGCTACCTTTTTCTTACCTCTGATGTACCAGACACAGTTACATAACAGAACATTGCTTACAACAATTCATTTTGGTTTCTTTCAATAGTAATTGGTATGCTGGCCAACTCATTTATGAAGCAGTATTGATAGGACAAGGTGATATATTACTAGATTTAGCTCTCTGCATAGAAGGCGACCTATTTGTGCCAGACCCCTTTAATATGTATGCAGTTTTCTTCTAGTCTCTGTTATGTTCCTATCGGATCTTGCATGGTTCAGTTGTTTATTAGATAGTGCACTACACTGCATGACCTTGACATACGTTTCTATACACACGTTACAGATCATTAGCTTGTTGATTAACATATTATTTTAACATTGTCTTGGCAAAAATATTGTGTTGAGGGTACCTTAGTGGCTTCGATGCTTGAACATCTGAGTGCAGGCTGCTGAAAGTGTACGACTAGATGAAGAAAATTTACAAGGCCCTCCAGAGATTGATGATTCATTACCAAAAAAGCCTCCTAAACCAAGTAGCCAAATTAAAATAATTTGTACGCTCAAACATTTTTTTCAAAAACATTTGTAATGTGATGTATATGGTCCAGTTATAAGCCACTGTGATATTCTTGCATGCAGGGGCGAGTGGAGAGGTGGTACATGTTATAGGGATATTCCGAGTTAAAACTTCATCAGAATTATGCGGGGGAAACAATTTGTTAAGACTGATGGAAGTTGTATTGCAAATGGATGGTCGACTGCCATTTAAATTTCTTTGTTATCCTCCTTTTTCAGGGTAGCTGAAATTTTAGAAAAGGAGTGCATAGAAGGAGTCAGGAGCAAGTATAGAAGAATTAGTCTTTAAATGAACAAATAGTTGACTTATGTATTAGATTTTAGCTTCATAGGAAAACTTTGTTCTAGTTTGCAGGATCTTTTCATAATTATTTGTATCTTTCATATGAATGTCTGATTTGATTCAATTATGAACTCAAGGTGTTTGTTCCTACTAGTTAGTGCACTTCCTGTTTTTACTAAGGATGCTAATTGTGCAAATGGTATTCTTGTGAATGCAATTGGTGCTATGGGCGGATGCCTTTTATATAATGATATTTGTTGCTTATGACTGTAATGGTTGATATGGGCAGATGCCTTTATATCATGATATTTGTTGATCATTCTGCACATGCATTTGTGGTGTGATAAAGTAACTGAATTTGAAATGATGAATTGCACATTCTAAATAATTCAAATAATATTTAAAGTAAACGAGAAATCTAACCACCAGTCGACTGGTGGTTAGCAATAGGCACGTACGATCGCTCTCGTCTGTTTTTTTCCTTCGATCGATATTTACGATCGCTCCCGCTCCCGCCCGCTCCCGATCCAGAATTCTCGCACCTCTTATTTTTAATTTCAGTAAAAAAATAGGAGGGCAAGGGGAGTCGAACCTGGGATCTAACAGATCCAGAAGTATTAGAAATCTACCAGCAACCACCTAAACAAACTCTATGTTGTGATTTGATTCATGTTAGATATTTTTCATACCTTCATGTTGAGGCAGACTCTTCTACTACAGATCTGTTCGAGTGTTATACTGCTGTCGTTTCTTTTTTCTTACAAACATTTTACCAAAAAATATACAAAACATACATTTTTATCAAAAATATATTAGAGATGTGAATTGAGCTCATGATTTAATATAGAAGACTAGACTCTTGTACTTTTTTGTACATAGATGTGAGCTAAGTTCATGGTCTTAACATGATAATTTATTCACCACAACTTTGATAACTTATGTACAAATATTGTGGAAACCTCGATCAGGTGAAAAACAATTTTTGAAACACACCCTAGCAACTCGTGTGAAAATAGCATGATAATATAAGTACCATATACATGATAAGTTTGTTCCAGTGGGGGAGTGTTGTTTGACGATAATTTATGTGTAATTAGCATGGTAACTCACGCATAACAAACTTGATCACTTATATACAAACACTGTGATAACTTTTGTATAAACATTGTTATAGCGTGCTAGTGGTCCGACCCACGAAAATGACTTGTTTTTGGCGAGATATAGATCTCATAACTTGATGAACAAATATTATGTTAACTTTGACCCAGAAAAAAGTTGCTTAAATATACTCCGGCATCTTCAGTGCTACGTAATACTCACGGTATTTTTGACCCGACAGAAAATATTGGTTAAATACACAACTTGATGACTTCAATATAAATAGCATGGAAATATGCGCACCATAGACCAGATAACTTAGGTCCAAACACCACGGTAATTTTTATCCGGGGAAAAAATGTTGAAGACACATCTGTTCTAAATTCTGTATAAATAGCATGGTAATATACGCCAACAAACCTGATAACTTAGGTACAAACACCCTGATAACTTTAATTTGTGGAAAAAAAGTTGTTTAAAATGCAACTCCGGTAACTTTTGTGTGCCCACAACGCTGATAACTTATGTACAAACACCACAGTAACTTTTTACTTGGGCGAAAATATTTGTTGTGCGTGTGTTATCACGGTGTTTGTGCGTGAGTTATCAGGTTCGTGCGTATAAAATATCATGTTCTTTACAGCGGTGCGTGAGTTATCAGATTTGTGGTGCATGATCCTTGGGCGAAAAGTTCTAGAAATATGTCCTGGTAACCTAGTGCAAATAGCATGGTAATTTACGCACCAGACAACTGATAACTTACATACAACACATTTGATAACTCTTTACCCATGTGAAAAACGTTACTGAAACATGTCCCGGTAACTTTTTGTTGTCGAAACATACCCCAGTGTGAAGTTACCACAACCCCATGCTAAAGTTATCGTGCTTCTCATCGTATAGTCATTAACCTTCTCATATTATAGTTATCGGGCTTGTTATAGTATAGTTATCATGTTGCTCAAGTCATAGTTATCACACTGGTCATGCCAAAGTTACCAAGGAAAAACAATTATTCTCGCTGATATGACAGAAAAAAGAAAGGTTAAAATAACCTTGTTTATATTCGATAGACAACAACTAAGGGTGGCTGAGTTGGTTATTGGGCTCAAACTCTAATGAATAGACCTGGGCTCAAGTCCCCTTTCCAGCACTTTTATTTTCTTTATGTATGTAGCCAAAAAACCAGAAAAACCGCTGACGATTTACTATTGACGTATACGGTTTTCGAGAGAAGAAGAAAAATCGGTGGAATCGAGCGTGCGGGTCGCGAGAGGAAGTTGGGTTACGGTCGTGCGGATCTATCGCTAACGACCAGTCGACTGGTCGTTAGCACAGTCCTAAAGTAAAATATTCCATGCTTACAAAGAAGCTTATGTATATTTAGAGACGTGATAGAGCGCATCTAGCATAATGTCTCTACATACCTAGAGACAATTCTGAACGTCTCAATATAGCGTCTCATGCCATGTAGACATGCTTAGCTAGCGTGTCTACATGTTTTTAGACGGTCCGTGAGAAGACGCTCTAAAGACGCTTTACTAAATCGACTCTATGGTTGCCTAGAGATGAAATAACACGTATCTAGCTATGAAATTGCATGTCTCTACAAGTAGATTTTCTTGTAGCGCGGTGGAGAGTATGAGGGTGGACTGGTTCGGCTGCCGTCGCCTGAAAATAACAGGAGGTGTGGGTGAGTAGAGGGATAGACAGGCCAGGGATGCGAGTATGATGGGATCGTGAGGCCTGCCCGGCAGCACAGCCGACCACGGGAGGCGGGAGCAGGCGGTTCCGACGGCACTGGTTTGGGCGGCTGTGGTGGGAAGATCACAGACTGAATAAGCACGATTGCCATTAGATTGACATCTAACGGTCTGACGCTGGTAGAGTCGATTGTTGACTAAGTTTTTTTTTTGAGAAACCTTGTGTACGCATGAACTTAGTAAGCCCACAAGTCAGCCTCCAAATCTGTGGCAGACAACATAGAGCCCATTTGCTATTTTTTTAATAATTTGCAGTCCATTTGCTAATTCTTAAGTAATTTATTACAACCCATTTTCTGTCCAGGACCACGGTCAAAAAGTTCAACATTATTTTGCATATTTTGATGGAGTCTGAACTGTTGTAATCCTGAAATGATAAACATTTTCTAAAAACTTATTGATTTGCCAAAAATATTTGTTTTGTTTTTGTAAGAAAATAAGACGTGGGACAATTGAGTTGGTTTAAGGAAAAACTAGTGGTAAAAAAATCAGCGCTGGGAGGAAAAACAACAACAAAAATAAAGATGTAAGTAGGAAAAGAGAATTTTATATATTTTCAATATAATGATACGTGTATATGAACTAGTAAAACTATAGGTAGAGATTAGAAAACGGATGTAGGACATGCATTTCAAGAGGAAAATAGAACTGTACTGTGTGTTTGATTCAGTAAAAAAACTATCTGCGGATGTTGTAAGAAAAAATATAACTAACACTGGCCGGCCAGAGGCCAGCAGATACTTACTGGATCTTTGTGCCCCGTTGTCGTCATGGGTTGGGCCTGTTAAAAACAAAACCAAGCCTGAGCAGTCTACATCTCAGTTGAAACTTGCTCGACCTGAAAAAATAATAGACCTGATCAATAAACGAGAGAATTCTGCAAGTACAAACTGATAACTGGGATGTAGCAGGGATATTGTTTTTTCATTGTGATAATAAGTGCATGCACTCGTTTCGAAAAATTTGGAGAACTGGGAATTCGAACGACAGGTGCTTATGCTACCCATCAAATAGAAATCAGGTGCCTGAAAATTTATTTCGAAACAAATGATTCAGCTTTATATCCACGGTCGACCTTCGGCATGATGGTTGGAAGCAAATGCCCAGTTCATACCAAAAGATCGTTAACAACAATACCAACTTGCGGACGACAAGGTAGTATAAGTACCAATACCAAACTAAGTTATAATATTTTTACTCCTAGCCCTAAGTGTTCGTCTGGTAGAAAATCTTGCAGAGCACCAGCTCCCGCTCCTTCTCTTGCTCCAGGTCCTCGAGGTGGTACTAGTGCATCACCCAGTTGGTTCTCTGCTAGTTGAAGTTCTTATTGGTGTGCAGCACCAGAATCTTTTTGCTGCCCGTTTGCTGATGGTTGACCATCACCAGAAAGGTATTGCCGGTCTTATGCCACATCTCGTGCATGCCGCACTCCGACTGTATCTTGCGACGCGTCCACGTGCCCCTTTTGAACGTCCTGGAATTACGCTGGAAGAAATGCTTGCTTAGGCCACTCAGTGTGATACCTGTAGAATTGTCGAAACAGGTTTTAGTGTACGTAGTTGGCATTTTCATAACATCTTTGGCATGTTGCAGTCACTTGTTTCACTTTTTATTAACTGTCAATTGTAATTGCTTCACTAGGTCTGCGTCTAAAAAGAAAAATAGAGCTATAAACAAAGGAATATGTTTGTACAAGTAGACAGCCGATCAGTGTCTTACCTGGAAGTTTCTCAGGATGGGTGTAGCATATGTCGTGCTCGCTGTTGATGGTTGGTATGAACAAATCGATGAGAGGGTGATATCTCGCACTATCAACACTCACTTTGGCCTCAAGGTGCTCGATCAGCTCCTGATCTGTGGGATCGAACTTGACGCCAGTCGGCAGCACCGGCCAATCCTTCTTCGACTTGCATCGGTTAATTCCAGTTATATGGTACTCAATGTATGATCAATCGACTATTTTAAGTGAATGATGAAAGATTTCGACAGATAAGTGGTACTCCAAACCTGAAGTCTAGACTACCCGAACATGCCGTCGGGATTCTTGTGTCACCTCACGCGCAGCGTGTTGTCACGTCAATTCAATGTGTGGACATGATGAATAATTTGACCGACGTATACTAGTACTGCTACTGTACTACTTACTAGTCGTATCTAGTGTCACATTTTAACCATAGGTTTAACTAACAAATATGCACTTGAAGCCTAATTGATATTATATATATATATATATATATATATATATATATATATATATATATATATATATATATATATATACATCCTACGCAGGCGAGTTAGGATGCACTTGATCCCAGAAAGGTATCTATCCTTCAAACCAGAGGAGTGCTTCAAACTAACAACAATATATAATATACAAGAAAAGAGGGTCATGCTACAACAGTAGAATACATGGCTCAGTCTAGATATCAGTATGAATCAAGTTGTGCATATTTGCTATTGGCATGAACCACATCGCTGCATGTCGGGTTTGCAAAAGCTATCCATCGCATGGAAGCTTGATGCCTTTCACACACTAAAGATTATCTGGCAGCAAGCTGTGTCGACGAATCTCTGGATATGGTGATTCATGAAACCCATGGTATGATGTGTAAACACAGCCCCCCTTGCCGAATGGAAGTTGCATAGCACGGTAATCATCGCCGGTGATATGATCGATGATTGGTGGGATGATCGGATAATTGAGGCTGAGGAACCTGGAGTGGTTGCCGAGGCTGTAAACCCGCCTCCAATTGAATACGTTTGGCCTAACGGAGCTGAGATCTTTCTCAAACACGAAGCAACCATAGCCATCAATGTCACGAACGCCCCAGGCATTGTACTGCATGTGGTTTGATGTAATGGTTTGGTCAATTTGGTACGTGCGAATGAGTATCAAATGAGCGCCGTCAGCTGAACGAGTGATAAACCACCACCCATCGGCTGGTATGATTCCAGGTCCTGGAATCATGAAGGCCAGCGCATTTGCGTTTGCTGCAACAATTCAAATTGGAGACCAAAAGGATAAAAATAAACAATCATGTTCGGAGTATGTGTGGAATTAAGATTATTATAAGAGTGACACATATTGTAGACAGAGAATTGCAATGCCGTGGTCATAATCATACCCCAAGTTAAAAAATAAGCCAATGGCTTTCATATTCTAGCAATATGTTATGGTTTAAACATCATGTAACAATGAGAGGAAAACAACTATGACAGAGCCTACTCATATTCTACCATAGCACTTACTACTACTGTTCTCATATCAACTCTAAGCAATAACATGCGTTGTTACAAAAATCTTGGAAATGAGAGTAATGTATAGCAATCATGAGGTTATGCTCATAATATCTATTCTAACAATCATTAGATGCCAATTGTTCTCATATCAACTCTAACAATAACATGTGTGGTCATAAAAATCTAGGAAATGAGAGAAACATATAACAATGATGTGGTTATAGACATACTATCTATTCTAAATTTGTAACAATGAACAGACAGTCGTATTCATAAGGTAAAGATGAGATGAGATAGAGCAATTACACGATAATCGATTCCACAAGTATAGGCAGCCAATCTATGCGTCGACCGCGTAAACGATGCCATCGTGCACTATAGCATCAGACATAAATGTTGCCTCAACAGGATTGACGATGAGCCATAACCATGTATGGCGACCGGATTCCAAATAGACTAATCCCATGTTGAACAAGGAAATGAGCTTGTAATCCATGTAGTCTTCTGATGGTGTGGGCACTTTGCAGATTACAACTTTCAACAAACAGAGGTCGAGCCAAAAGCTTGACGCGTCTCGTGCGTAGTAGGAAGGAGTGTTCGGCGGGCCGTGAGGCTCAACGGCAGCAGTATCCAATGATGGAAGGGTGATCTCTCGCTGGGTGTAGATATCCACGAGACGCCATGGACTACCGGATTGGTGGATGAGGACGATCCAGTTGGCCTTCATGCTCGCCCAGTAGTGGCCGTGCATGAAGGACGGGTGGACGGGTAGTGGTAGCATGTCGAGGGGCACCACGACAACCTCCGTAGGATTGTCAAGTCGGTGTCTGGGCCACTTGCGAGGATCAGGCATCAGCAAGCAGGGTGTCTTGAAAAGAGCCGGCCGGTTGCAGATGAGTAGATGGTACAAAGACACCGAGCATGCGGCCAGACAGACGGTGCTGAGTAGGTCCATAAGATTACAAATCTGCTCCAAAAGAACATCGAGGAGGGAATTCCAACGCGGCTCTGCGTGTCAGTCGGTTCTTCCATTTGGGTTTTCAGTGCCTGCGAGCCAGCGAGGAAGTGGATTCGGGAGGGCGAGTGAAGAAGCTTCTCCTCGTGTGGCCGAGCAGTGAGTGGGGGGATATGGTACGCGCAAGCTACCAAGGAAGATGGCGCGGGCGGGCGAGCAGTGAGCAGGGGGAAATGGTGTGCGGCCGACGATGGGGAAGAGAGGAGGAAGAAGAAGAGAGGAGGAAGAAGAGTGAAAGGCAGCAAAGAAAGTGCATTAAATTTCAATTCTACTAGTACTACTACCAGGATATACCGTCCTTCGGAGTGTAAATAGTTACACTGATGACATGTGGGTCTACCACAAGAGGGCCCATATGCCAGTTAATGGAGGTGAGAGGTGCATAGGCATATTTGCGGAAGTGTGCTCTACTGGCAAACATGATGGCATTATTGGGTAAGGCTGATTTAGTAACACCAACATGTTGGTTCAGCTTATTAATTAAGTGTCCCATCTGATGCAGCGTGTATTGTCACTTCACTGTGAAGACTAGTTGAATAGTTCTCTCTGACCGAGATGGGGAATAAAGAGCGTATTGTTACATACGTTGACCGCTTGTGTATTTTCTTGTTTCACATTAAGCCATATTAACCGGAAAGGATGCAGTATGGACTAGTACTAGTACTACTTTGATGTGTCCCGTCAACTCGCCGAACGAGGAGAAGCTTGCTTACTACGCCTCTCCCTTGCCCACGCGCGCCGTGGCTCGCAGGACGAGGAGAGGGTTTTGACTACATCGCCCTCACCCTCTCCCTCTCCCTCACCTTCGCCCTCGCGGTGGACGTGCATCAGTTCAATTGGTGTCAGATTGCCAGAAGCATATTGTACTGTAGTATCATCATTGTTGGACCTTCCGAAGAGGCAAAGAGCCAAGTGCAAGGTTCACACGAGTACGAACTGTTGAACCTCCCGAAGAGGCAAAGAGCCAAGCGCAAGGTTTTATAGGAGTTGTCGTCCTAGTAGGAGTGTACTACAACTATAGCAACAATGTGTTGGGGAACGTTGCAGAAAATTAAAATTTTTCCTACGGTTTCACCAAGATCCATCTATGAGTTCATCTAGCAACGAATCATGGGAGAGTGATTGCATCTACATACCACTTGTAGATCGCGTGAGGAAGCGTTCAATGGAACGGGGATGATGGAGTCGTACTCGCCGTGATTCAGATCACCGATGACCTAGTGCTGAACGGACAGCACCTCCGCATTCAACACATGTACGGAGCGGATGACGTCTCCTCCTTCTTGATCCAGAAAGGGGGAAGGAGAGGTTGATGATGATCCAGCAGCACGACGGCGTGATGGTGGATGCAGCAGAACTCCGGCAAGGCTTCGCTAAGCAACTACGGGAGGAGGAGGAGGTGTTGCAGGGAGGAGGGAGGCGCCAGGGCTTATGGGTGCGGCTGCCCCTCCCTCCCCTCCCTTTATATAGGGGCAAGGGAGAGGGGGGGGGGCAGCCTTGCCCCTTCCTCCAAGGAAGGGGTGCGGCCAAGAGGGGGGGAGGAGTCCATCCTCTCCAAGGCACCTCGGAGGTGCCTTCCCCTCTTTGGACTCTCCCCTCTCCAAGTCTTCTTGGCGCATGGGCCTCTTGGGGCTGGTGCCCTTGGCCCACATAGGCCAAGGCGCACCCCCTACAGCCCATGTGGCCCCCTGGGGCAGGTGGACCCCCGGTGGACCCCCGGACCCCTTTCGGCACTCCCGGTACAATACCGATAAAGTACAAAACTTTTCCGGCGACCAAAATAGGACTTCCTATATATAAATCTTTACCTCCGGACCATTCCGGAACTCCTCGTGACATCCAGGATCTCATCCGGGACTCCGAACAACATTCGGTATACTGCATACTCATATTCATACAACCCTAGCGTCACCGAACCTTAAGTGTGTAGACCCTACGGGTTCGGTAGACACGTAGACATGACCAAGACGGTTCTCGGGCAATAACCAACAGCGGGATCTGGATACCCATGTTGGCTCCCACATGCTCCTCGATGATGTCATCGGATGAACCACGATGTCGAGGATTCGATCAAACCCCGTATACAATTCCCTTTGTCAATCGGTACGTTACATGCCCGAGACTCGATCGTCGGTATCCCAATACCTCGTTCAGTCTCGTTACCGACAAGTCACTTTACTCGTACCGTAATGCATGATCCCGTGACCAAACACTTGGTCACTTTGAGCTCATTATGATGATGCATTACCGAGTGGGCCCAGAGATACCTCTCCGTCATACGGAGTGACAAATCCCAGTCTCGATCCGTGTCAACCCAACAGACACTTTCGGAGATACCTGTAGTGCACCTTTATAGTCACCCAGTTACGTTGTGACGTTTGGTACACCCAAAGCACTCTTAGGGCATCCGGGAGTTACATGATCTCATGGTCTAAGGAAGAGATACTTGACATTGAAAAAGCTCTAGCAAAACGAACTACACGATCTTGTGCTATGCTTAAGATTGGGTCTTGTCCATCACATCATTCTCCTAATGATGTGATCCCGTTGTCAATGCCATCTAATGTCCATAGTCAGGAAACCATAACTATCTGTTGACCAACAAGCTAGTCAACTAGAGGCTCACTAGGGACATGTTATGGTCTATGTATTCACACGTGTATTACGATTTCCGGATAATACAATTATAGCATGAATAAGAGACAATTATCATGAACAAGGAAATATAATAATAATGCTTTTATTATTGCCTCTAGGGCATATTTCCAACACAATGCTACTTATGATGCCGCCACGTCTCCTATATCCAAAGTTGTGCCACCTTTTTTTCTCAAAGAGCATGTTGGAGCCCGTGCAACAACCACACAAGTTGCATGTACAAATAACACATTTACTAGTAATAACATCTAAAGGACAAATGCCAGTATGCCACACAAGTTCATCTCCAATTCATGTGATAAATTTGTGCATAACTAATCTACATATATTCACGGCACTACCGTTCACAATTTACCGCACTCCACTTACACGTTATAGATGGGCTACATGTCCTCCTCTATGTTCCATTCCTATGTGTTCTTCATGGATGGCACGATCCATAGCGGTGGGCAACATGAATCATTGTCACAGCTTTCTAGTCTGGTTCCACACGATGGAGAGTCATCCAATCTGAAGCGGCATAAATCAGGGATAGCGTGTCCCAGCATGTTGTTCATCCGGCGGTGCACACTGAAGACACAACCATGCTTCATGAACATCAAGCCTTACATGTCGTGCACGGAAGGTGGCATTCGCTTCACAATGGGGTAGATGTCCCAAATAAAAAGCGACTACTCTCCAAGAGTGTTCCTCGGCACCCACGTAGCATCACGGGGGTCAAATTCGGCGCCGTTCATCTGGTACATGCGGCATCTTAGATCTGGACACATGGTGACGTACATAGTCAAGGTCCATGCATAATAATGTTGTGCTCAAATATGGCGGTCAGTAATACCATGCAGCAAATAGTACTACTCTGGTATAGAGGAAGTAAAATAACCGGCTTATTATATATAGCCACTCTTGGCTACATGGATGAGATAGTAAGACATGGAAAAACAAAAATGGTGGCAGCTAGTGGGTTCAAGTCTTACGCGAAGCCTTAAAAAAAGCTAGCTATACGTGTCCTCCAAGGTAAAAAGTACTCCTACTAGTACTAGTAAGTAGTACAACAATGAAAGAGAAGGCGAGAGGGTTACAAAATGGAATACCTGGGTAGATGGTGATGGTCCGATCGTGGTAGATTGTGTGACCATGTTGCACATCAGTGGTACCATGGGTAATGACTGCTAAGATAGTTGATCCCAATATGCCAAAGTCAGCTACAAGGTTCTAGGTTAGACCGAATCGTGGATGCAAATGCACATCCAGGATCGGTGATCTTATTTTGATCGGGGGATGACTGGTCCCTGCAAAATAATGGAGTACCATTAGGGATGCAAATGATGGCTTGTGCATTCCGTTTGTAATCTTCTGTACCGTAGGATGGCAACCAGATGAAACAAGCCCCCTGGCTTGTCACCGTGAAAATGCGGCCTAGATTAACTACACGATCTACACGATCTTGTGCTATGCTTAAGATTGGGTCTTGTCCATCACATCATTCTCCTAATGATGTGATCCCGCTGTCAATGACATCTAATGTCCATAGTCAGGAAACCATAACTATCTGTTGACCAACGAGCTAGTCAACTAGAGGCTCACTAGGGACATGTTATGATCTATGTATTCACACGTGTATTACGATTTCCGGATAATACAATTATAGCATGAATAAGAGACAATTATCATGAACAAGGAAATATAATAATAATGATTTTATTATTGCCTCTAGGGCATATTTCCAACAGTCTCCCACTTGCACTAGAGTCAATAATCTAGTTACATTGTGATGAATCAAACACCCATAGAGTTCTGGTGCTGATCATGTTTTGCTCGCGAGAGAGGTTTAGTCAACGGATCTGCAACATTCAGATCCGTATGTACTTTGCAAATATCTATGTCTCCATCTTGAACATTTTCTCGGATGGAGTTGAAACGACGCTTGATGTGCCTGGTCTTCTTGTGAAACCTGGGCTCCTTGGCAAGGGCAATAGCTCCAGTGTTGTCACAGAAGAGTTTGATCGGCCCCGACGCATTGGGTATGACTCCTAGGTCGGTGATGAACTCCTTCACCCAAATTGCTTCATGCGCTGCCTCCGAGGCTGCCATGTACTCCGCTTCACATGTAGATCCCGCCACGACGCTCTGCTTGCAGCTGCACCAGCTTACTACTCCACCATTCAACATATACACGTATCCGGTTTGTGACTTAGAGTCATCCAGATCTGTGTCGAAGCTAGCGTCGACGTAACCCTTTACGACGAGCTCTTCATCACCTCCATAAACGAGAAACATGTCCTTTGTCCTTTTTAGGTACTTCAGGATATTCTTGACCGCTGTCCAGTGTTCCTTGCCGGGATTACTTTGGTACCTTCCTACCAAACTTACGGCAAGGTTTACATCAGGTCTGGTACACAACATGGCATACGTAATAGATCCTATGGCTGAAGCATAGGGGATGACGCTCATCTCTTCTTTATCTTTTGCCGTGGTCGGGCATCGAGCCGAGCTCAATCTCACACCTTGCAGTACCGGCAAGAACCCTTTCTTGGACTGATCTACTTTGAACTTCTTCAAAATCTTATCAAGGTATGTGCTTTGTGAAAGACCTATGAGGCGTCTCGATCTATTTCTATAGATCTTGATGCCTAATATATAAGCAGCTTCTCCAAGGTCCTTCATTGAAAAACACTTATTCAAGTAGGCCTTAATGCTGTCCAAGAATTCTATATCATTTCCCATCAAAAGTATGTCATCTACATATAATATGAGAAATGCTACAGAGCTCCCACTCACTTTCTTGTAAACGCAGGCTTCTCCATAAGTCTGCATAAACCCAAACGCTTTGATCATTTCATCAAATCGAATGTTCCAACTCCGAGATGCTTGCACCAGCCCATAAATGGATCGCTGGAGCTTGCATACTTTATTAGCATTCTTAGGATCGACAAAACCCTCCGGCTGCATCATATACAGTTCTTCCTTAAGATGCCCGTTAAGGAATGCCGTTTTGACGTCCATCTGCCATATCTCATAATCATAGTATGCGGCAATTGCTAACATGATTCGGATGGACTTAAGCTTCGCTACGGGAGAGAAAGTCTCATCGTAGTCAATCCCTTGAACTTGCCGATAACCCTTAGCGACAAGTCGAGCTTTATAGATGGTGACATTACCATCCGCGTCTGTCTTCTTCTTAAAGATCCATTTGTTTTCTATCGCTCGCCGATCATCGGGCAAGTCAGTCAAAGTCCATACTTTGTTTTCGTACATGGATTCTATCTCGGATTTCATGGCTTCTAGCCATTTGTTGGAATCTGGGCCCGCCATCGCTTCTTCATAGTTTGAAGGTTCACCGTTGTCTAACAACATGATTTCCAGGACAGGGTTGCCGAACCACTCTGGTGCGAAACGTGTTCTTGTGGACCTATGAAGTTCAGTAGCAACTTGATCCGAAGTACCTTGATCATCGTCATTATTTTCCTCTTCAGTTGGTGTAGGCATCATAGGAACATTTTCCTGAGCCGCACTACTTTCCCGTTCAAGAGGTAGTACTTCATCGAGTTCTACTTTCCTCCCACTTACTTCTTTCGAGAGAAACTCCTTTTCCAGAAAGGATCCGTTCTTGGCAACAAAGATCTTGCCCTTGGATCTTAAGTAGAAGGTATACCCAATGGTTTCCTTAGGGTATCCTATGAAGACGCATTTTTCCGACTTGGGTTCGAGCTTTTCAGGTTGAAGTTTCTTGACATAAGCATCGCATCCCCAAACTTTTTAGAAATGACAGCTTAGGTTTCTTCCCAAACCATAATTCATACGGTGTCGTCTCAACGGATTTAGACGGTGCCCTATTTAAAGTGAATGTAGCTGTCTCTAGAGCGTATCCCCAAAATGATAGCGGTAAATCGGTAAGAGACATCATAGATTGCACCATATCTAATAGAGTGCGATTACGACGTTCGGACACACCGTTTCGCTGAGGTGTTCCAGGCGGTGTGAGTTGTGAAATGATTCCACATTTCCTTAAGTGTGTACCAAATTCATGACTTAAGTATTCTCCTCCATGATCTGATCGTAGGAATTTTATCTTTCGGTCACGTTGATTCTCTACCTCATTCTGAAATTCCTTGAACTTTTCAAAGGTCTCAGACTTGTGTTTCATTAAGTAGACATACCCATATCTACTCAAGTCATCAGTGAGAGTGAGAACATAACGATATCCTCCACGAGCCTCAACGCTCATTGGACCGCACACATCGGTATGTATGATTTCCAACAAGTTGGTTGCTCGCTCCATTGTTCCGGAGAACGGAGTCTTGGTCATCTTGCCCATGAGGCATGGCTCGCATGTGTCAAATGATTCATAATCGAGAGACTCCAAAAGTCCATCAGCATGGAGCTTCTTCATGCGTTTGACACCAATGTGACCAAGGCGGCAGTGCCACAAGTATGTGGGACTATCGTTATCAACTTTACATCTTTTGGTATTCACACTATGAATATGTGTAACACTACGTTCGAGATTCATTAAGAATAAACCATTGACCATCGGGGCATGACCATAAAACATATCTCTCATATAAATAGAACAACCATTATTCTCGGATTTAAATGAGTAGCCATCTCGTATTAAACGAGATCCAGATACAATGTTCATGCTCAAACATGGCACCAAATAACAATTATTAAGGTTCAGAACTAATCCCGTAGGTAAATGTAGAGGTAGCGTGCCGACGGCGATCACATCGACCCTGGAACCATTCCCGACGCGCATCGTCACCTCGTCCTTCGCCAGTCTCCGCTTATTCCGCAGCTCCTGCTGTGAGTTACAAATATGAGCAACGGCACCGGTATCAAATACCCAGGAGTTACTACGAGTACTGGTAAGGTACACATCAATTACATGTATATCAAATATACCTTTAGTGTTGCCGGCCTTCTTATCCGCTAAGTATTTGGGGCAGTTCCGCTTCCAGTGACCCTTCCCCTTGCAATAAAAGCACTCAGTCTCAGGCTTGGGTCCATTCTTTGACTTCTTCCCGGTAACTGGCTTACCAGGCGCGGCAACCTCCTTGCCGTCCTTCTTGAAGTTCTTATTACCCTTGCCCTTTTTGAACTTAGTGGTCTTATTGACCATCAACACTTGATGTTCTTTCTTGATTTCAACCTTTGCTGACTTCAGCATAGAAAATACTTCAGGAATGGTCTTTACCATCCCCTGCATATTGTAGTTCATCACAAAGCTCTTGTAGCTTGGTGGGAGCGACTGAAGGATTCTGTCAATGACCGCCTCATCAGGGAGGTTAATATTTAGCTGGGTCATACGGTTGTGCAACCCAGACATCTTGAGTATGTGCTCACTGACAGAACTATTTTCCTCCATCTTACAACTATAGAACTTGTCGGAGATGTCATATCTCTCGACCCGGGCATGAGCTTGGAAAACTAGTTTCAGCTCCTCGAACATCTCATATGCTCTGTGATGTTCAAAACGCTTTTGGAGCCCCGGTTCTAAGCTGTAAAGCGTGCCGCACTGAACGAGGGAGTAATCATCAGCACATGTTTGCCAAACGTTCAAATCGTCTTGCAGTGCTGGGAGAGCAGGTGGGTCACCTAACGGTGCTTCAAGGACATATGCTTTCTTGGCTGCTATGAGGATGATCCTCAGGTTCCGGACCCAGTCCGTATAGTTGCTGCCATCATCTTTCAACTTGGTTTTCTCTAGGAATGCGTTGAAGTTCATGTTGACATGAGCGTTTGGCCATTTGATCTACAAGACATATTTTGCAAAGGTTTTAGACTAAGTTCATGATAATTAAGTTCATCTAATCAAATTATTGAATGAACTCCCACTCAGATTTGACATCCCTCTAGTCATCTAAGTGTTACACGATCCGAGTCGACTAGGCCGTGTCCGATCATCACGTGAGACGGACTAGTCGACGTCGGTGAACATCTCCATGTTGATCGTATCTTCTATACGACTCATGCTCGACCTTTCGGTCCTTCGTGTTCCAAGTCCATGTCTGTACATGCTAGGCTCGTCAAGTCAACCTAAGTGTATTGCTTGTGTAAATCTGGCTTACACCCGTTGTATTCGAACGTTAGGATCTATCACACCCGATCATCACGTGGTGCTTCGAAACAACGAACCTTCGCAATGGTGCACAGTTAGGGGGAACACTTTCTTGAAATTATTAGAGGGATCATCTTATTTACTACCGTCGTTCTAAGTAAACATGATGCATAAAACATAATAAACATCACATGCAATTATATAAAGTAGTGACATGATATGGCCAATATCATATAGCTCCTTTGATCTTCATCTTCGGGGCTCCATGATCATCTTGTCACCGGCATGACACCATGATCTCCATCATCGTGTCTTCAAGAAGTTGTCACGCCAACGACTACTTCTACTTCTATGACTAACGCGTTTAGCAATAAAGTAAAGTAGTTTACATGGCGTTCTTCAATGACACACAGGTCATACAAAAAATAAAGACAACTCCTATGGCTCCTGCCGGTTGTCATACTCATCGACATGCAAGTCGTGATTCCTATTACAAGAACATGATCTCATACATCACAATATATCATTCATCATTCATCACAACTTCTGGCCATATCACATCACATGACAATTGCTGCAAAAACAAGTTAGACGTCCTCTAATTGTTGTTGCATCTTTTACGTGGCTGCAATTGGGTTCTAGCAAGAATGTTTTCTTACCTACGAATAACCACAACGTGATTTTGTCAACTTCTATTTACCCTTCATAAGGACCCTTTTCATCGAATCCTCTCCAACTAAAGTGGGAGAGACAGACACCCGCCAGCCACCTTATGCAACTAGTGCATGTTAGTCGGTGGAACTGGTCTCACGTAAGCATACGTGTAAGGTTGGTCCGGGCTGCTTCATCCCACAATACCGCTGAAGCAAGATAAGACTAGTAGCGGCAAGCAAGTTGACAAGATCTACGCCCACAACAAAATTGTGTTCTACTCGTGCAAATAGAGAACTACGCATAGACCTAGCTCATGATGCCACTGTTGGGGAACGTTGCAGAAAATTAAAATTTTTCCTATGGTTTCACCAAGATCCATCTATGAGTTCATCTAGCAACGAATCATGGGAGAGTGATTGCATCTACATACCACTTGTAGATAGCGTGCGGAAGCGTTCAATGGAACGGGGATGATGGAGTCGTACTCGTCGTGATTCAGATCACCGATGACCTAGTGCTGAACGGACAGCACCTCCGCGTTCAACACACGTACGGAGCGGATGACGTCTCCTCCTTCTTGATCCAGCAAGGGGGAAGGAGAGGTTGATGATGATCCAGCAGCACGACGGCGTGATGGTGGATGCAGCAGAACTCCGGCAGGGCTTCGCTAAGCAACTACGGGAGGAGGAGGAGGTGTTGCAGGGAGGAGGGAGGCGCCAGGGCTTATGGGTGCGGCTGCCCCTCCCTCCCCTCCCTTTATATAGGGGCAAGGGAGAGGGGGGGGGGCGCAACCTTGCCCCTTCCTCCAAGGAAGGGGTGCGGCGAAGAGGGGGGGAGGAGTCCATCCTCCCCAAGGCACCTCGGAGGTGCCTTCCCCTCTTTGGACTCTCCCCTCTCCAAGTCTTCTTGGCGCATGGGCCTCTTGGGGCTGGTGCCCTTGGCCCACATAGGCCAAGGCACTCCCCCTACAGCCCATGTGCCCCCCCGGGGCAGTTGGACCCCCCGGTGGACCCCCGGACCCCTTTCGGCACTCCCGGTACGATACCGATAAAGTACGAAACTTTTCCGGCGACCAAAATAAGACTTCCTATATATAAATCTTTACCTCCGGACCATTCCGGAACTCCTCGTGACGTCCGGGATCTCATACGGGACTCCGAACAACATTCGGTATACTGCATACTCATATTCATACAACCCTAGCGTCACCGAACGTTAAGTGTGTAGACCCTACGGGTTCGGGAGACACGTAGACATGACCGAGACGGTTCTCGGGCAATAACCAACAGCGGGATCTGGATACCCATGTTGGCTCCCACATGCTCCTCGATGATGTCATCGGATGAACCACGATGTCGAGGATTCGATCAAACCCCGTATACAATTCCCTTTGTCAATCAGTACGGTACATGCCCGAGACTCGATCATCGGTATCCCAATACCTCGTTCAGTCTCGTTACCGGCAAGTGACTTTACTCATACCGTAATGCATGATCTCGTGACCAAACACTTGGTCACTTTGAGCTCATTATGATGATGCATTACCGAGTGGGCCCAGAGATACCTCTCCATCATACGGAGTGACAAATCCCAGTCTCGATCCGTGTCAACCCAATAGACAATTTCAGAGATACCTGTAGTGCACCTTTATAGTCACCCAGTTACATTGTGACGTTTGATACACCCAAAGCACTCTTAGGGCATCCGGGAGTTACACGATCTCATGGTCTAAGGAAGAGATACTTGACATTGAAAAAGCTCTAGCAAAACGAACTACACAATCTTGTGCTATGCTTAAGATTGGGTCTTGTCCATCACATCATTCTCCTAATGATGTGATCCCATTGTCAATGACATCTAATGTCCATAGTCAGGAAACCATAACTATTTGTTGACCAACGAGCTAGTCAACTAGAGGCTCACTAGGGACATGTTATGGTCTATGTATTCACACGTGTATTACGATTTCCGGATAATACAATTATAGCATGAATAAGAGACAATTATCATGGACAAGGAAATATAATAATAATGCTTTTATTATTGCCTCTAGGACATATTTCCAACACAATGCTACTTATGATGCCGCCACGTCACCTATATCCAAAGTTTTGCCACCTTTTTTTCTCAAAGAGCATGTTGGAGCCCGTGCAACAACCACACAAGTTGCACGTACAAATAACACATTTACTAGTAATAACATCTAAAGGACAAATGCCAGTATGCCACACAAGTTCATCTCCAATTCATGTGATAAATTTGTGCATAACTAATCTACATATATTCACAGCACTGCCGTTCACAATTTACCGCACTCCACTTACACGTTATAGATGGGCTACATGTCCTCCTCTATGTTCCATTCCTATGTGTTCTTCATGGATGGCACGATCCATAGCGGTGGGCAACATGAATCATTGTCACAGCTTTCTAGTCTGGTTCCACACGATGGAGAGTCATCCAATCTAAAGCGGCATAAATCAGGGATAGCGTGTCCCAGCATGTTGTTCATCCGGCGGTGCACACTGAAGACACAACCATGCTTCATGAACATCAAGCCTTACATGTCGTGCACGGAAGGTGGCATTCGCTTCACAATGGGGTAGCTGTCCCAAATAAAAAGTGAGTACTCTCCAAGAGTGTTCCTCGGCACCTACGTAGCATCACGGGGGTCAAACTCGGCGCCGTTCATCTGGTACATGCGGCATCTCAGATCTGGACACATGGTGACGTACATAGTCAAGGTCCATGCATAATAATGTTGTGCTCAAATATGGCGGTCAGTAATACCATGCAGCAAATAGTACTACTCTAGTATAGAGGAAGTAAAATAACCGGCTTATTATATATAGCCACTCTTGGCTACATGGATGAGATAGTAAGACATGGAAAAACAAAAATGGTGGCAGCTAGTGGGTTCAAGTCTTACGCGAAGCCCTAAAAAAAAGCTAGCTATACGTGTCCTCCAAGGTCAAAAGTACTCCTACTAGTACTAGTAAGTAGTACAACAATGAAAGAGAAGGCGAGAGGGTTACAAAATGGAATACCTGGGTAGATGGTGATGGTCCGATCATGGTAGATTGTGTGACCATGTTGCACATCAGTGGTACCATGGGTAATGACTGCTAAGATAGTTGATCCCAATATGCCAAAGTCAGCTACAAGGTTCTAGGTTAGACCGAATCGTGGATGCAAATGCACATCCAGGATCGGTGATCTTATTTTGATCGGGGGATGACTGGTCCCTGCAAAATAATGGAGTACCGTTAGGGATGCAAATGATGGTTTGTGCATTCCGTTTGTAATCTCCTGTACCGTATGATGGCAACCAGATGAAACAAGCCCCCTGGCTTGTCACCGTGAAAATGCGGCCTAGATGGCGCACGGTGTCTTCGAACGTCTAGGGGTACAAATCTGCTGCCGCCAACATGCGCCAGCCTCTGCCGTTACTGCCTCTTGCATTGATGGCAATCCTTATGTTGAACACCACGGTGAGATAGTAATCGTTGTAGCCGCGTCGCTTTGTCGGCGGGTCCGCAATTTCTATCTTCTTCAATCTCATGTAGGCATCATCATACGTATTCAAGCCCAACCAGTCCGGAAGGCCGATCCCAATGGTGGAGAAGGGGCTACGGGAATGGCCGCACTACTATGGATGTTTTGCAAAATGATGGAGGTATCAGGCCGGAGGTATGCAAGCCAATCTTCGTTGGCACTGACCCAGACCTATATATAAGACGGTGCGCATCGGAGAAATTACGGGATGGAAATGGAATAACTAAGTACTACATGATTAAATTCCATTACTGACCTGCTCATCGGACAAAATCCGACTACCTCTCAACGTCGGCAACTCTAGCGGAGTCAATGTGCAACCATGGCCAGGGAGCGGTGGACTGTTCAAAGGATTGTCCCATAGAAGAACCTTCTCCTCGAGGACGCATCGAAGACCAACAAGCATGGCTTTTTCCCAAGCCTATTTAAGCACCATCTTGAAAAAGTTGGTGCAAGAAGCACCGAGTCTTGTGGCGATGAGGACCTCAAAGCGGCATGCGATTTCTCCCAGAGGATCATCGTCCAAGGTCTCCTAGCCCCGACGAGGAGGAGAACCGCCTGGCGAATCCATGGGAGCAGCAAGGAACTACCTTCTCTTCGAGGGGAGGGGAACTAGCGAGGAGGAGATAAGAGCATAGTAACCGCAGGGCCTCGTCCCTTCCAACTATAGATCGTTCCTTAGCGAAGGTGTGCGGCTATTATTTACTACTAGTACTAGCATTATGGGACGTTATGGGATTGCATTATACTGTAAATAATAGCACTAGTAAGAAAGTTTTGGCACTAGGTAGTAGTTTTTGGCGTGGATTAAGAAATTTTGGGTATATTTTTGCTATTTTTTGTACACACCAACTAGTGTCAAAAAACGTCTTACATTATGTGACGGAGGAGTACGTACTCGTACTGTAGCAGTACTAGTACTACTTTCTCTACTAGTAGTGCGATGTACTGTACTTCTAGTATAGTGCACCAGTTTTGAACTCTTGAATCTCAGGGCCAAGGAGCTACAGTTGGAAATGGAGGGTACTACTGTTCTCTAGAACCATTGTTGTACTATCAATGCAGGGAAAGTACACCTGCGTAGTGGCCTAGTGGGTACTCTCGGTGCTCTATTCAGCCGCTCCTCTCATGTAGCTGGCCTACTCAGCTGCTCCTCTCACGCACACACTAGCATCCTGTTTATCAACGACGGTTACCACGGGGGCAGAATATTTGAGTTATTTGATACAGCAAGACTAGGATTTTCGCTTCCATTTGTGGAGGTGTAATGGATCTCATCGAACTTTGTTAGTAGTTCCTTCTTTATGAATGAGATGATGTGAAGCTTTTGCCTCCGTTTAAAAAAACATGTCAAGATGAATTTCTTTTATAGAGCCGATAGTCGAGTGAAGTCCTTGCATGCAATGCCACAAGCTATAGAGTAGTAGTAGAGCACTTTACGATCAGAGCCATATTGCACAGTTCCCAATGCCCCGCCAGGCTTTTCTGGCTCCTCGGGCTTAATTGGGAGGCGCTAGTTTAAATATGCTACTAGCTGATGAGGAAGCTGCAAGTGAGATGCGGCTAGGGCGAGCACGCGAGTCACGAGATGCTAGGAAGGAAAACCCGTTCACGTGGCTAGGCTATCAAGTGCACTCAAATTGTGGTGTCGCACGTCCGTTTGACCTCAAAACTCAAACTACCCGTGTAAAATATTGGCTCATAGCGAAGTTACTATTTTAAAAAATGGTCGCCGTGCGTTCGGCCGGGATCGAACCCACAAAATGAGGTATACACTCCCGCGACCGCTAGTAGTACTTGTTGGAGTACAACACAACCTAGAATAGCCTTTTGTCGCTAATAGTACATTGTTCCTTACAAGAAACCCCATAATAATGCAAGAAACCACTAATAATGCCAAGAAACTGTTGGGGAACGTAGAAATAATTCAAAATTTTCTACGCATCACCAAGATCAATCTAGGAGATTCTAGCAACAAGAGAGAGAGAGGATGAGCATCTTCATACCTTTGAAGATTGCTAAGCCGAAGGATTACTAGAACGCGGATGATGGAGTCGTACTCACGGCGATTCAAATCACGGAAGATCCGATCTACACCGAATGGACGGTGCCTCCGCATTCAACACATGTACAACCCAGGGACATATCCTCCATCTTGATCCAGCAAGGGGAGAGGCGAAGTTGAGGGAGAGCTCTGGCAGCACGACGGCGTGGGTGGAGCTTGTAGTTCTCCGGCAGGGCTTCGCCAAGCACTACTATGGAGGAGGTGGTGTTGGGGAGGGAGAGGGCTACGCCAGGTGTCAGGGATATACCCCGCGGTATGACCCGACCGGAGTCGTAACCCGGCCGGGACTTGGTAAACCGGTGAGTGGTAAACCGACAGGAGTTAAGATAGATGGCTAAGACAGACGGTAAACCGGTGAGTGTTAAACCGGCAGAGTTAAGATAGATGGTGGCACCGGCAGGTATTCATACAATGTTAAACCGGCAGGCAATGTTAAACCAGCAGACAATGTTAAAGCGGCAGACAATGTTAAACCGGCAGACGTTAAGAAGCCCAGGAAAGGAAGTCAAAATAGTTTAAGTCTTAGTCCGAGATGGACTCTACATGTAACCCGCCCCTTTAACTTATATAAAGAGGGGCAGGTCTCCCAAAAGAGGGACAAGCAAGAAACAATCTCTAGGGCTAGACATAACTAGAGGAGAGCCGGCTTGCGGCGACTCCCTCGTGATGATAATGGGATCTAGCCTCAAACAACATGTAGGGTTTTTACCGGATGATGTTTCCCGGGGCCCGAAGCTGTCTAAACCCTTGTCTTGTGTTGTGTCTCTCGATTCCACTCAACCCCTCTCAAGCTACCACATAGATGTGTTGGTCTCGCGACTAAGTCCTCACACTAAGGACATCTGACATGTTAATTCCACAACAGTTGGCACCCACCATGGGGCGATTGCACGGTGGTGATGAGTTCTTGGAGGGATCTCTCTGAGGGATCGAGAAGCTCGTGATTAAACCGGCATAGAGGAAGCGTACAAGATAAACCGGCATGGGATAGCCGTAGGCAGAACTGACAAGTCATTGCTTTTGGATTAAGAGCTGGAGCTATATAGTAGTACGCGCCTCTATGTCTAGATGATCTGGCGAAACTAGATTGAAATAAGATAGACATTGGAGCTAAGCTGGATCGGAGGACCGGGCGTGCTGTAACAAAGTGGAATAAAAATTAAAGTCAAAGAAAAGGTTCAAGGAAAGGAAACGAGTGAATTGCAAGAAACCACCACATTTGGGGCTTATCTTGCAGAAAACCACCTGGTCGCTAACCATTTGCAAAAGCCACCGCGGATTCAGTAAAAGTGTTGCAAAAAGCACTGAACAGGTGGTTTAGCCCGTTTAACCATTTTCTGACTAGTGGGGCCGGACTATAAGGAGCTGATTTGGCAACAAATTGACATATACCTCCCTGGATCTTATAAAAGAAAAGCAATCAAGCCCCCCCCCCCACGGAGGGCATCTCCTTCCTCTCACCGGGAAGAAGCAGGACGACGGCAGCTGAGTGGAGCTGCAGGCGAGGAACGGCAGCGTGGCGGCGGGATCCGGCCAGGAAGGGCCTACAGGCAGGGGATCCGGCGAAACTGGAGGCGGCGCGACGAACTGAGAGGGGGCGATGGCCTCGGCTCCTGCAGCAAAACGACAGCGAGGCGGAGAAGTCAGCAGCGGCGCAGCACGAGGATAAGAAAGGGACCGGAGGCGGCGCAAGGAGCTCACTAGTGGGCGGTGAGGACGATGCAGAGGTCCAAGAGCGGACGAGGCAGGGACGACGCGGTCCTCTGCTCGCTCGACATGAAGCAGCGGCGGCACGCCGCAGCTCCATTGCCATGGCCGTCGCTGAGCAGTGTGGCTCCCAGACGAGTCGGGGTCATAGAGAAGGGCGCGGCCGTGTGGTCCATAGCTTGCCGGGCGCGCCGAGCAGGAGGCCAAGGCGCTGTGACATGGGCACACCGAGCAGGAGGCCGTGGGGCTGTGCCGCGGGCGCGCCGACCTGCTCGCGGTCACCGTCTGCCACCGTGACACGCTCGGGGGCGCGCACGCCGCGCTCGACTGCTCGCTCATGTCCATCTCCTATCTGCTCCACCTCCTCCTCATCTCCATGTCCGCCCTGCCGGGGCTCACGCTCCCTGCCACGGCATCCCGATGGTCAGCAGGGTTAGGGCGTCGCCGTGTCGGCCGAGCTCGCGCTGCTCCATAGGGGAGGGGTTGATTGCTTTTCTTTGTTAGATATAGGGGTGTGTGTGTTATTTGTTTGTTGATTCATATCCTTACAACCGGGTCCCACTTGTCGGAAACGTCCTCAACCGTGCCAAATTACATGTTCAGTGCAATCTGCAACACTTTTACTGAATCCGCGGTGCCTTTTGCAAATGATTAGTGACCAGGTGGTTTTCTGCAACTCAAAGGAAACAGAGTCGTCCGTGACCCGGACTCGTCCATCGATTATGCCTGCGCTGCTCCATTCGATCTCGGATTAAGTCATCACTGCTGCCGATTCAAGAGACACCAAATGCAACTCCGATCTGCCAAGACCAAGTCAATGCAAAAGTGGACTTCAAGTAATCCATTAAAGCAAAGGGAAGTGTTTGTGGCCGGGGCGCCGACCAAACAGTTGCGCCGGTCGCACCCCGTGCGTTGGATCTTTTTTTGATCCAAGGACACTGTCGCGCCACGTGTTACCAGACTTCTCCTTTTTTAATGCGCATGGGGTTATCCTTTTCAAAGTGATTTTGCTGCAACCGCTCGGGGTTTCGTTTCGAGGCAGGGCGACCGCGGGCGACGGGCTTGTTCGCGCAGGGCGGCGGCGGCGGCCTAGGGCGGATCTCTATTCTCCGGCTATCTATGCCCCCCCGATAGTAACTCTCCCCTCGAGCTTTCCATTTTCGTTTTTGTCTTCCCCTCCCCCGTTGGATTTAGGGTTAGGGCGTGGAGAGCCGCGGGCCGGCGCCGGCGCCGGCGCGGACGAGGATGGGTTGGTGTTCCTGCAGGTCGAGGGAGGCGGCGGGGTTGCGTTCCCGCGAGCAGAGGGAGGGGGCGGGGTGGGGTTCCCGCGGGCAGAGGGAGGGGGCGCGGTGGTGAATTTGAATCTGGCCGCTATGGATTTGGGATGGGAATATGGTAGCTGCAACCTGCGTACTGGTTTTGCTGGAACCGGTGACCGCGGCGAGCTGCAGAGCTCAAAACGGTAAATTAGACTGGAGGGAGCTGGTCGGTGCTACAATCGGTTCTCAGGATGCTACAACGGGCGCCACAAAGAGCTGGAAGCAGCCATCCAGGATGCTACGTGCCCATGTGTTTTTTTATCTTTTCAATGTGGAGATGGGGATAAAGAAATGCTGCAATCGTACAAAGCTCAAGCTCTGGTTTCCTTGAAAAAACAAACTGGAATACCCAATTAACATCAGGATTTGTGAGTGCCACCTTAGTATGATTGTCTTATCTTGACTCAAACTAGTTTAATAAATCTTGACCGTGTTTATATGATATATTAACAGCTAGAATACTTGATTAGTCTCATGAATGAGAGATTCCATATAAAACATATCTTGCACATTTTTTTGTAGAGTCAGTCAAGCTTAATCAAATTTGGCTTGGGACAAACCTAGAATTACAATTATTTCAGGGAGTAGAATTTGAGGTTCGGTTGGCTAACATACAATCAGGCCACGCACCATTTGATACCTCCTGCGCTAGTTAATTCTGATCCATGCACCACTTCTCTAATTAATTTGATGTAAATTTGTAAATAGGCCTCTTGGTGCTGCAAAATCTCCTAGGTTTTATTCTATAGCAGACGTACTTATAATAAATGCTAATTTTCAGAGTGCTTTGTGTGTGCTTGTATGTTTCATAGGTTTTACAGAATTTTTTAGGTGTTCATGTATGTTTTTTCCTAGCTTCTGATGGTTCAGTTTTATGGTTTTATTGACTTGTGTTTTTTCCTTTTTTGTAGATGTTGCAGGTAACTCTGGTGAGAATGAGGGGAGTAAGAAGGCTAAGAAGAAGATTAAGAAGAAAGGCAACCTATGTGGCCTTAAGTCAAGGTTTAACTCAAAAAGGCTGGCTCAGATTGGGAAGCAAATATCACCGGAAAAATAGAGAATCATAAGGGAGGGCCCGTTTGGAGACTTGTTGGACATCCGGTCTTTCAAGGTGCCCCATGAGCTCATTGAGTTTGTTGCGATGAACACGAATCACGTACTCTCTGAGTTCAAACACAAGAACAAATCTATCACCTTCAGCAAGCTTATGGTGAAAAGGATTTTCAACGTGCCATCCGGTGATAGACCCGTGAAGCTTCTAAAGAAGAGTGATGAACATGATCTTCGCAACATCTACAAGGAGGGGAATAGGGCTCCAATCGCCCATGTTGTCAAGTTGCTCACTAGTTGCAGTGAGGAGGACGTGGTTATGATAAATAGGACTTGGGCACTCCTTGCGTTGGCAACAGTTTTGTGCCCAGGCACAGGCAATATGGTGAATCTCGAGTATCTTGCTTCCCTCGAAGATATGTCTTTGGTGCATGAATTCGTTTGGGATGAGCACTTGTTGGCACGAGCTATGGAGGAGGTTGGAGTCTTTCAAGAGAAGAAGAGGATGCAAGCAAACGCAGAAAAAGAGTTTCAGATTGCTTCATGCCTTCCCATGTTAGCGGTATGCAACGCAACATTACGAAATACCTCCATCTTTCCCCTTTGCTGCATGAAACCTTCATGCCTTTATGTTTTTTGTTGGCTAATGTCCTTTTCCATTCCATGCAGATCATATACATGGATCATGTTGATATTCCGGCTGGCCTCCCAAATGAGCATGCTATTGATTATTCTGTGCCAAGGATACGTTTTGTTTGTCAAAAGGATTTTGAGTGGTTGGATAAAGTTGACAAAAACCAGCTCACTCTTGTCCAACCTTTCTACGGGAAACACACCCATGTAATTTCGCTACATCCCGCCTATGTATTTTCTTTTGTCAATGAGTATTAACACACCCATGTAGCAATCTTTGCTTTTCCAATTTAGTTAATGGAAGCTTTCTTATTTATGCCACTCATGTTTTGTTTTCCTAGATCCTGAGTTTGTGCAACACCCCCTATGCAGCACAACTTGTGGGACAGGAAGTTGGTGCTAAAGCAGCTAGTGGGAAGGGAGTTGGTGCTGAAGCAGCTAGTGGGAAGGGAGTTGGTGCTGAAGCACCTAGTGGCCAAGGAACTAGTGGCCAAGGCAGCCAAATTCAAGGTGCTGAAATTCAAGCAAAGGACTCTCAATCAAATGAGGCTCAACAAAATGTTGATGCTGAACCACACCTATCATCATCGCTCAACGATTGGCTGCAGCAATCATTCCCTAGCATGCAAGATCTAAGGGTACATTATCTTTTTCATTGTATTCATTTCCTGTTTACCTTTGGCTTCGCATTATTTTATTATACCCAGCTGCAAGTGTATATTTATTTTGCTGCATCCTTCATGTTGATGTGCAACAACCATGTTCTGTTTTTGCTTCATATGTTGTTCAAGTTCATACATACTATGCTTTTTTGCTACATCCATATGTCTAGTGTGCTACAACTACATTCTGTTTTTGCTTCAACCATGTCATAGTTTTGCTACATCCATATCATTAATTTGCTACCTACATAGTTGACAGTAAATTGCTATAGTCACACTCTTTATCTGATACGTAGTGACACAACATCATACCTACTTGTTTTATCGCTTCATCCATATCTCTAATGTGCCACACCCACATTTGTGTTTTTTTACATCCATACATATGACTAAAATGTTCAATACTTGCCTTCTTGTAGGTACCAACTCAGTTTCAAATGCTTTACCACAAGCACAAGGGTATTTTTGCATCGGAGGTGGATGATGTTGTTGGCAAGTTTGGACAGTGTTTAAAGGGATTGCAGTGCAACCGGATGGCTGCCCTCCTTTGTGATGTTGGAGACGCCATCACAGCTACCAGTGATCCCAACTTCTCCTTTGAAACACCTATCATGGACGAATGTCGCGGAAAAGAGAATGATGCTAAAGCTGCAAATGCTGGCATTGGTGCTCAAGCTCAAGCTGAAGGTACACCACCTAGCATTAACAAGGATGAAGTCACCGGATTGAAGCAACAAGTTGCAACACGGGCTGCTGAAACTCCTGAGCAACAACGAGTGAGTTTCGAGATGGAAGGCAACATCTCACCTCACAGTCCCCCACTCTTCTATGATGCACCCAGGAGTGCAACAGCCGGCATTTGGGATGACGAGCCATCCTGTGAGTTGTTCCCAAAGGGCTCCGAAGACTACGAGATGATGCATTGCACGGATGAGCCTATAACCAAGAAGAGCGCAGTCAGCCCCATATTTGAAAACATCCCGGTGTTCCCTGTTTCAGACGATGATGACAGCCCAAGTATGCTTCCTTCCTCCTGCATCATTTCTTTTTGTTTTTCTCCATGTCATTTTTTTCGCTACATATGTGTGATTGCAGCAAATTCTCTTTTGTACAATCCCTTGCAAACTCATCCATTTTTGTTGCTTGCTATAGCTCCTAAGATGGTCGCTCCAGAAGAGCAAATTGTTGATGCAAGCAGTGGCCCTAGCACACATGACAAGAACACTAGGAAGAAGAGGATGGCCAAAGTTCCAGCCGTAAAAAATACCAAGGCAAAGAAGCAAAAGGTCGATGCAGCTGCAGCCACGTATGAGAAGTATGTAAAGCATGGGAAACCATTGAGGAGATCACATGCCAATGAACAAGTGTGAGCTACCTAAGCCCTATCTCTTTTTGGTTTCTGTTTTTTATTTTTTTCTGCTCGAAACAAATGATTCATTCAGTTGCATCTATGGTAACAGGACACCTTTCATCAAGATAGGTGGATTTTACATTGGATACAAGAAATTCCTGGTATGCTTCAAGCCTCGCGGGGATATGAATGATGAGGTTATGTCCCTATGTATCGAGATGAACAACATAGCATCCCGTGCAGCAAGTGGTACTAATCTGAAGAAATACATGTTCTCAATCCATGCGGGGGTAAGTTTTTGCAAAAACAAGCAATGCTTCATTCCTTTTTTTCTTCACATTTTTTGTTGCAACACACACTAACCATTTTGAGGTGTCTTTCAAGTAGATCTTACTAAAACAAGACCCAACAACCTTCCAACCAGCAAAACTCATAGCCGAGCTTGAAAGGGCTGTGACAAAGTTCAAGGCGAATAAATATGACTTCGTAAGTTTCTCGAGAGCCTACTTTTGTTTCACACCACAAATACTTTCAAAATATGGTCCAATGATGTAGCATTTCCTTCGAAACATATGTAGCAATTATTATTAATATTGACAACATCTCTTTGAAACATATGTATCAATTCTAGTTGATGTTGAATGCTTTTTTGTTTGCAGTTACAACATTGGAAAGCTTACGTTCATTCCTACTAGGCTGTAACATTTTTTTACATGTTCTGAGTACCTTTTTTTCCTTTCTTTGGTGTTTTACAGCTTTTTGTCACAATTGTTCATGAAAAGCATTGGATAATTGTTTGCGCAAACTTACTATACAAGTAGTGGAATGTATTTGACTCAATCCATTCAAAAGGAAAACAATCTCCTTTGAAGAAGCAGGCCAATAACCTGGTAGGCTCATGCTCTCTATTTTTATTTTTCTGTTTTCCCTTTGATTCATCTACATAAATGCCCTGTTGTCATCTTCACACACCTCATCCTATTTTTTTCAAACTTTGGTGCATGTTTTTCGGTGGTAGATCACAAACTTTGCAGCCCTCGCACAAGAGTACAGCGAATTCAATGTCAATGTTGGATCCTTCGCCTGTGTTGACCTAGAGGATTACCCAAAGCAAGATAATCTGTGAGTTTTCTTTTTGAATTTTGCTTCAATCATGTGTTCCATTTCAACAATTTGTTGTTTCAACTATGCATCGGAACTATGAAGGATAATTTTTTTTATCTCATAGATGTGATTGTGGCTTTTTCGGGCTCAAATATGTGGAGAACTTTGATGGGAAGTCAATGAAAGAGTTCAAGCAGGTACACATTTGTTTTTCTTGTCATTTTGTTGCAATCTACTTTCTTTGTTTTCAATACTCATGCAACACAAGAATAATTAGTATCATACTTGCTTACTTTTTACATTCATTTTTACAGGAAGACGTGGCGCGATACCGCATGGATGTGGCGCACAACCTTTGCACTCACCCAATGAACAATGCCCCAATGGAGCGGGCATTCAAGGAAGAGTTGGCGGCTTAATTTGCGGGAGGGTTCAAGACGATCAAGCTCGTTTCTTTCGTTAGGTCTAGAATCATGTCTGAGGTGGTAGCGTTCTGATAGTATTAGAGTAGTGCACGTTCGTATGTAAACTGATGATACCTTCGGTAAACATATGTGTTATTTTGGTATGTAAACCGATGATAACTTGATATTTTTGGATGAAGCACTTCTTCCGTTTTTTAATGGATGTGATCTTCTGCTTGCCAACATGATCATGCATTGACAACGGTTTATTATTTTGCTGGTTATGAGCTTCATCCATAGAAGTTTCAAGGGAATCTCTGTGCAATTTTCCCCTCGAAACCTTTTTCATGAAAACAATATGTGGATGCTGCATTGTCATAGTCAAATTGTTGGAAGCTTACAAAAAATAGCTACAACCTTCTGTTAGATTTGTTGCAGGGCCAAAATCTACATTTTACCTGCAAATTAGCTACATCCCTATGATATTATTGCTGGAAGCATAATGTAAATAAGCTTCCTTCCCCAACTCTTGCTGCATAGAAAAATCAACACTTTAAATCAAATCATTGAAGGCTTTTCCTTTTCATACTTGTTATATTTGCTTCAACCATGTTAAAAAAGCTTCAACCATGTTTCCTAAAAGCTTCAACCATTATTTTTGCTTCAAACATGTTTAAAAAAGCTTCAACCATTGTTTGAAAAAGCTTCAACCATGTTTCCTAAAAGCTTCAACCATAATTTCAAAAAAATTCAACCATGTTTTTCAAAAGCTACAACCATGTTTCCTTAAAGCTTCAAACATGTTTTTCAAAAGCTGCAACAATGCTTTTCAAAAGCTTCAACCATGTTTCCTTTTTAAAAATGAATCAAGTTGTAGTAACAACAACCATTGAGTACTATTTTACAAAAAAAAATTAGAAGTTGGCACCATCATAATTAAAAAACCAACATTCTGCATTTTGAAACCACACATGTAGTAATATGTTGCAATCCCAAAACACAAACATTCATAAGACATGGGGTGTTACAAGGTAATTCATCAATTTTTTCCCTCACGAAACATCCTAAAGTGTAAGGATTGGGCCGACACCCGGAGCTTTCGCGCTCACACTCGCAGCAAGAAAAGCGGCAAGGAGTTCGCAGTTCTTCATGTTGTGATCCTCATCTTCACAGTATTTGCATGGAGTCTTCTTTTCCATTGGCTTTGGAGCTTTCTTCATTTTCGCTGCGTCCTTCTTTGATTTCTTCTTCATTTCATCTTCTCGAAGCTCAATTAGTGGCTTCCTACGCTTCTCTTTTTCTTTTGGCCTCCCCTTTTTGCTGACTTTGGTGGGTTTCATAGTCCTACGGGGGGTGGATCCTGCTGCCCTGTACTTGGACCCCCTGAGACTTGTTCATTTGCTGCATGACCTTGGGCTTCTTCGTCTCCTGCAACCCCATCGGTCACTCTAGCTTTAATCGCAGCAACCCCAACACTGCCCTGATCAATTAGCCTAGAGACAAAACTATAAGATTCATCATTGAAGCATGCATCAGAAGCAAGTTTCCCAAACTTCCGGCAGAGAGAGTTAAACTTTAGGGTGTTTGTCGTGGGGACGCCGAAATGCATAGCTCTATGCCCATCGCCTGGTTCAGGTGCAAGGTTGGTTGCTCTCTTAGACCATCTTGGAAGCATGTAATTCGCAAGTATCGCTTGCAGGTTCAGGTGCACCATAACACGGATGATATGTGGGCAGATCAGCCCACACATCTCAAACATGTTGCAACTACACATGTATGTATGATCTTCAGGGGCAACACGCACCGTGTACACTTTAGGTTTGATGCCATCATTTGCAACAAGGCGAAACCAGACGACATTCCCTTGCAGCTGGTATTGCAGCCCATAGCCTGTTGATTTAGCCAATAGTTTCTGAAACTTGGAAAATACCTCTTTGGTATAGAAATCTGCAGCCTGCTTTTCAATGTTGTAACTGCAAAACAAAAAAGCTTCCAACATCAATAAGAATTGCTACATATGTTTCATTCAAATGCTGCAACCAAACTATACTGGAAAACTAAAAAAAATGATATATGACTTTGGACTTACTTGCCCCAGAGTGGCGGCCTCGTCGCTTCATTGATGAAGCCCGCATTGTATTCACGATCAAGCATTAGCTCCTGGCAAAGCTCAAACTGTTGCACAAATGTCCAAACCGAGTCTCCATGATGATTTAATGTCTTGAAGTAGGAATTCAGGCCCTCGGAGCGCCCAGTTGTTCCTGTGAATGGGAAGAACTTACTCCTAAAGTACACAGGAGCCCACGTCTCCCTGCTGTTCCACATGTTTTTGAGGTGCTTCTTATCAGCCACACCAAACACCTCGACCATCTGCTTCCACCGTTCTTCAAACTCCTCAACAGTATCTGAACCATTAATGCAACCATAGAATGCTTCTGCAAAAGGCTCATCCTTGCCCAGCATCTTCCCTAGTTTTGTCCTTGCAACCCGGAAGACGTGCCACTTTAAACATCTGTGTGTTGAATCTGGAAATACCATTGAGATGGTTGTAGCCATTGCCTGATCTTGATCAGTCATAATGTTCAACGGATGCTCATTATTCATTGCCAACACCCATTGCTGGAAGACCCACTTGAAAGTTTTGATGGTCTCATCAGGCAACAAAGCACACCCCAAGAAAACAGTGTGTGTGTGGTTGTTAATGCCAACAATCGGAGCAAAGGGCAAGTTGTAGTGATTTGTGCAAAATGTGGTGTCGAAAAACACACAATCTTTGTACTTTGGATATACAAGGCCCTTGTTCTCCCATCAACCCAGAAAAGCGCCCTAATAGCTCCATCTTCTTGTAGCTTTGAGAAAAAGAAGTTGGGATTCTCCACTTGTCTTCTCTCAAAGTACTCGATTGTCAGCTCCAAATCACGCTCTGACAGGCCCTTCGCAGCTTTGCTCTTGCATTTGTCACATCAGTCTTCACATACGACAAACTCCTCGGATCACAACACCGTGCATCTCCAAGCAAGCCCATCATATTAGCCGTTGATATGTTGCGATAGTGTAGTGAAGTGATGTACTGCATGTCTGCATCTAGGATCTTTCTGTGAGAGCGGCAAAATATCCGACGCCCCCTTTGCAACATCAGCTGGTGTGTGTGATCGGCCTCAAAAACTGTCACAACCCAGCTATCGTCTTTGAGGTTAACACCCATACGAGCCTTGCAATCATACCGCTCCAACCGGTTTCTTTTCCTCTTGTCGCTCACATCCATATAGATGCCAGCTTGTTTGCTTGGAGATTTTTTGTTACTCGCATAGCTCATATCAACATCTTCACACTCATTTGTTGCAGCTCCGTTAGAAATGCTACCACCAACATTCTTCGAAGGATTTTTCCGTGAGTGTATGCACTCAAAAACTCTATAGATTAGAATGCGCTTCTGATCCGAGCTATTTTTCCTACTACGTTTTGATGTCACAATGCGAGTACCAAAGCCCATCTTCGAGGCATATTCATTGTAAACATGTTGAGGTTCTTCAACATTGTCAAAAACCATTCCAACAAAAGGGACAACTGGCTGTGATGATATATCTTCATCCGGTTCATCAACAAGTGTTGCAGCATTTCCATTGGCATTGTCACTAGCCACACGGGCATTGCCATGATTTGGAGCTACACCATCGGTGTTCGGCTGCAACAAATCGTCACTATCATTTTGCGGAGTATCATTTAGATCGATGCCATATTCTTCTTCTTCATGCGCAACATTTTGCATATCATCGTCAAGGAAAATTGATGGCTCAACAGCAACATTCTGCAACAAAATCAGCACCCAAGTCATTTTTTTGCTGCATGAAAAAACATGCAAAAAGCGCGAACAAAAAAAGTGGACGCAGCATGGCAATCTTAATCCCAAAACAATTCCTGCATGCAGCATTTTAGGATGCAGCATGTAACATCCAGCAAGTAGCATGTAGAAAATGCAACACATGCTTGTAACATTTTACTAGATGACATTAGGATGAAACATCTTACTAGCATTAATTGACACCATCGCAGTAATATTCCACAACAATCAAGCACAAGCATGTTGACAACATCTCTTTTCAATCTCATGCTCATCAAAGGTTGCAAATTTTTTTTGTGAACAAAACGATCTAGGGTTTGCAATTGGAATTCATACCAGATCAATCTCATCCCGGCCATGCCGGGCTGCATCTTGGAAGACCACACCAGGGTTGTAGTATCGTTGCAGCATCGGTCCTCTACTACCAGGGTCTTCCCTCCTCAGTGGACTTCAGCCATGAACGGCAGCGGAGCTCAAGCCCAAATCCATGGCGGCAAGGAGGTCATGACGTATGTACGACATGATTGAAGCAATCCCAAGGCGGCTTAATAGGTGGGGGATCCCCTCTTCGACGTGATTCGGCTGCGGGGAATGAAAAATAGGCGGATCCAGTCGCCACCGCCGCAGATCGGGGATAGGCAGACGCAGGGGATCGAGCTCCCCTGTTTTTCTCGTTGTGGCTGTTCGTACAACGGTTGCAACAAAACGTTTTCTTTTTTGCTGCAACGGTTGGTTCGGTTGTGGCCTAGCGCGGAAATCCAACGGTCCATGCTAATCGCATCGCACGGCTGGGGCTGGACCGGCCGAACAGTTCGGCCGGTGTGCCGGCGCAGATCGCTGGCCTAAAGCAAAGCTGTCAAGAGTGGTACGAGAGGACGGGTTGGATCTGGCTTGCCTTCTTCTCGCCTGATGAGCCGCCCGTCGTCTTCAGCCACCATCCGTAAACCGCCGCACCTCGGGCATCAAATCCCCTCGCCTCCGCATCCAAGCCGGTGCGTGGCCATACTGAACGAGGCCTGCGGTCTTGCCTTCGTCACTGGTGGCTCTCTGGCCGCCCCGTCCGCTGGTTGGCTCTGCTTCGAACAACCCGCCACGGTTGACTCACCTCGCGCCACCTCGGCCGCGCACCGACCGGCCACCGTCGCCTCACTTCGAGCCGGCTCGGTTGCGCTCGGCTACCTCCAATATCGTGGCACGCCGCCCCCGTTCCGAACCGCCTCCGCCGTCATTGCTTCGGCCCCACTCCAAATCGCCGCAAGTCGCCTCCACTACTGTGCGTTCCGGCCGCCCTCCGCTTTACTGCGGCTGGTTCCTGAGCTCGGTGAGCCGGTTCTTCCCGCCTCGCTGACAGTAAGCCGGCGCTGGGTCATACTGGACGCGCCCATCATGCCGCCCTCACCATGACCCCTGCTGAGTCACCGGCCACCCCTGCTGCCGAGCCACCTCTGCCTTAAACCACCCCCATGCAGGCTTTGAGTCGCCGATGCCCCTCTGACTTGGCCGTCGGGTTGCTACTGGTGTGTCCTCGCACCTGCCTGAGTTCCCGTCGCGCGGATTCGCCTTAAACCGGCGCCCTGAGCTGCCTTCTCCGCCATGGCTTTTGCCGCTGTTTTTTCTCCTGGGTGCCCGCGTCGCCCACCGGTCTTGACAAGCGATTCGCCGCGACTGCGCAACACCTCACCCCTGCGGCTTCAGGTTGACCAGCCTCTGAGGCGCCACGACTTGGACTGCAAAATCGCCGCCTTAAGGCGCTGCAGCTGTTGAGAGCCTTCGCCTCATCGGGTGCTCCGCCAGCACCGGCCTTACGCATCGTCGAGCCGCCCGTCGTCTGAAACACCGAGGCTGTAACCCGCTGGGAGCCCCGTTGAACCGCTGCGGTGCCTCGGGCTGAGCCGCGTTTGCTGCTTTCGACTGCCGCGTGTTTTTGCTAAGTCGCTGTGGCCCACGCCAAGTCGCCTGCATCAGTTAAAGATCCAATATGAGCTATTTACTAAAGAAGGAAATGAACCGAAGATGGGAGCGGTTCATTGTTTTTGTTGGAAAACTTGTTTTGAAATTTGGCTTTTGTGAAGTGATTTTCTGGAGTCTAAAACATCAGTTTAGAATGAGTAGCTGCTGACTGCAATTGAAAGTAAGTTGTCTGGTTCAGTGCCTGAAAGCAAAGTCTCCAGGAGTTTGAGGGGGTACGGTGCCCCTACATACTATAGCATCCTGCATGCACACCACTAACCACAGGCTGCAAGCTACTTCTGCAAAGTAGTCCTCTACTTTAACAAGGGTCAAACATGACCCAGATGATCTTTTCTGAGCTGTCAGGACCGTTTTAAGCTGTTTCTGCCGCGATGAGTTACCGGGGTTGTTTTAATCGCTGCTTTGTCTGAACCACTTATATCGCGATTGAAGGGATCATCCGTCGTCTGAAAAAAATCAGGTGATATTCATCTAAAGATTATTTTCCTTAACACAAATTGTTTTATCAAAGAACAATTACTCCGGTATGTGATATTTTTTCGCAGGACCATTATTTATTACAAAGGTGTGGCAAGGGGGCAAGCATCATCATTATTTTTTTCACTAGCGCTCGTCTATGCCTAGATGCTCGACGGGCACATGTGCACATCGCCGCCCCGCTACATCAAACATGACGTGGTTGACTCACCCGTTCGCGCGGTTTACCGCGCTTGCATTGAACTGCCGTCTGCACCGGCTTACAACGCCGCGGCCGGTTCATTCGTCTGACCCTGTCAGGTCTACATCAACACACTGGGCCGCATCTACCCGGATGAGCCATTTATTAAGTATAAGAAAATCACAGCTTGGGTAGCCTGTTTTTCTTCCAACAAATTGAAGGCAAATTATTATCAACCGCCGTCTGTGCTAGATGGCTCAATGGACATGTGCACAAGTCGCCGCCACTACAGCTTGGTTAGCTTCAAACAACCAGTTGGAAGGAACCATTGGCCGAGTTGCTGACACGGCTCATACGGGATCATTTATAACTCGCCGCAGTCACCTCAACCTTCTATGGATGCATATCGTGCTATCAACATCAATGATATACAATTTATGCCGGTCAAGTATGGAGAATCTCAAAGTCAACTCCTCGAGACATCTTAAGACTCGGGGGCTACGATGACATGACTCAGCGAATCTTGCCAGTTTCAGCAAATTTAAGAACCCTAGGATGATCGAGGGAAAGATAACACGGTCCTGGAGGCTACTGCTGTATTGATGAAAATTTAAAGGCTGTCAGAAAATTTCCGGCTTAAAAAATATATGACAGTTACAAAAACCCGGCTCAATGAAGAAGTTCCAGTTCATCAGAAAGGATTCCTGTTCAAAATCTGGATCAAGAGACATCTTTATCATAAAACATTGAAGCTCTCAAATATCCGGTTTAAAATCCGGCTCAAAGGAAGTCAGTCTCATTGAAGCTTTCTAATGTCTGGTTTACAATCCGGTTCAAAGGAAATTTATCTATCATGAAGCTTTGAAGCTCTCAAATCCGGTTCAAAATCTGGTTCAAGGGGAAATCTATCTCCCACAAAGCTCCGACGCTCTCAATATCCGGTTCAAAATCCCGGATCAAGAAGAATTTATCTCTTGCAAAAAGTTAAAGGTTGCCGAAGAGGACCTGTTGCCATGATGCATGGTTCAAACATGGGTATCCCGCCTTATTGGCTTATCATATTATTGGTTACATGGGGGCTTTAGCTGACAAAGTGGAGTTCTGTCCATTAATCCGGCTATCATGCCACAACAAAGCTTGGGAGCTTCACACCCAAGGGGCCGAAGAGAGTCTTGTTGCTACGCATAGCTCAAACATAGGAACCCAATGAGCACAGCTCACAAAGTTACTTGGGGGCTCTTTGTGTAAAGTAACAAAGAGTTTGAAAGGACCCTTGTAATTGGGTATCGACCCATGGATTGGAAGCCTGGTGCATTCACCAAAAACCCCGGGTTAACCTGCCTTCATCAAGTAAGCCACTCCTATCCAGGTAATCCTGGCATGACCCGCCGAACGTTTGACAGTTACTCTCATTGAGACCTTGAACTTGTCAAAGTTAAAACGACGATTGGTTAGTTGGAGGCCCATCTTAAAAGGCTTTGTCAAATGGTTTAACTCAGCGGCCTGGTAGCCCATGAAAAGCCTCGAATTTGGGCTTGGCAGCCCTTGAAAAGCCTCGACTACACGGTTTTATTTGCCTTTGTCATGAGTTTTTTCTCTTTTTTATGTTGAACCGGTGTCTATTGACCCGGCATGACTATCAGTCATCAAAATTAACCCGGTGTTCATTAACCTGGCTCGGCTTTCAACTACAAGTTGTTAGTACATAATCACTTATAATCCGGTGTTTATTAACCCGGCCTGGCTTTGGACTATAAGTCACCAATATATATTTGGATTGCGTCATTGGAATTATGCGCTTATAAATCATTGGGTATATTATTCAAATAGCCAACATTGCTGGATTTTTATTATGGTTATCAATAACCAGTATTATGATCAAGGTTTTCAAAGTCACTTTAGCGCAATGGCTATCATATTATCAATGGATATGATTTATTCTACAATTCAAGGAATAGTCCCGAGTCGCTGCAGGCTTACAACCCGGCACTTGGGGGCTACATTATTCAAATTGAGATTACATCAAATATGCAGGTCTCATGTCGCTTCAAGCATGCACCATGACACTTGGGGGCTAATGCAAATTCATTTTTTGCTCATCTTATTGAAGACCCGACTCATCACATTATAATGAGCCGGCCCTTGGGGGATACCAATTTCCACTGTCAATAATTCAAGGTACACCAATTTTCAATTATCATTGAAGGGTCCACTACTCAGTTGGTAAAGCATAAGGCTCTTAAACTTGTGGACATGGATTCAAGCCCCATGATGGGGGTTACATCATATGATGTTATTTTTATTGAAGTATATATGAAAGTCCCAGCTCAATATTATCCTACTGACCCGACCCATGGGGGCTACACCGTTGCTATTCAAAGTTTACATGATTATATTTACAAAGTCCCTGCTCATTATTGCATAATGACCCAGCCCTTGGGGGCTACACTGGTTGAAGTTTTTATGAGCATCAGGAAAATACAAGTCCTAGGTTGCTGCAAGCATAACAACCCGACACTTGGGGGCTACATATGCGGAATACTCAGTTCTGACTAGTGATTGAGATGAACAAACTGGATTTCTTCAAGCTTGTGACATTCATATTGAAGCAAGTCTTAAGCTGTTACTATGTTACCTTCTTAAGATTTGAGGGCTACAAGTGATGGGTATATAAGAGGTATATTTTCAAAAATCTGATGTCAACAAACAGTTTTGATCCGGTGCCATCAATATCTGTAAACTGGCCAAGTTTTACATTCTTAAACCGGCTGAAGATCAGATGAGTATTTCAAGGACCAATATTGTTTTTAAGCATTGGGAGCTGAATCAAAGGAGTTATTCTTCACAATACATTTTCTGTGAGAAACCAATGTCAGCAAGTTGATTATGAAGCTGGCCTATTAAAACCGGATTTTCTAGAAGAAGGAAGTGACCAGGACTTAAGGATGATCAGGATCAGTTTAACATGGATAAATCCAAATTAAACTGGGGGCTAATGTGAGGGATATACCCCGCGGTATGACCTGGCCGGAGTCGTAACCTGGCCGGGACTTGGTAAACCGGTGAGTGGTAAACCGACAGGAGTTAAGACAGATGGCTAAGACAGACGATAAACCTGTGAGTGTTAAACCGACAGAGTTAAGACAGATGGTGGCACCGGTAGGTATTCAGACAATGTTAAACCGATAGACAATGTTAAACCGGCAGACAATGTTAAACCAGCAGACAATGTTAAACTGGCAGACAATGTTAAACCGGCAGACAATATTAAACCAGCAGACATTAAGAAGCCCAGGAAAGGAAGTCAAAATAGTTTAAGTCTTAGTCCGAGATGGACTCTACATGTAACCCGCCCCTTTAACTTATATAAAGAGGGGCAGGGCTCCCAAAAGAGGGAAAAGCAAGAAACAATCTCTAGGGCTAGACACAACTAGAGGAGAGCCGGTTTGCGGTGACTCCCTCATGATGATAATGAGATCTAGCCTCAAACAACATGTAGGGTTTTTACCGGATGATGTTTCCCGGGGCCCAAAGCTGTCTAAACCCTTGTGTTGTGTTGGATCTCTCGATTCCGCCAACCCCTCTCAAGCTACCACATAGATGCGTTGGCCTCACGACTAAGTCCTCACACAAAGGACATCTGACGTGTTAATTCCACGACACCAGGGGAAGGGTGTGGCAACCCTCCCAAACCCCCACTATATATAGTGGAAGGGGAGAGGGGGCCGACCCCCTTAGATCTCATCTAAGTGGGGGGGGGGGCGATGGCGAAGGGGGGGGGGGAGCTTGCCCCCCAAGTTGGTGGGAGGCACCCCCACCCCCTAGGGTTTGCAACCCTAGGCACCTTGGGATTTGGGGGGGGGGGCGCACCAGCCCACTAGGGGGTGGTTCCCACCCTTTGTTCAGCCCACTAAGTCCACCGGAGCAGGTGGCCCCACCCGGTGGACTCCCGGACACCTTTCGGTGGTCCTGGTACAATACCGATAACCCCGAAATTATTCCGGTGACTGAAACTGGACATCCCATATATAAATATTTGTCTCCGGACCATTCCAGAACACTCATGACATCCGGGACTCCGAACAACATTCGGTAACTGCATACTAATTCCCATAACAACTCTAGCGTCACCGAACCTTAAGTGTGTAGACCCTACGGGTTCGGGAATCATGCAGACATGACCGAGACAACTCTCCGGCCAATAACCAACAGCAGGATCTGGATACCCATGTTGGCTCCCACATGTTCCACGATGATCTCATTGGATGAACCACGATGTCGGGGATTCAATCAATCCCGTATACAATTCCCTTTGTCAATCGGTATGTTACTTGCCCGAGATTCGATAGTCGGTATCCTAATACCTTGTTCAATCTCATTACTGGCAAGTCACTTTACTCGTTCCGTAATGCATGATCCCATGACTAACTACTTAGTCACATTGAGCACATTATGATGATGCATTACCGAGTGGGCCCAGAGATACCTCTCCGTCATACGAAGTGACAAATCCCAGTCTCGATTCATGCCAACCCAACATACACTTTCGGAGATACCTGTAGTGTACCTTTATAGCCACCTAGTTACGTCGTGACGTTTGGTACACCCAAAGCATTCCTATGGTATCCGGAAGTTGCACAATCTCATGGTCTAAGGAAATGATACTTGACATTAGAAAAGCTTTTAGCAAACGAACTACACGATCTTGTGCTATGCTTAGGATTGGGTCTTGTCCATCACATCATTCTCCTAATGATGTGATCCTATTATCAATGACATATAATGTCCATGGTCAGGAAACCATGACCATCTATTGATCAATGAACTAGTCAACTAGAGGCTCACTAGGGACATGTTGTGGTCTATGTATTCACACATGTATTACAGTTTCCGGTTAATACAATTATAGCACGCACAATAGAAAATTATCATGAACAAGGAAATATAATAATAACCATTTTATTATTGCCTCTAGGGCATATTTCCAGCAGTCGCCCACTTGCACTAGAGTCAATAATCTAGTTACATTGTGATGAATCAAACACCCATAGAGTTCTGGTGTTGATCATGTTTTGCTCGTGGAAGGGGTTTAGTCAACAGATCTGCGACATTCAGATCCGTATGTACTTTACAAATATCTATGTCTCCATCTTAAACATTTTCACAAATGGAGTTGAAGCGACGCTTGATATGCCTGGTCTTCTTGTGAAACCTGGGCTCCTTGGCAAGGGCAATAGCTCAAGTGTTGTCACAGAAGAGTGTCATTGGGCCCGATGCATTGGGAATAACCCCTAGGTCGGTAATGAACTCCTTCATCCAGATTGCTTCATGTGGTGCCTCCGAGGCTGCCATGTACTCCGCTTCACATGTAGATCCCGCCACGACGCTTTGCTTGCAACTGCCCCAGCTTACTGCCCCACCATTCAAAATATACACGTATCCGGTTTGTGACTTGCAGTCATCCAGATCTGTGTCAAAGCTAGCATCGACGTAACCCTTTACGACGAGCTCTTCGTCACCTCCATAAATGATAAACATATCCTTAGTTGTTTTCAGGTACTTCAGGATATTCTTGACCGCTATCCAATGTTCCATGCAGGGATTACTTTGGTACCTCCCTACCAAACTTATGGCAAGGTTTACATCAGGTCTGGTACACAGCATGGCATACATAATAGACACTATGGATGAGGCATAGGGGATGACACTCATCTTTTCTCTATCTTCTGCCGAGGTTGGGCATTGAGTTGTGCTCAATTTCACACCTTGCAAAATAGGCAAGAACCCCTTCTTGGACTGATCCATATTGAGCTTCTTCAATATCTTATCAAGGTATGTGCTTTGTGAAAGACCGATGAGGCGTCTCGATCTATCTCTATAGATCTTGATGCCTAATATGTAAGCAGCTTCTCCAAGGTCCTTCATTGAAAAACACTTATTCAAGTAGGCCTTTATGCTATTCAAAAGTTCTATATCATTTCCCGTCAATAGTATGTCATCCACATATAATATGAGAAATGCTACAGAGCTCCCACTCACTTTCTTGTAAACGCAGGCTTCTCCATAAGTCTGCATAAACCCAAACGCTTTGATCATTTCATCAAAACAAATGTTCCAACTCCGAGATGCTTGCACCAGCCCATAGGTGGAGCGTTGGAGCTTGCACACCTTGTTAGAATTCTTAGGATCGACAAAACCTTCCGGCTGCATCATATACAATTCTTCCTTGAGGAAACCGTTAAGGAATGCTGTTTTGACGTCCATTTGCCATATCTCATAATCATAGAATGCGGCAATTGCTAACAAGATTCAGACGAACTTCAGCTTTGCTACGGGTGAGAAGGTCTCATCATAGTCAACCCCTTGAACTTATCGATAACCCTTAGCGACAAGCCGAGCTTTATAGATGGTCACATTACCATCCACGTCAGTCTTCTTCTTAAAGATCCATTTATTTTCTATGGCTCGCCGATCATCGAGCAAGAATGTCAAAGTCCATAATTTGTTTTCATACATGGATCCTATCAGGGATTTCATGGCTTCAAGCCTTGTTGGAATCTGGGCCCACCATCGCTTCTTCATAGTTCAAAGGTTCACCGTTGTCTAACAACATGATTTCCAGGCAGGGTTGCCATACCATTCTGGTGTGGAATGTGTCCTCGTGGACCTACGAAGTTCAGTAGCAACTTGATCTAGAGTTCCTTGATCATCATCATTGACTTCCTCTCTAGTCGGTGCCGTCACCACAAAATCATCTTCCTGAGCTACGCTACTTTCCTGTTCTAGAGGCAGTACTTCATCAAGCTCTACTTTTCTTCCACTTACTTGTTTCGAGAGAAACTCTTTCCCCAGAAAGGATCCATTCTTGGCAACAAAGATCTTGCCTTCGGATCTAAGGTAGAAGGTATACCCTATGGTTTCTCTAGGGTATCCTATGAAGACACTTTCTTCGATTTGGGTTCGAGCTTTTCAGGTTGTAGTTTCCTGACATAAGCATCACATCCCCAAACTTTTAGAAACGAGATCTTAGGTTTCTTCCCAAACCATAATTCATACAGTGTCGTCTCAACGGATTTAGACGGTGCCCTATTTAAAGTGAATGTGGCTGTCTCTAAAGCATAACCCCAAAATGATACGGTAAATCGGTAAGAGACATCATAGGATGCACCATATCCAATAGAGTGCGATTATGAAGTTCGGACACACCATTACACTGAGGTGTTCCAGGCGGCGTGAGTTGTGAAATGATTCCACACTTCCTTTAGTGCGTACCAAACTCGTGACTTAAATATTCTTCTCCATGATCTGATCGTAGGAACTTTATTTTCCTGTCACGTTGATTCTCCACCTCATTCTGAAATTCCTTAAACTTTTCAAAGGTCTCAGACTTGTGTTTCATCAAGTAGACATACCCAAATCCACTTAAGTCATCAGTGAGGGTGAGAACATAACGATAGCCACCGCGAGCCTCAATGCTCATTGGACCGCACACATCAGTCTGTATTATTTCCAACAAGTTGGTTGCTCGCTCCATTGTTCGGGAGAACGGAGTCTTGGTCATCTTGCCCAAGAGGCATGATTCGCACGTGTCAAGTGATTTATAATCAAGAGACTCCAAAAGTCCATATGCATGGAGTTTCTTCATGCGTTTGACACCAATGTGACCAATGAGGCAGTGCCACAAGTATGTGGGACTATCATTATGAACCTTACATATTTTGGTATTCACACTATGAATATGTGTAACATCATGTTCGAGATTTAATAAGAATAAACCATTGACCAGCGGGGCATGACCATAAAACATATCTCTCATATAAATAGGACAACCATTATTCTCGGATTTAAATGAGTAGCCATCTCGCATTAAATGAGATCCATATACAATGTTCATGCTCAAAGCTGGCACTAAATAACAATTATTGAGGTTTAAAACTAACCCTGTAGGTAAATGTAGAGGTAGCATGCCGACGGCGATCACATCGACCTTGGAACCATTCCCGACGCGCATCATCATCTCGTCCTTCGCCAGTCTCCGCTTATTCCACGGCTCTTGTTTTGAGTTACAAATATGAGCAACCGCACCGGTATCAAATACCCAGGAGCTACTACGAGTACTGGTAAGGTACACATCAATAACATGTATATCACATATACCTTTGGTGTTGCCGGCCTTCTTATCTGCTAAGTACTTGGGGCAGTTCCGCTTCCAGTGACCATTTCCCTTCCAATAAAAGCACTGAGTCTCGGGCTTGGGTCCATTGTTTGGCTTCTTCCCGGCAACTGATTTACCGGGCATGGCAACTCCCTTGCCGTCCTTCTTGAAGTTCTTTTATCCCTTGCCTTTCTTGAAACTAGTGGTATTATTCACCATCAACACTTGATGTTCCTTTTTGATTTCCACCTCCGCCGATTTCAGCATTGAATATAACCCATGAATGGACTTCTCCAACCCCTTCATATTGTAGTTCATCACAAAGCTCTTGTAGCTAGGTGGGAGCGACTAGAAGATTCTGTCAATGACCGAGTCATCAGGGAGATTAACTCCCAGCTGAGACAAACGGTTGTGTAATCCGGACATAGCGAGTATATGCTCACTGACAGAACTGTTTTCCTCCATATTACAACTGTAGGACTTGTCAGACACTTCATATCTCTCGACCCGGGCATGAGCTTAGAAAACCATTTTCAGCTCTTGGAACATCTCATATGCTCCGTGCTGCTCAAAATGCTCTTGGAGCCCCGGTTCTAACCTGTAAAGCATGCCGCACTGAACCAGGGGGGTAATCATCACTACACGACTGCCAGGCGTTCATAATGTCTTGAGTTGCTGGGAAAATGGGTGCTTCACCTAGCGGTGCTTCTAGGACATATGCTTTCTTGGCAGCTATGAGGAAAATCCTCAAGTTCCGGACCCAGTCCGTATAGTTGACAAAGGGAATTGCATACGGGATTACTTGAATCCTCGACATCGTGGTTCATCCGATGAGATCATCGTGGAACATGTGGGAGCCAACATGGGTATCCAGATCCCGCTGTTGGTTATTGGCCGGAGAGTTGTCTCGGTCATGTCTACGTGATTCCCGAACCCGTAGGGTCTACACACTTAAGGTTTGGTGACGCTAGGGTTGTAGAGATATTAGTATGTGGTAACCCGTAAGTTGTTCGGAGTCCCGGATGAGATCCCGGACGTCACGAGGAGTTCCAGAATGGTCCGGAGGTGAAGAATTGTATATAGGAAGTCCAGTTTCGGCCACCGGGAAAGTTTCGGGGTTTACCGGTATTGTACCGGGACCACCGGAAGGGTTCCGGGGGTCCACCGGGTGGGGCCACCTATCCCGGAGGGCCACGTGGGCTAACGAGTGAAGGGAACCAGACCCTGGTGGGCTGGTACGCACCCCTTGGGCCTCCCCTGGGCCTAGGGTTGTAAACCCTAGGGGTGGGGGGGCGCCCCACTTGACTTGGGGGCAAGTCCCCCCCCCTAGGCCGTTGCCCCCTTGGAGATGGATATCTAGGGGGCCGGCGCACCCCCTAGGCCCCCTGTATAAAGAGGGGGGAGGGAGGGCAGCCGCACCCTAGTCCCTGCCGCCTCCCTCTCCCCCCGTACCACCTCTCCCTCTTGCTGAGCTTGGCGAAGCCCTGCCGAGATCGCCGCTGCTTCCACCACCACGATGTCGTGCTGCTGGATCTCCCTCAACCTCTCCTTCCCCCTTGCTGGATCAAGAAGGAGGACATGTCTTCCCCAACCGTACGTGTGTTGAACGTGGAGGTGTTGTCCGTTCAGCACTAGGATCATCGGTGATTTGGATCACGACGAGTATGACTCCCTCAACCCTGTTCTCTTGAACGCTTCCGCTCACGATCTACAAGGGTATGTAGATGCACTCTTCTCTCTCGTTGCTAGATGAACTCCATAGATTGATCTTGGTGAAGCGTAGAATTTTTTTTATTTTCTGCAACGTTCCCCAACAGTGGCGTCATGAGCTAGGTCTATGCTTAGTTTCTTTGCACGAGTAGAACACAAATTTGTTGTGGGCGTAGATGTTGTCAATTTTCTTGCCACTACTAGTCTTATTTTGCTTCAGCGGCATCGTGGGATGAAGCGGCCCGGACCGACCATACACGTATGCTTACGTGAGACAGGTTCCACCGACTGACATGCACTAGTTGCATAAGGTGGCTAGCGGGTGTCTGTCTCTCCCACTTTAGTTGGAGAGGATTCAATGAAAAGGGTCCTTATGAAGGGTAAATAGAAATTGGCATATCATGTTGTGGCTTTTACGTAGGTAAGAAACATTCTTGCTAGAACCCTATTGCAGCCACGTAAAACATGCAACAACAATTAGAGGACGTCTAACTTGTTTTTGCCGCATATGCTGATGTGATATGGCCAAAAGTTGTGATGAATGATATATATGTGATGTATGAGATCATGTTCTTGTAATAGGAATCACGACTTGCATGTCGATGAGTATGACAACCGGCAGGAGCCATATGAGTTTTCTTAATTATTGTATGACCTGCGTGTCAATGATTAAACGCCATGTAATTACTTTACTTTATTGCTAAACCGTTAGCCATAGTAGTAGAAGTAATAGTTGGCGAGCAACTTCATGGAGACACGATGATGGAGATCATGGTGTCATGCCGGTGACGAAGATGATCATGGCGCCCGGAAGATGGAGATGAAAGGAGCTATATGATATTGGCCACATCATGTCACTATTTCATTGCATGTGATGTTTATCATGTTTTTGCATCTTATTTGCTTAGAACGACGGTAGTAAATAAGATGATCCCTCATAATAATTTCAAGAAAGTGTTCCCCCTAACTGTGCGCTGTTGCGAAAGTTCGTTGTTTCGAAGCACCACGTGATGATCGGGTGTGATAGATTCCAACGTCCACATACAACGGGTGTAAGACAGATTTACACATGCAAAACACTTAGGTTAGCTTGACGAGCCTAGCATGTACAGACATGGCCTCGGAACACAAGAGACCGAAAGGTTGAACATGAGTCGTATGGAAGATACGATCAACATGGAGATGTTCACCGATGATGACTAGTCCGTCTCACGTGATGATCGGACACGGCCTAGTTGACTCGGATCATGTATCACTTAGATAACTAGAGGGATGTCTAATCTGAGTGCGAGTTCATTAAATAATTTGATTAGATGAACTTAATTATCATGAACTTAGACTAAAAACCTTTAAAAAATATCTTGTAGATCAAATGGCCAACGTTCATGTCAACCTCAACTTCAACGCGTTCCTAGAGAAAACCAAGATGAAAGATGATGGCAGCAACTATTCTGACTGGGTCCAGAACCTGAGGATCATCCTCATAGCTGCCAAGAAAGCATATGTCCTAGAAGGACCGCTAGGTGAAGCACCCATCCCAGAGAACCAAGACGTTATGAACGCTTGGCAGTCACTTGCTAATGATTACTCCCTCGTTCAGTGAGGCATGCTTTATAGCTTAGAACCGGGGCTCCAAAAGCGTTTTGAGCAACACGGAGCATATGAGATGTTCGAGGAGCTGAAAATGGTTTTCCAAGCTCATGCCCGGGTCGAGAGATATGAAGTCTCCAACAAGTTCTATAGTTGCAAGATGGAGGAAAATAGTTCTGTCAGTGAGCACATACTCAAAATGTCTGGGTTACACAACCGCTTGTCCCAGTTGGACATTAACCTCCCGGACGAGGAGGTCATTGATAGAATCATTCAGTCGCTCCCACCTAGCTACAAGAGCTTTGTGATGAACTACAATATGCAGGGGATGGTTAAAACTATTCCTGAAGTATTTTCAATGCTGAAATCAGCGAAGGTGGAAATCAAAAAGGAGCATCAAGTGTTGATGGTCAATAAAACCACTAGTTTCAAGAAAGGAAAGGGTAAGAAGAACTTCAATAAGGACGACAAGGGAGTTCCCGCGCCCGGTAAACCAGTTGCCGGGAAGAAGCCAAAGAATGGACCCAAGCCTGAGACTGAGTGCTTTTATTGCAAAGGGAAGGGTCACTGGAAGCGGAACTGCCCCAAATACTTAGCGGACAAGAAGGCCGGCAACACTAAAGGTATATGTGATATACATGTAATTGATGTGTACCTTACTAGTACTCGTAGTAGCTCCTGGGTATTTGATACTAGTGCGGTTGCTCATATTTGTAACTCAAAGCAGGAGCTGCAGAATAAGCGGAGACTGGTGAAGGACGAGGTGACGATGCGCGTCGGGAATGGTTCCAAGGTCGATGTGATCGCTGTCGGAACGCTACCTCTACATTTACCTACGAGATTAGTTTTAAACCTCAATAATTGTTATTTAGTGCCAGCTTTGAGCATGAACATTGTATCTGGATCTCGTTTAATACGAGATGGTTACTCATTTAAATCCGAGAATAATGGTTGTTCTATTTATATGAGAGATATGTTTTATGGTCATGCCCCGCTGGTCAATGGTTTATTCTTGATGAATCTCGAACGTGATGTTACACATATTCATTGTGTGAATACCAAAAGATGTAAGATTGATAATGATAGTCCCACATATCTGTGGCACTGCCGCCTTGGTCACATTGGTGTCAAACGCATGAAGAAGCTCCATACAGATGGACTTTTGGAGTCTCTTGATTTCGAATCATTTGACACGTGCGAACCATGCCTCATGGGCAAAATGACCAAGACTTCGTTCTCCGGAACAATGGAGCGAGCAACCAACTTATTGGAAATTATACATACTAATGTGTGCGGTCCAATGAGCGTTGAGGCTCCAGTGGCTATCGTTATGTTCTCACCCTCACTGATGACTTAAGTAGATATGGGCATGTTTACTTGATGAATCACAAGTATTAGACCTCTGAAAAGTTCAAGGAATTTCAGAATGAGGTAGAGAATCAACGTGACCGAAAAATAAAGTTCTTACGATCAGATCGTGGAGGAGAATATTTAAGTCACAAATGTGGAATTGTTTCACACCTTACGCCGCCTGGTACACCTCAGCGTAACGGTGTGTCCGAACGTCGTAATCGCACTTTATTGGATATGGTGCGGTCTATGATGTCTCTTACCGATTTACCGCTATCATTTTGGGGATACGGTTTAGAGACAGCTACATTCACTTTAAATAGGGCACCGTCTAAATCAGTTGAGATGACACCGTATGAATTATGGTTTGGGAAGAAACCTAAGCTGTCGTTTCTAAAAGTTTGGGGATGCGTTGCTTATGTCAAGAAACTTCAACCTGAAAAGCTCGAACCCAAGTCGGAAAAATGTGTCTTCATAGGATACCCTAAGGAAACCATTGGGTATACCTTCTACCTTAGATCCGAAGGCAAGATCTTTGTTGCCAAGGACGGGTCCTTTCCGGAGAAAGAGTTTCTCTCGAAAGAAGTAAGTGGGAGGAAAGTAGAACTCGATGAAGTACTACCTCTTGAACCGGAAAGTAATACAACTCAGGAAAATGTTCCTGTGGTGCCTACACCGACTGGAGAGGAAATTAATGATGATGATCACTGTACTTCGGATCAAGTTGCTACTGAACTTTGTAGGTCCACAAGGACACGTTACACACCAGAGTGGTATGGCAACCCTGTCCTGGAAATCATGTTGTTAGACAACGGTGAACCTTCGAACTATGAAGAAGCAATGGTGGGCCCAGATTCCAACAAATGGCTTGAAGCCATGCAATCCGAGATAGGATCCATGTATGAAAACAAAGTATGGACTTTGACAGACTTGCCCGATGATCGGCGAGTGATAGAAAACAAATGGATCTTTAAGAAGAAGACGGACGCGATTGGTAATGTTACCATCTATAAAGCTCGACTTGTCGCTAAGGGTTATCGGCAAGTTCAAGGGGTTGACTATGATGAGACTTTCTCTCCCGTAGCGAAGCTGAAGTCCGTCCGAATCATGTTAGCAATTGCCACATTCTATGATTATGAGATATGGCAGATGGACGTCAAAACGGCATTCCTTAACGGCTATCTTAAGGAAGAACTATATATGATGCAGCCGGAAGGTTTTGTCGATCCAGAGAATGCTAACAAGGTATGCAAGCTCCAGCGATCCATTTATGGGCTGGTGCAAGCATCTCGGAGTTGGAACATTCGCTTTGATGAGATGATCAAAGCGTTTGGGTTTATGCAGACTTATGGAGAAGCCTGCGTTTACAAGAAAGTGAGTGGGAGCTCTTTAGCATTTCTCATGTTATATGTAGATGACATACTTTTGATGGGAAATGATATAGAACTTTTGGACAGCATTAAGGCCTACTTGAATAAGTGTTTTTCAATGAAGGACCTTGGAGAAGCTGCTTACATATTAGGCATCAAGATCTATAGGTATAGATCGAGACGCCTCATAGGTCTTTCACAAAGCACATACCTTGATAAGATATTGAAGAAGTTCAATATGGATCAGTCTAAGAAGGGGTTCTTGCATGTGTTGCAAGGTGTGAAATTGAGCTCGGCTCAATGCCCGACCACGGCAGAAGATGGAGAAAAGATGAGTGTCATCCCCTATGCTTCGGCTATAGGGTCTATTATGTATGCCATGCTGTGTACCAGACCTGATGTAAACCTTGCCATAAGTTTGGTAGGAAGGTACCAAAGTAATCCCGGCATGGAACACTAGACAGCAGTCAAGAATATCCTGAAGTACCTGAAAAGGACTAAGGATATGTTTCTCTTTTATGGAGGTGACGAAGAGCTCGTCGTAAAGGGTTACGTCGACGCTAGCTTCGACATAGATCTGGATGACTCTAAGTCACAAACCGGATACATGTATATTTTGAATGGTGGGGCAGTAAGCTGGTGCAGTTGCAAGCAGAGCGTCGTGGCGGGATCTACATGTGAAGCGGAGTACATGGCAGCCTCGTAGGCAGCGCATGAAGCAATCTGGATGAAGGAGTTCATCACCGACCTAGGAGTCATACCCAATGCGTCGGGGCCGATCACTCTCTTCTGCGACAACACTGGAGCTATTGCCCTTGCCAAGGAGCCCAGGTTTGACAAGAAGACCAGGCACATCAAGTATCGCTTCAACTCCATTCGTGAAAATGTTCAAGATGGAGACATAGATATTTGCAAAGTGCATACGGATCTGAATGTCGCAGATCCGTTGACTAAACCTCTTCCGCGAGCAAAACATGATCAACACCAGAACTCTATGGGTGTTCGATTCATCACAATGTAACTAGATTATTGACTCTAGTGCAAGTGGGAGACTGTTGGAAATATGCCCTAGAGGCAATAATAAAAGGATCATTATTATATTTCCTTGTTCATGATAATTGTCTATTATTCATGCTATAATTGTGTTATCTGGAAATCGTAATACATGTGTGAATACATAGACCACAACATGTCCCTAGTAAGCCTCTAGTTAACTAGCTCGTTGATCAACTGATAGTCATGGTTTCCTGAATATGCACACTGGATGTCGTTGATAACGGGATCACATCATTAGGAGAATGATGTGATGGACAAGACACAATCCTAAGCATAGCACAAGATCGTGTAGTTCATTTGCTCGAGCTTTTCCAATGTCAAGTATCATTTCCTTAGACCATGAGATCATGTATATCCCGGACACCGTAGGAGTGCTTTGTGTGTACCAAACGTCACAACGTAACTGGGTGACTATAAAGGTATACTGCGGGTATCCCCGAAAGTATCTGTTGGGTTGACATGGATCGAGACTGGGATTTGTCACTCCGTATGACGAAGAGGCATCTCTGGGCCCACTCGGTAATGCATCATCATAATGAGCTCAATGTGACCAAGTGTTTGGTCATGGGATCATGCATTACGGTACGAGTAAAGTGACTTGCCGGTAAAGGGATTGAACGAGGTATTGGGATACCGACGATCGAATCTCGGGCAAGTAATGTACCGATTGACAAAGGGAATTATATACGGGATTACTTGAATCCTCGACATCGTGGTTCATCCAATGAGATCATCGTGGAACATGTGGGAGCCAACATGGGTATCCAGATCCCGCTGTTGGTTATTGGCCGGAGAGTTGTCTCGGTCATGTCTACGTGATTCCCGAACCCGTAGGGTCTACACACTTAAGGTTCGGTGACGCTAGGGTTGTAGACATATTAGTATGCGGTAACCCGAAAGTTGTTCGGAGTCCTAATGAGATCCCGGACGTCACGAGGAGTTCCGGAATGGTCCGGAGGTGAAGATTGTATATAGGAAGTCCAGTTTCGGCCACCGGGAAAGTTTCAGGGTTTATCGATATTGTACCGGGACCACCGGAAGGGTCCCGGCGGTCCACCGGGTGGGGCCACCTATCCTAGAGGGCCACGTGGGCTGAAGAGGGAAGGGAACCAGCCCCTGGTGGGCTGGTACGCCCACCCTTGGGCCTCCCCTGCGCCTAGTGTTGGAAACCCTAGGGGTGGGGGGCGCCCCACTTGACTTGGGGAGCAAGTCCCCCCCCCCTAGGCCGCCGCCCCCTTGGAGATGGATCTCTAGAGGGCCGGCGCACCGCCTAGGCCCCCTATATAAAGAGGGGGGAGGGAGGGCAGCCGCACCCTAGTCCCTGGCGCCTCCCTCTCCCCCCGTACCACCTCTCCCTCTCGCTGAGCTTGGCGAAGCCCTGCCGAGATCGCCGCTGCTTCCACCACCACGCCATCGTGCTTCTAGATCTCCATAAACCTCTCCTCCCCCCTTGCTGGATCAAGAAGGAGGAGACGTCTTCCCCAACCGTACGTGTGTTGAACGCGGAGGTGCTGTCCATTCAGCACTAGGATCATCGGTGATTTGGATCACGACAAGTACGACTCCCTCAACCCTGTTCTCTTGAACGCTTCCGCTCACGATCTACAAGGGTATGTAGATGCACTCTTCTCTCTTGTTGCTAGATGAACTCCATAGATTGTCTTGGTGAAGCATAGAATTTTTTTTATTTTCTGCAACCTTCCCCAACATGTTCATGGTGTTCTCCTTCGGTAGCCGTCGACTCAGTATCAGTCGACCCCGACCGTGTTTTCACTCCCCGCCGTTCGTCGCCGCAAGCGATCCGGTCGATCGCGGCTTCAGCGGTGGGTGAAACACGTGGTGGCTCGACGTTCGACCACCCATCAAGTTGCGGCAATCGAGCCCGACGAAACTCTCCACGGCACATTCGACCTGTCGACTGGCTCCGCGGAGACCGCATCCGAGTGCGATAGTAGCAACCCTGCGGCTGATGTCTTGATGGTCGACGGACCTCACAGCCCTCCCGGTTTTCGCTGTGAAGGAGGCGGAGATGGGGGCGGTGATCCGTTGCACGTCCACGAGGAATACCGACCCGAGCCCCTCTCTTCGCAGCAAAGGGAAGGACTTCATCGCTGCAACATGGATGCACTCCACACGCCCATCATTGGAGAAACCCCCGAGGCTCGGGCCTTGGAGGAGGTGCACCTAGCTAATTTGGATGAGCGCACTCGACTGGATAACCTTCAACGGGCTCTCGACGAGGGGGCTCAGGAGCGGATCCATGAGTCCAGTCGACGACAACTCTTTCCGACTCCACCTAAGGTATACTGCACTCCGATTTAGAATCTCACAGCTGTGGCCCTAATAGCGGAGTCGATCGAACCTTCCCAGTCAGAAGCTGGCAGAGGGTTGACGAAGATCCGGGCCTTGCTCCGGGCAGCAGGAGAGCAAAACACAACAGTATCTCAGTCGCGGAATAGGATTCACAGCAGATCCATTGCAGCGGACACGGTTCAGTTGGCTCACGGCCCAAGATCGCCTCCGTGGCGTGAAGGCCATGGGAAGTATGATCATCCACTCGACCGTGACAATCATCGTCGAGGACCCACGCCTCCCCCAAGGAGTGCGTCGTATGTGCCTTGGCGGAACGATGACAGGCGCCGTCACAGTGGCGAGCACAGAGCCTCAGTCGACCCAAGGGAATCGGGCTTCGACGCGAGGTCTATCCTCGTTCAAGGCCTGGTCGACCGGAACAGAGCACACAGAGAAGACCCTGGCAGAGATTGTCCGAGTGGCAGCAAAGTGCATGTTTCTGGTCCCGAGTGTTGTAGCAGGGCCATCAGGGCAGCAGTGATTCCTCCCAACTTCAGGTTGGCGTCCGGAGTGAGTAAGTTCACCGGCGAATCTAAGCCTGAAACTTGGCTTGAAGATTACCGAGTGGCTGTACAGATTGGCGGTGGAAACGATGAGGTTGCGATGAAACATCTCCCTCTGATGTTGGAAGGGTCAGCCCGAGCGTGGTTGACTCAGTTGGCTCCGAGCAGTATATGCAGTTGGGAAGAACTGACTCGAGTGTTCGTCAGAACTTTCGAAGGAACTTGCAAATGACCAGTGGGATTGACCGAGTTGCAGCATTGTGTGCAGAAGCCGAGTGAAACCTTGAGAGATTTTATCTAGAGGTGGTCCACTTTGCATCACACCGTCGAAAATGTTCCAGAGCATCAGGCAGTGTGCACTTTCAAGGAAGGCGTCAAATACGGAGAGTTGGTCTTGAAATTCGATCAGACTGGGGATATGACTCTGACTCAGATGATGGAGATAGCAACCCGGTACGCTAACGGAGAGGAAGAGGATCGACTCCATAGCGGGAAGAGCAAACCAATCAGCCAAGAGGCCGATGGAAACAGAAGCGTAAGGCCGAACCAGCGGCACCTGGAGAGATTGCAGCAGTGACTCAAGGGAAGTTTAAGGGAAAACCTAAGGGTCCCTGGCCCCCCTAGGAAGGTAAAGGATCAAGCAGGGAATGATGTGCTGGATTTGCCATGTCACATCCACACGAAGAAAGATGAAGAAGGTAATATGATTTACCCGAAGCATACCACTCGACAATGTCGACTCCTGATCCAGCAGTTCCGAGAGAAACAACCCAATGAGAAGGAGAAGGAGTCAGACAAAGACGAGAATGAAGAGGAAGACGATGGCTATCCCAGAGTCAATTCCACTCTGATGATTTTTGCTGATGTTGAGAGCAAGAGTCGATTGAAGGTCATCAACAGAGAAGTGAATATGGTCGCTCCGGCGGCGACGACCACATACCTGAGATGGTCTCAGACGGCCATCACGTTCGACCAGTCTGACCATCCTGCTCGTGTAGCCACTCCTGGAAGGCAAGCACTTGTGGTCGACCCTGTGGTTGGGGCACTCGACTGACCAAAGTACTGACGGACGGTGGCACTGGTTTGAACATCCTGTACGTTGAAACCTTGAAGGGGATGGGCATTCCTATGTCCGAACTTAGCGAGAGCAACATGAGTTTTCATGGTGTTATCTCTGGAAAGAAAGCCTAATCACTCGGCCAGATCGCCCTCGACGTGGTTTTCGGTGATTCCAAGCATTACCGTAAGGAGAAGTTGACATTAGAAGTTGTGGATTTCCAGAGTGCCTATCATGCCATTCTGGGTAGGCCAGCCTATGCACATTTTATGGCTCGACCATGTTATGTGTACCTCAAGCTGAAGATGCCTGGCCCCAAAGGTGTGATCACAGTTACTGGCAATCAACAGAAGGCAGATGAATGTTTCCAGAAAGGTTCCAAAATTGCCGATGCACAGATGGCAGCAGTTGAATTTCAAAAGTATCAGAAGAGTGTAGATCCGAGTGATTTGCTCCAAGCCAAGAAGCATGCTAGAGACTCTGAATTTCAGTCGACTGGTGAAATGAAGCCGATTCATATTCACCCGACCGATCCCAATGCTGCACCGACTCATATATCAATAACACTCGACAACAAATAGGAAGAAGCGCTCATCCAGTTCCTCCGTGAGAACTGGGACATCTTTGCATGGAAACCCTCTGACATGCCAGGTGTACCCAGGGGACTGGCTGAGCACCGTTTGCGTGTCGACCCCAAGGTAAAACCCGTCAAAGAGCACTGTCGGTAGTCTGCCGCGCAGAAGAGAAAAGCAATTGGCGAAGAAGTGGCTCAGCTATTGGCAGCAGAGTTCATCCGTGAAATCTACCACTCTGAGTGGCTAGCCAATGTAGTCATGGTCCCTAAGAAGGACGATTCACTTTGTATGTGCATTGATTTCAAGCATATCAATCGGGCCTGCCCGAAAGATCACTTCCCGCTCCCTCGCATCGATCAGATTGTTGACTCGACTGCAGGGTGTGACGCTTATCTTTCTTAGATGCATATTCCAGGTATCATCAGATCCGACTGTATGGTCCCGATGAAATAAAAACAACCTTCATCACCCCGTTCGGGTGCTTTTGTTATGTCACCATGCCATTTGGTCTTAAAAATGTTGGAGCCACATTCATGAGAATGATTCAGAAGTGCCTGCTCACTCAAATCAGTCGGAACGTGGAAGCATACATGGATGACATTGTCGTCAAGTCTCGCAAAGGTTCTGACTTATTGACTGACCTCGCAGAAACCTTTGCCAACCTAAGAAGGTACAATATCAAGCTTAATCCGTCAAAGTGCGCATTCAGAGTTCTAGGAGAAAAGTTACTCGGTTCTCTCATTTCCGAACAAGGGATCGACGCAAATCCAGAAAAAGTTGATACCATTCTCCGAATGAAACGCCCCTTGCGAGTGCATGACGTTCAGAAGCTGACTGGTTGTCTGGCCGCCTTGAGTCGATTCATTTCTCGTCTCGGTGAAAAGGCCTTGCCTCTTTACCGACTGATGAAGAAATCTGATAAGTTCGAGTGGATTGAAGAAGCTGATGCAGCATTTGCAGAGCCCAAAGCCCTGCTTTCCACCCAGCCGATGCTCACTGCGCCAATCAGCAAAGAGCCTTTACTGCTTTACATTGCAGCCACTGGACAAGTTGTCAGTACAATACTCACGGTCGAGCGAGAAGAGGAAGGAAAAGCTTACAGGGTTCAATGCCCAGTTTATTATCTCCCTGAAGTTTTGACTCCATCCAAGCAACGATATCCACATTATCAGAAGCTTGTCTATGGAATATACATGACCATGAAGAAGGTTGCACATTATTTCTCTGACCACTCCATTACAGTCGTCATTGACGCGCCACTATCTGAAATTCTAAATAACAGAGATGCAACTGGTCGAGTGGAAAAATGGGCGATTGAACTCCTTCCATTGGATATCAAGTTTGAGGCAAAGAAAGCTATCAAGTCCCAAGCAATCGCAGATTTCCTTGCCGAGTGGATTGAACAGCAATTGCCGACTCAAGTTCACTCGGAGCATTGGACTATGTTGTTTGATGGCTCCAAGATGCTGAATGGTTCAGGTGCTGGGGTAGTATTGGTGTCCCCCCATGGAGACAAGCTTAGTTATGTTCTAACGATTCATTTCGATTCCTCCAATAATGAAGCCGAATATGAAGCACTTTTATACGGGTTGCGTATGGCCATTTCACTCGGCGTCCGTCGCCTTATGGTCTATGGCGACTCAGATTTGGTGGTTAATCAAGTGATGAAGGAGTGGGATGTCAGGAGCCCAGCCATGACTGGTTATTGCAATGCAGTAAGAAAGCTGGAGAAGAAGTTTGAAGGTTTCAAGCTTCACCCTATACCCCGACTGAAAAATCAAGCTGCAGATGAGCTGGCAAAGATAGGCTCAAAGAGAGAGGCCATTACCCGAAATGTGTTTTTGGAACATATTCATTGACCTTCAGTTCAGGAAGATCCTATCACCAAAGAATCACCACAGCCCAAGAGTGCCACAGATCTGACTGAAGTCGAAATCCCAGCCATGGTCGACTTAGTCATGGAGGTTTTGGTCAACACTCCCGACTGGACGGTGCCGTACATTGCATACATCCTTAGGAAAGAACTTCCAGAAGATGAAGAAGAGGCTCGACAAATCGTCCGATGGTCTAAAGCCTTTACCGTGATAAAAGGTCAGTTGTTTAGAGAAAGTGTAACTGGGGTCTGCCAGAAGTGCATCATGCCAGAAGAAGGCCGAATGATCCTCAATGATATTCACTCGGGGACCTGTGGTCACCATGCGTCCTCTCGGACCATCATGGCTAAAGCATACCGAGCCGGGTTTTACTGGCCACATGCCAACGAGATGGCAAAAGAAACAGTGGACAAGTGTGAAGGTTGTCAGTTCTACTCCAACATGTCCCATAAACCTGCATCATCTCTAATGACTATTCCACTCTTCTGGCCTTTTGCTGTTTGGGGATTAGACATGGTTGGACCTCTGAGGACCGGCAGGAGCGGATTTACCCATGTGCTAGTAGCAGTCGACAAGTTTACCAAGTGGATCGAAGCCAAGCCCATTAAAAACCTTGAAGCAAGTACTGCTGTGAGTTTCATCAGAGAATTGATATTCAGATATGGCATACCGCACAGCATCATCACTGACAACGAATCAAACTTCGACTCTGATGAATTCAGAGCCTTTTGCACTTCCCAAGGCATGAGGGTTGATTATGCTTCGGTTGGCCATCCTCAGTCGAATGGGCAAGCTGAGCAAGCGAATGGATTGATTCTCAAAGGACTGAAGCTCCGGCTGATGCGTGACCTCAAGCACGCAGTAGGAGCTTGGGTCAATGAGCTCCCATCAGTGCTTTGGGGGCTAAGGACAACTCCCAATCGGTCGACTGGACGGACTGCATTCTTCTTAGTCTACGGGGCCGAAGCCGTATTGCCAAGTGATTTGCTCCACAACACTCCTCAAGTCGAACTCTTCTCAGAATAGGAAGCAGAGCAAGCTTGACAAGATGCAGTCGACCTCCTGGAGGAAGAAAGAGAGATGGCCTTGATCCGGTCGACCATTTATCAACAAGACTTGCATCGATTCCATGCCAGGAACGTAAGGGGTCGAGCGTTCCAAGAAGGGGACTTGGTTCTCTGAGTGGACCAGCAGGAGCCACACAAGCTCGCCCCTGCTTCGGAAGGCCCTTTCGTCATCACCAAGGTGCTCCACAATGGAGCATATCGTCTCTTCAACGTCCAGCACAACAAAGATGAACCGCGTGCCTGGAATGCGGAACTGCTTCGCCCTTTTTACTCTTAAGTATTTAGACTGATGAGATGTAATAAGAAGCACCTCTTAGTTTGGTTATCAAAAGACATAATTTTACAGTTTTCCGAATGATTGTTGTTTATTTATTTCGTATGTATCGCCTTAGCTGCGATCTGCTTCGCCCAAGATGAAGTGATAAAAATCCTACCGAGTGGTGAGTCTGCCTCCCACTCGGGGGCTTAGCTGCAGTCCAGTACTCGCCTAAGTGATAAAAATCCTACCGAGTGGTGAGTCTGCCTCCCACTCGGGGGCTTAGCTGCAGTCCAGTACTTGCCTAAGTGATAAAAATCCTATCGAGTGCTGAGTCTGCCTCCCACTCGAGGGCTTAGCTGCAGTCCAGTACTCACCTAAGTGATAAAAATCCCACCGAGTGGTGAGTCTGCCTCTCACTCGGGGGCTTAGCTGCAGTCTAGTACTCGCCTAAGTGATAAAAATCCTACCGAGTGGTGAGTCTGCCTCTCACTCGGGGGCTTAGCTGCAGTCCAGTACTCGCCTAAGTGATAAAAATCCTACCGAGTGGTGAGTCTTCCTCTCACTCGGGGGCTTAGCTGCAGTCCAGCACTCGCCTAAGTGATAAAAAGTCCAACCAGACGGTATAGGCCGGCCTCGACCCTTTCCCCCCCCAGGGGTTACACTGTTAAGAAGAAGGATGAGATTGTGGTAAGCTGCACTCGCCTAAGTTTGAGAAATCCTACCAAGTGGTGAGCAGCCCTCCCACTCGGGGGCTTAGCTGCAGTCCAGCACTCGCCTATGTTTGATAAATCCTACTGAGTGGTGAGCAGCCCTCCCACTCGGGGGCTTAGCTACAGTCCAGTACTCGCCTAAGTTTGAGAAATCCTACCGAGTGGTGAGCAGCCCTCCCACTCGGGGGCTTAGCTACAATCCAGTACTCGCCTAAGTTTGAGAAATCCTACCGAGTGGTGAGCAGCAATCCCACTCAGAGGCTTAGCTGCAGTCCAGTAGTCGCCTAAATTTGAGAAATCCTACCAAGTGGTGGGCAGCCCTCCCACCCGGAGGCTTAGCTACAGTGCAATACTCGCCTAAGTTTAAGAAATCCTACCAAGTGGTGAGCAGCCCTCCCAATCGGAGGCTTAGCTGCAGTCTAGTACTCGCCTAAGTTTAAGAAATCCTACCGAGTGGTGAGCAGCCCTCCTACTCGGAGGCTTAGCCGCAGTCCAGTACTCGCCTAAGTTTAAGAAATCCTACCGAGTGGTGAGCAGCCGTCCCATGCGGAGGCTTAGCCACAGTCCACTACTCGCCTAAGTTTGTAAATTCCTACCAAGTGATGAGCAGTCTTCCCACTCAGAGACTTAGCTGCAGTCCGATACTCGCCTAAGTCCGAAAAATCCTACCAAGTGGTGAGCGGGGCTGCAGGTCGACCACGACGCCTCCGCCCCCTGGACGCTGCACCGTCAAGAAGAAGGATGAGATTGTGTGCACCCGTCCAACGGTTAGCCCCTTGCCGGTGACAGGAACATCAAGACCATTAATGAGTACCTTGCTGATGAATTGATCAATGCTGCCCAAGGCTCGTCCAACTGTTCGACTGTTGATTCTTCTTCAGCACCTGTGTCAAACAAAGAGAGACCGATCCAAGGGAAGAACGGATTCCACTCGAAGATAAACCAACATATTCAAAGATAAATCCTGAGGTTCCTAACCACAGATTAAAAGTGCTCGGGCATCAGGCCCGAAGGAGTTTTAACGATTACAAAATAACTCAGCATTTCGAGGCAAATAAAAGTGAGGCATAATGTTTTTTGTCACTCGACGGGAGAAGGGCTAGACGGATCGCAGAAGCTGTCAAGATCGATGCTGTCGGCAATGCGGGTAGCTGCCTTGAGGAAGGTGTCCATGAAGTCTTGGAAAGAGTGCTTCTTAGTGTTCGCTACCTTGAGGGCCTCCAGCTTCTCTTCTTTAGCCTCCTTGCAGTGCACTCGAACCAATGACAAGGCGACCCCAGCGCCACAGCGGGCAGAGGACTTCTTCCATTCTTGCACTCAGTCAGGAATTTGATTGAGTCGAGCCATCAGTGACTCGAGACTTTGAGAAAGTTCAGCCTGAGGCCAGAGCTCGGCGTCCACTCGGGTCATCGCAGCCTTCAGCCGAGCCAGATAGTCGACTGTGCTGTCCAAGCGTGATTCCAATTGAAGCAAGTTCATCGCAACTTCATCTTTCACTGGGCAGTTGATCGGGTCGAGACCTGTCTCGACCCATCCAGTTTCAGCTTCAAAGTCCTGGCAAAGTTCTGTTCCATCGCAAAAAACAATGAGTCGACAGTATTGCAAATTTCAGTTGACGACAATTATCTAACTGAACAACCATACCTTCAAGCTTCAAGACAAGCTTTGCCGCAAGTTGTTCCAAATAAGACTCTAGCTTACCCGTCTTGGCTCTGAGGCCGTCGACTTCAGTGGTCAGTTTCTCCTTGTCCTTCCTCAGTTGCTCGACTTCCCGATTGGCGTCCGTCTTCAACTTCGCATTCTCATCCTCCAACTTGCCGACTGAAGCCAACTTCTGGTCCGCAAGCGTCGTCTTCTCACGAGCTTCTTTTTGAGAAGCAGCAAGGTCCATGTCCTTATTCTCCAACGCCTCCTTCATTTTCTCTACAGAAACAACACTCTTCAGATGAGCCTGAAGTTGGCAGTTTTCACTACGCACATCTGCTTATGTGAAGTCACTCGGTTCAAAGAGACTAAATGAAATGCAGTGGAAAGTGCGAACTATTAAGTAGACAAAACGGTCGAATGGTTACCTCCCATGTTGGCCGTCTCTTGTTGAGCAGTCTTGAAATTCTTCTTAGCGAGGTCAAGGTCAAGTTCAACGCTAATATGCTTCTTCTTTAACTCGGAAAGACGAGCTCCAAGATCACAAGACCTCTGCAGTCAGCAAGAGTGATATGTCAGTCGACAGAAATAAAGGACATCGACAGAGAAAAGTTACTCTAAGACTACTATCGAATCAAATATTCAACAAGTAGTCTCGGGGACTACACCCAGTGGGTGCACTTAGCGTTCCCCCACTGGTTAAGATCAATACTCAGCAGGGTCTTCCCAGCGTGAGTTCAAAAAAAAAGAGGAGACAGAGATACATTCTAAGACCTTGGTTGACTACCAGCAGTCGACTGTGGTCTCGGGGACTACACCCAGTGGGTGCACTCGGCATGCCCCCACTGGTTCAGAAAGTCTACTAAGATTCGACTCAAGTCGAGTGGCATGGAAAATGTTCCAGGCTCTAAGCAACAAAACACCCAATGGGTGATCAAAGATAAGACAACATTCGAAAAATCAGTCAGAGTCTTGCTGACCTGAACATTGGCCTGAAGGGTAGTACTGGCGTTGTAAGCCACCTGGCTAGCCTCGTGCACCACCTTCACCTACTCCATGACAAGGTTCACCTAGCGAAGAGCTTCCCTAGCTGCACTCGGCGAGTCATCCGGAGTCTGATACACAGCAAAAAGTGATGGTTGTAGAGCAGCCGGGGCAGTCGCTGAGTCAGAGGCATGAAGTTGCACTGGAGCATCAAGAGTCGGAGCAGTCGAGCCCGCCGAACGATCAGTCATCAGTGGGCCGGCGAATGTGACGCTGGTCCAAACAGGCTCTCCGGAACGTCCGACGACCACCGCCTGGAGCACCGATGTCGACTGAGGGACCTGAACTTCAAGCCTCCTCCGGCCAGAGCTCCCACTCCTATTCCTCCTCTCCTGTAGAGGTGCCTCTTCTTCGGCATCAGGGAGCACAACAACTTCTTGCAGAACTACAGAAAGAGAGAAATGTCAGAAACTCTGCCGATTGGCGATCTACTCAACTCAACGAAGCTTGGTCGACCAGACTTACCGACTCGTGAGGTGGCCTCTTCATCTCCTGGCACCTTGTCAATGTCCATGTCAGTGGTAGCAGAGGTGGGACTGGAAAGACACATGAATTGGTTGGTCAGAACAAGAAAATCTTCAGCCGACCTATGAAAACACAAACGAGATACTCATCCAGAAGCAACAGGGACGTCCATCTTGATCCGCGGCAATGTCTTCCGAGCCTTGGGAGGAGAAACTTTAGTCTGCTTGGCCACCTTCTCCGTCGGCTCCAGAGTCGACGTCTGAGTGCGCTTCTGAGTATTGGCACTCAGAGCCACGCTTTTCCCGCGCCCGCCAGACGGATCATGCTGCTGTTTGGATTGACGTTCAGAGCGTGGTGGCGAGTCGACTTCTTCCTCGCCGTCCGACTCCTCGCTCTCCTCCTCCTCCTCTTCTCCCACAGACTCCCACTCGCCACTCTTCTCCGCACTGTCCTCCCCCTCCTGGTCCAGCTCCAAAGCCTGTTCACCATTGGGCATAGAATGCATCTCAGTGAATACCTGCAGAGCAAATCGATCGAGTAAGAGTCAACCAACATCAAGTACAGTCGGATCGCGAGCGGAAGCAGTCGGAACAAAAATTATACCTTGTCAGGCGGGTTGACGTTGCTGAAAGGGACAACTTACCTGGATCCTCTAGGGTTGTCCTGGTTGCCTGTGACACCCCTCAGCCACAAAGCTACAGTTTCGGACGGCACTTCTTCTGGATGGACCCGAGCGGTGTCGTCCGGTCCGAAATACAACCACATCGGGTGATCGCGAGCCTAGAGAGGCTGGATGCGTCGACTGAGAAACACTTCCAACAAGTCCAGGCCGGTAACGCCATCATTGATGAGCTGGACCACTCTGTCCACCAACATCCTCGTCTCCACGGTCTCAGCAGCGGTTACTTTCAGTGGAGCAGGAGTCTTAACACGGTCGAACGAGAAGTGGGGAAGACCAGTCGACTGGCCTGGAGCTGCGACATCCTGGCAGTAGAACCAGGATGAGTGCCAACCTCTAACAGATTCGGGGAGAGTCACAACGGGAAAGGCACTCCTATTCCTCTTTTGGATACCTAAACCCCCGCACATCTGGATGACGTGGGTTTTCGAGTCACTCGACTTCGCCTTTTTTACCGACTGGGAACGAATGGTGAAGATATGCTTGAAGAGACCCCAGTGCGGTCGACACCCTAAGAAGTTCTCGCACATCGATACAAATGCAGCTAGATACATGATGGTGTTGGGAGAAAAGTGGTGGAGCTGAGCACCAAAGAAGTTCAAGAATCCCCGGAATAAAGGGTGTGGAGGGAGCGAGAAACCTCGGTCGACGTGAGTGGCAAGCATAACACACTCACCCGATCGAGGTTGTGGTTCCGTATCCCCGTTCGGCTGTTGGAAATATGCCCTAGAGGCAATAATAAAATGGTTATTATTATATTTCTTTGTTCATGATAATTGTCTGTTATTCATGTTATAATTTTGTTATCCGGAAATCATAATACACGTGTGAATACATAGACCACAACATGTCCCTAGTGAGCCTCTAGTTGACTAGCTCGTTGATCAACAGATAGTCATGGTTTCCTGACTATGGACATTGGATGTCATTGATAACGAGATCACATCATTAGGAGAATGATGTGATGGACAAGACCCAATCCTAAGCGTAGCACAAAGATCGTGTAGTTCCTTTTGCTAGAGCTTTTCTGAAATGTCAAGTATCATTTCTTTAGACCATGAGATTGTGCAACTCCAGGATACCGTAGGAGTGCTTTGGGTGTACCAAACGTCACAACATAACTGGGTGACTATAAAGGTGCACTACGGGTATCTCCGAAAGTGTCTGTTGGGTTGGCACGAATCGAGACTGGGATTTGTCACTCCGTATGACGGAGAGGTATCTCTGGGCCCACTCGGTAATGCATCATCATAATGAGCTCGATGTGACCAAGTGTCTGGTCACGGGATCATGCATTATGGTACGAGTAAAGTGACTTGCCGGTAACAAGATTAAACAAGGTATTGGGATACCGACGATCGAATCTCGGGCGAGTAACGTACCGATTGACAAAGGGAATTGTATACGGGGTTGCTTGAATCCTCGGCATCGTGGTTCATCCGATGAGATCATCGAGGAGCATGTGGGAGCCAACATGGTTATTGACCGGAGAGGCGTCTCGGTCATGTTTGCATGTCTCCCGAACCCGTAGGGTCTACACACTTAAGGTTCGGTGATGCTAGGGTTGTAGAGATATGAGTATGCGGTAACCCGAAAGTTGTTTGGAGTCCCGAATGAGATTCCGGACGTCAAGAGGAGTTCCGGAATGGTTCGGAGGTAAATAATTACATATAGGAAGTCAAGTTTCGGCCATCGGGAAAGTTTCGGGGGTCACCGGTATTGTACCGAGACCACCGGAAGGGTCCCGAGGGTCCACCGGGTGGGGCCACCTATCCCGGAGGTCCCCATGGGCTGAAGTGGGAGGGGAACCAGCCCCTAGTGGGCTGGTGCGCCCCCCTTGCCCCCCTGCGCCTAGGGTTGGAAACCCTAGGGGTGGGGGTGCCTCCACTTGGCTTGGGGGGCAAGCCACCCCCCTTGGCCACTGCCCCCCTTGGAGATTGGATCTCCTAGGGCCGGCGCCCCCCCTAGGGGGCCTATATAAAGAGCGGGGAGGGGGGTCAGCCGCACCCATGCTCTTGGCGCCTCGCTCTCCCCACGCACCACCTCTCCCTCTCGCTGAAGCTTGGCGAAGCCCTGTCGAGATTGTTGTTGCATCCACCACCACGTCGTCGTGCTGCTGGATCTCCATCAACCTCTCCTTTCCCCTTGCTGGATCAAGAAGGAGGAGATGTCTTCCCCAACCATACGTGTGTTGAACGCGGAGGTGCTGTCCGTTCAGCACTAGGATCATCGGTGATTTAGATCACGACGAATACGACTCCCTCAACCCCGTTCTATTGAACGCTTCCGCTCGCGATCTACAAGGGTATGTAGATGCACTCCTCTCTCTCGTTGCTAGATGAACTCATAGATTGATCTTGGTGAAGCGAAGAAATTTTTTATTTTCTGCAACGTTCCCCAACAGTGGCATAATGAGCTAGGTCTATGCGTAGTTCTCTTTGCATGAGTAGAACACAAATTTGTAGTGGGCATATATGTTGTCAACTTTCTTGCCACTACTAGTCTTATATTGCTTCAGCGGTATCGTGGGATGAAGCAGCCCGGACCGACCTTACACGTACGCTTACATGAGACAGGTTCCACCGACTGACATGCACTAGTTGCATAAGGTGGCTAGCGGGTGTCTGTCTCTCCAACTTTAGTTGGAGCGGATTCGATGAAAAGGGTCCTTATGAAGGGTAAATATAAGTTGGCAAATCACGTTGTGGCTTTTACGTAGGTAAGAAAACGTTCTTGCTAGTACTCTATTGCAACCACGTAAAACATGCAACAACAATTAGAGGACGTCTAACTTGTTTTTGCAGCATATGCCTTGTGATGTGATATAGCCAAAGAAAAGTTGTGATGAATGATATATATGTGATGTATGAGATCATGTTCTTGTAGTAGGAATCACGACTTGCATGTCGATGAGTATGACTGCCGGCAGGAGCCATAGGAGTTGTCTTAATTATTGTATGACCTGCGTGTCAATGATTAAACGCCATGTAATTACTTTACTTTATTGCTAAACCGTTAGCCATAGTAGTAGAAGTAATAGTTGGCGAGCAACTTCATGGAGACACGATGATGGAGATCATGATGATGGAGATCATGGTGTCATGCCGGTGACGAAGATGATCATGGAGCCCCGAAGATGGAGATCAAAGGAGCTATGTGATATTGGTCATATCATGTCACTATTTGATTGCATGTGATGTTTATCCTGTTTTGCATCTTGTTTACTTAGAACGACGGTAGTAAATAAGATGATCCCTCATAATAACTTCAAGAAAGTGTTCCGCCTAACTGTGCGCCATTGCGAAAGTTCGTTGTTTCGAAGCACCACATGAGGATCGGGTGTGATAGATTCTAACGTTCACATACAACGGGTGTAAGACAGATTTACACATGCATAAACACTTAGGTTAACTTGACGAGCCTAGCATGTACAGACATGGCCTCGGAACACAAGAGACCGAAAGGTCGAACATGAGTCGTATGGAAGATACCATCAACATGGAGATGTTCACCGATGATGACTAGTCCGTCTCACGTGATGATCGGACACGGCCTATTCGACTCGGATCATGTATCACTTAGATGACTAAAGGGATGTCTAATCTGAGTGGGAGTTCATTAAATAATTTGATTAGCTGAACTTAATTATCATGAACTTAGTCTAAAAACCTTTGCAAAAATGTCTTGTAGATCAAATGGCCAACGCTCATGTCCACCTCAACTTCAACGCGTTCCTAGAGAAAACCAAGCTGAAAGATGATGGCAGCAACTATACGGGCTGGGTCTGAAACCTGAGGATCATCCCCATAGCTGCAAAGAAAGATTATGTCTTAGAAGCACCGCTAGGTGAAGCTCCCATCCCAGAGAACCAAGACATTATGAGCGCTTGGTAGTCTCGTGCTGATGATTACTCCCTCGTTCAGTGCGGCATGCTTTACAGCTTAGAACCGGGGCTCCAAAAGCGTTTTGAGCAACACAGAGCATATGAGATGTTCGAAGAGCTGAAAATGGTTTTCCAAGCTCATGCCCGGGTCAAGAGATATGAAGTCTCCAACAAGTTCTTAAGTTGTAAGATGGAGGAAAATAGTTCTGTCAGTGAGCACATACTCAAAATGTCTGGGTTACACAACCGCTTGACTCAGTTGGGAGTTAATCTCTCGGATGACGCGGTTATTGACAGAATCCTTCGGTCGCTTCCACTGAGCTACAAGAGCTTTGTGATGAACTTCAATATGCAGGGGATGGAAAAGACCATTCCTGAGGTATATTCAATGCTGAAATCAGCAGAGGTAGAGATCAAAAAGGAACATCAAGTGTTGATGGTGAATAAAACCACTAAGTTCAAGAAAGGCAAGGGTAAGAAGAACTTCAAGAAGGACGGCAAGGGAGTTGCCGCGCCCGGTAAGCCAGTTGTCGGGAAGAAGCCAAAGAATGGGCCCAAGCCTAAGACTGAGTGCTTTTATTGCAAGGGAAGCGGACACTGGAAGCGGAACTGCCCCAAATACTTAGTGGACAAGAAGGCCGGCAACACCAAAGGTATATGTGATATACATGTAATTAATGTGTACCTTACCAGTACTCATAGTAGCTCCTGGGTATTTGATACTGGTGCGGTTTATCATATTTGTAACTCAAAGCAGGAGCTGCGGAATAAGTGGAGACTAGCGAAGGACGAGGTGACGATGCACATCGAGAATAGTTCCAAGGTCGATGTGATCGCCGTCGGCACGCTACCTCTACATTTACCTACGGGATTAGTTTTGAACATCAATAATTGTTATTTAGTGCCATCTTTGAGCATGAACATTGTATCTGGATCTCGTTTAATACGAGATGGCTACTCATTTAAATCCGAGAATAATGGTTGTTCTATTTATATGAGAGATATGTTTTATGGTCATGCCCCGATGGTCAATGGTTTATTCTTAATGGATCTTGAACGTGATGTTACACATATTCATAGTGTGAATACCAAAAGATGTAAAGTTGATAATGATAGTCCCACATACTTGTGGCACTGCCGCCTTGGTCACATTGGTGTCAAGCGCATGAAGAAGCTCCATGCTGATGGACTTTTAGAGTCTCTCGATTATGAATCATTTGACACATGCGAACCATGCCTCATGGGCAAAATGACCAAGACTCCGTTCTCCGGAACAATGGAGCGAGCAACCAACTTATTGGAAATCATACATACTAAGGATATCGTTATGTTCTCACTCTCACTGACGACTTGAGTAGATATGGGTATGTCTACTTGATGAAACACAAGTCTGAGGCCTTTTAAAAGTTCAAGGAATTTCAGAATGAGGTAGAGAATCAACGTGACCGAAAAATAAAGTTCTTACGATCAGATCGTGGAGGAGAATATTTAAGTCACAAATTTGGTACACACTTAAGGAAATGTGGAATCGTTTCACAACTCACGCTGCCTAGAACACCTCAGCGTAACTGTGTGTCTGAACGTCATAATCGCACTTTATTGGATATGGTGCGATCTATGATGTCTCTTACCGATTTACCGCTATCTTTTTGGGGATACGCCCTAGAGACAGCTACATTCACTTTAAATAGGGCACCATCTAAATCCGTTGAGACGACACCATATGAATTATGGTTTGGGAAGAAACCTAAGCTGTCGTTTCTAAACGTCTGGGGATGCGATGCTTATGTCAAGAAATTTCAACCTGAAAAGCTTGAACCCAAGTCGGAAAAATGCGTCTTCATGGGATACCCTAAGGAAACCATTGGGTATACTTTCTACCTCAGATTCGAAGGCAAGATCTTTGTTGCCAAGAACAGGTCCATTCTAGAGAAAGAGTTTCTCTCGAGAGAAGTAAGTGGGAGGAAAGTAGAACTTGATGAAGTACTACCTCTTGAACCGGTAAGTAGTGCAGCTCAGGAAGATGTTCCTGTGGTGCCAGCACCAACTGAAGAGGAAGTTAATGATGATGATCAAGGTACTTCAGATAAAGTTACTACTGAACTTCGTAGGTCTACAAGGACACGTTCCACACCAGAGTGGTATGGCAACCCTGTCCTGGAAATCATGTTGTTAGACAACGGTGAACCTTTGAACTATGAAGAAGCGATGGCGGGCCCAGATTCCAACAAATGGCTTGAAGCCATGCAATCTGAGATAGAATCCATGTATGAAAACAAAGTATGGACTTTGACAGACTTGCCCGATGATCGGCGAGCGATAGAAAATAAATGGATCTTTAAGAAGAAGACGGACGCGGATGGTAATGTTACCATCTATAAAGATCGACTTGTCGCTAAGGGTTATCGGCAAGTTCAAGGGGTTGACTACGTTGAGACTTTCTCTCCCGTAGCGAAGCTGAAGTCCGTCCGAATCATGTTAGCAATTGCCGCATACTATGATTATGAGATATGGAAAATGGACGTCAAAACGGCATTCCTTAACAGCTATCTTAAGGAAGAACTGTATATGATGCAGCCGGAAGGTTTTGTCGATACCAAGAATGCTAACAAGGTATGTAAGCTCCAGCGATCCATTTATGGGCTGGTGCAAGCATCTCGGAGTTGGAACATTCGCTTTGATGAGATGATCAAAGCGTTTGGATTTATGCAGACTTATGGAGAAGCCTGCGTTTACAAGAAAGTGAGTGGGAGCTCTGTAGCATTTCTCATATTATATGTAGATGACATACTTTTGATGTGAAAAGATATAGAACTTTTGGACGGCATTAAGGCCTACTTGAATAAATGTTTTTCAATGAAGGACCTTGGAGAAGCTGCTTACATATTAGGCATCAAGATCTATAGGGATAGATCAAGACGCCTCATAGATCTTTCACAAAGCACATACCTTGATAAGATATTGAAGAAGTTCAATATGGATCAGTCCAAGAAAGGGTTCTTGCCTGTATTGCAAGGTGTGAGATTGAGCTCGGCTCAATGCCCGACCACGGCAGAAGATATAGAAGAGATGAGCGTCATCCCCTATGCCTCAGCCATAGGGTCTATTATGTATGCCATGCTGTGTACCAGACCTGATGTAAGCCTTGCCGTAAGTTTGGTAGGAAAGTACCAAAGTAATCCCGGCAAGGAACACTGGACAGCGGTCAAGAATATCCTGAAGTACCTGAAGAGGACCAAGGATATGTTTCTCGTTTTTGGAGGTGACGAAGAGCTCGTTGTGAAGGGTTACGTCGACGCTAGCTTCCACACAAATCCGGATGACTCTAAGTCACAAACCGGATACGTGTATATTTTGAATGGTGGGGCAGTAATCTTGTGTAGTTGCAAGCAAAGCGTCGTGGCGGGATCTACATGTGAAGCAGAGTACATGGCAGCCTCGGAGGCAGCGCATGAAGCAATCTGGGAGAAGGAGTTCATCACCGACCTATGAGTCATACCCAATGCGTCGGGGCCGATCGCACTCTTGTGTGACAACACTGGAGCTATTGCACTTGCCAAGGAGCCTAGGTTTCACAAGAAGACCAGGCACATCAAGCGTCGCTTTAACTCCATTCGTGAAAATGTTCAAGATGGAGACATAGATATTTGTAAAGTACATACGGACCTGAATGTAGCAGATCCGTTGACTAAACCTATCCCTAGAGCAAAACATGATCAACACAAGAACTCTATGGGTGTTCGATTCATCACAATGTAACTAGAGTATTGACTCTAGTGCAAGTGGGAGACTGTTGGAAATATGCCCTAGAGGCAATAATAAAATGGTTATTATTATATTTCTTTGTTCATGATAATTGTCTGTTATTCATGCTATAATTGTGTTATCCGGAAATCGTAATACACGTGTGAATACATAGACCACAACATGTCCCTAGTGAGCCTCTAGTTGACTAGCTCGTTGATGAACTGATAGTCATGGTTTCCTGACTATGGACATTGGATGTCATTGATAACGGGATCACATCATTAGGAGAATGATGTGATGGACAAGACCCAATCCTAAGCGTAGCACAAAGATCGTGTAGTTCATTTTGCTAGAGCTTTTCCGAAATGTCAAGTATCATTTCCTTAGACCATGAGATTGTGCAACTCCCGTATACCGTAGGAGTGCTTTGGTTGTACCAAACGTCAAAATGTAACTGGGTGACTATAAAGGTGCACTACGGGTATCTCCGAAAGTGTCTGTTGGGTTGGCACGAATCGAGACTGGGATTTGTCACTCCGTATGACGGAGAGGTATCTCTCTGGGCCCACTCGGTAATGCATCATCATAATTGAGCTCAATGTGACCAAGTGTCTGGTCACGGGATCATGCATTACGGTACGAATAAAGTGACTTGCCGGTAATGAGATTAAACGAGGTATTGGGATACCGACGATCGAATCTCGGGCAAGTAACGTACCGATTGACAAAGGGAATTGTATACGGGGTTGCTTGAATCCTCGACATCGTGTTTCATCCGATGAGATCATCGAGGAGCATGTGGGAGCCAACATGGGTATCCACATCCCGCTGTTGGTTATTGACCGGAGAGGCGTCTCGGTCATGTCTGCATGTCTCCCGAACCCGTAGGGTCTACACACTTAAGGTTCGGTGACGCTAGGGTTGTAGAGATATGAGTATGGAGTAACCCAAAAGTTGTTCGGAGTCCCGGATGAGATCCCGGACATCACGAGGAGTTCCGGAATGGTCCGGAGGTAAAGAATTATATATAGGAAGTCAAGTTTCGGCCATCGGGAAAGTTTCGGGGGTCACCGGTATTGTACCGGGACAACCGGAAGGGTCCCGGGGGTCCACCGGGTGGGGCCACCTATCCCAGAGGGCCCCATGGGATGAAGTGGGAGGGGAACCAGCCCCTGGTGGGCTAGTGCGCCCCCCCTTGGCCCCCCTGCACCTAGGGTTGGAAACCCTAGGGGTGGGGGCGCCTCCACTTGGCTTGGGGGGCAAGCCACCCCCCTTGGTCGCCGCCCCCCTTGGAGATTGGACCTCCTAGGGCCGGCGCCCCCCTAGGGGGCCTATATAAAGAGGGGGGAGGGAGGGCAGCCACACCCATGCTCTTGGCGCCTCCCTCTCCCCACGCACCACCTCTCCCTCTCGCTGAAGCTTGGCGAAGCCGTGCCGAGATCGCTGCTGCATCCACCACCACGCCGTCATGCTACTGGATCTCCATCAACCTCTCCTTTCCCCTTGATGGATCAAGAAGGAGGAGACGTCTTCCCCAACCATACGTGTGTTGAACGCGGAGGTGCTGTCCGTTTAGCACTAGGATAATCGGTGATTTAGATCACGACGAGTACGACTCCCTCAACCCCGTTCTCTTGAACGCTTCCGCTCGCGATCTACAAGGGTATGTAGATGCACTCCTCTCTCTCATTGCTAGATGAACTCATAGATTGATCTTGGTGAAGCGTAGAATTTTTTTATTTCTGCAACGTTCCCCAACATCGGCAGCCTCGCCGCCCCCTTGGCAATCAGCCCGGACTCCTCCAGTTCGGCCAGATCCTCCTGCCGGACCAAAGACCGGATCCAATCTCCCTGGATCCAGCCCGGCGGCAGCCCCGCATGCGACTACGATCCGCGACTCTGCTTCTTGACTTTCGCCGCCCCCGTCTGTTGGAAATATGCCCTAGAGGCAATAATAAAAGTATTATTATATTTCATTGTTCATGATAATTGTCTTTTATTCATGCTATAACTGTATTATCCGGAAATCGTAATACACGTGTGAATACTTAAACCACACAATGTCCCTGGTAAGCCTCTAGTTGACCAGCTCGTTGTGATCAACAGATAGTCATGGTTTCCTGACTATGGACATTGGATGTCGTTGATAACGGGATCACATCATTAGGAGAATGATGTGATGGACAAGACCCAATCCTAAGCATAGCATAAAAGATCATGTAGTTCGTTTTGCTAGAGCTTTGCAAGTGTCAAGTATCTCTTCCTTCGACCATGAGATCGTGTAACTCCCGGATACCGTAAGAATGCCTTGGGTGTACCAAACGTCACAACGTAACTGGGTGACTATAAAGGTACATTACAGGTATCTCCGAAAGTAGCTGTTGGGTTGACACGGATCGAGACTGGGATTTGTCACTCCGTATGACGGAGAGGTATCTCTGGGCCCACTCGGTAATGCATCATCATATTGAGCTCAATGTGACCAAGGTGTTGGACACGGGATCATGCATTACGGTACGAGTAAAGTGACTTGCCGGTAACGAGACTGAACAAGGTATTGGGATACCGACGATCGAGTCTCGGGCAAGTAACGTACCGATTGACAAAGGGAATTACATACAGGGTTTGATCGAATCCTCGACATAGTGGTTCATCCGATGACAACATCGAGGAGCATGTGGGAGCCATCATGGGTATCCAGATCCTGCTGATGGTTATTGACTGAGAGAGTCTCGGTCATGTCTGCATGTCTCCCGAACCCGTAGGGTCTACACACTTAAGGTTCAGTTACGCTAGGGTTATAGGGATATGTATATGCAGTAACCCGAATGTTGTTCGGAGTCCCGGATGAGATCCCGGACGTCACGAGGAGTTCCGGAATGGTCCGGAGGTAAAGATTTATATATGGGAAGTCCTATTTCGGGCATCGGGACAAGTTTCGGGGTTATCGGTATTGTACCGGGACCACCGGAAGGGTCCCGGGGGTCCACCGGGTGGGTCCACCTGTCCCGGGGGGCCACATGGGCTGTAAGGGGGTGCGCCTTGGCCTAATGGGCCAAGGGCACCAGCCCCACATAGGCCCATGAGCACAGGGTTCAAGGGGGGCAAGAGTCCTAGGAGGGTAAGGCACCTCCTAGGTGCCTTGGGGGGAGGGAAAACCCCCCTTGGCCGCCGCACCCCCTAGGAGATTGGATCTCCTAGGGCCGGCCACCCCCCCTTGGCACCCCTATATATAGTGGGGGGAGAGGAGGGACTTCATACCTGAACGCCCTGGCCTTTGGTTGCCTCCTTCTCCCTCCTCAACACCTCCTCCACCTCCATAGTGCTTAGCGAAGCTCTGCCGGAGTACTGCAGCTCCATCAACACCACGCCGTCGTGCTGCTGCTGGTGCCATCTCCCTCAACCTCTCCTCCCTTCCTTGCTGGATCAAGAAGGAGGAGACGTGGCTGTTCCGTACGTGTGTTGAACGCGGAGGTGCCGTCCGTTCGGCGCAGGTCATCGGTGATTTGGATCACGTCGAGTACGACTACATCATCACCTTGCAAGCTTCCGCACGCGATCTACAAGTGGTATGTAGATGCAAACTCTCTCCCTAGACTCGTTGCTTAGATGAACTCATAGATGGATCTTGGTGAAACCGTAGGAAAAATTTTAATTTTCTGCAACGTTCCCCAACAGTGGCATCATGAGCTAGGTCTATGCGTAGTTCTCTTTGCACGAGTAGAACACAACTTTGTTGTGGGCGTGGATTTTGTCATGTTACTTGCCTCTACTAGTCTTTTCTTGCTCAACGGTATTGTGGGATGAAGCGGCCCGGACCAACCTTACACGTGCTCTTACGTGAGACCGGTTCCACCGACTGACATGCACTAGTTGCATAAGGTGGCTGGCGGGTGTCTGTCTCTCCCACCTTAGTTGGAGCGGAATCGATGAACAGGGCCCTTATGAAGGGTAAATAGAAGTTGACAAAATCACGTTGTGGTGATTCGTAGGTAAGAAAACGTTCTTGCTAGAACCCAATTGCAGCCACGTAAAAGATGCAACAACAATTAGAGGACGTCTAACTTGTTTTTGCAGCGATTGATCATGTGATGTGATATGGCCGGAAGTTGTGATGAATGATGAATTGTGATGTATGAGATCATGTTCTTTGTAATAGGATTCACGACTTGCATGTCGATGAGTATGACAACCGGCAGGAGCCATAGGAGTTGTCATTATTTTTTGTATGACCTGCGTGTCATTGAATAACGTGATGTAAACTACTTTACTTTATTGCTAAACGTTAGTCATAGAAGTAGAAGTAGTCGTTGGCGTGACAACTTCATGAAGACACGATGATGGAGATCATGATGATGGAGATCATGGTTTCAAGCCGGTGACAAGATGATCATGGAGCCCCGAAGATGAAGATCAATGGAGCTATATGATATTGGCCATATCATGTCACAACTATATAATTGCATGTGATGTTTATTATGTATTATGCATCTTGTTTACTTAGGACGACGGTAGTAAATAAGATGATCCCTTATAAAATTTCAAGAAGTGTTCTCCCCTAACTGTGCACCGTTGCTACAGTTCGTCGTTTCTAAGCACCACGTGATGATCGGGTGTGATGGATTCTTACGTTCACATACAACGGGTGTAAGACAGTTTTACACAGCGAAAACACTTAGGGTTAACTTGACGAGCCTAGCATGTGCAGACATGGCCTCGGAACACGGAGACCGAAAGGTCGAACACGAGTCGTATGGAAGATACGATCAACATGAAAATGTTCACCGACGATGACTTGTCCGTCTCACGTGATGATCGGACACGGGCTAGTCGACTCGGATCGTGTAACACTTAGATGACTAAAGGGATGTCTAATCTAAGTGGGAGTTCATAATTTGATTAGAACTTTATTATCATGAACTTAGTCTAAAACCTTTGCAAATATGTCTTGTAGATCAATGGCCAACGCTAATGTCAACATGAACTTCAACGCGTTCCTAGAGAAAACCAAGCTGAAAGATGATGGCAGCAACTATACGGACTGGGTCCGGAACCTGAGGATCATCCTCATAGCTGCCAGGAAACAATATGTCCTAGAAGGACCGCTAGGTGACGCTCCCGTCCCAGAGAACCAAGACATTATGAATGCTTGGCAGTCTCGTGCTGATGATTACTCCCTCGTTCAGTGCGGCATGCTTTACAGCTTAGAACCGGGGCTCCAAAAGCGTTTTGAGCATCACGGAGCATATGAGATGTTCGAAGAGCTGAAACTAGTTTTCCAAGCTCATGCCCGGGTCGAGAGATATGATGTCTCCGACAAAATTCTACAGTTGTAAGATGGAGGAAAACAGTTCTGTCAGTGAGCACATCCTGAAGATGTCTGGGTTGCACAACCGTATGACCCAGCTGAACATTAACCTCCCAGATGAGGCGGTCATTGACAGAATCCTCCAGTCGCTCCCACCAAGCTACAAGAGCTTTGTGATGAACTACAACATGCAGGGAATGGAAAAGACCATTCCTGAAGTGTTCTCGATGCTGAAGTCAGCAGAGGCTGAAATCAAGAAAGAACATCAAGTGTTGATGGTCAATAAGACCACTAAGTTCAAGAAGGGCAAGGGTAAGAAGAACTTCAAGAAGGACGGCAAAGATGTTGCCGCGCCTGGTAAGCCAGTTACCGGGAAGAAGTCAAAGAATGGACCCAAGCCTGAGACTGAGTGCTTTTATTGCAAGGGGAAGGGTCACTGGAAGCGGAACTGCCCCAAATACTTAGCGGATAAGAAGGCCGGCAACACCAAAGGTATATTTGATATACATGTGATTGATGTGTACCTTACCAGTAATCGTAGTAACTCCTGGGTATTTGATACCAGTGCCGTTGCTCATATTTGTAACTCACAGCAGGAGCTGCGGAATAAACGGAGACTGGCAAAGGACGAGGTGACGATGCGCGTAGGGAATGGTTCCAGAGTCGATGTGATCGCCGTCGGCACGCTGCCTCTACATTTACCTACGGGATTAGTTTTGAACCTCAATAATTGTTATTTAGTGCCAAGTTTGAGCATGAACATTGTATCTGGATCTCGTTTAATACGAGATGGCTACTCATTTAAGTCTGAGAATAATGGTTGTTCGATTTATATGAGAGATATGTTTTATGGTCATGCTCCGATGGTCAATGGTTTATTCTTAATGAATCTCGAGCGTAATATTACACATGTTCATAGTGTAGATGCCAAAAGATTTAAAGTTGATAACGATAGTCCCACATACTTGTGGCACTGCCGCCTTGGTCACATTGGTGTCAAGCGCATGAAGAAGCTCCATGCCGATGGACTTTTAGAGTCTCTTGATTATGAATCGTTTGACACGTGCGAACCATGCCTCTTGGGCAAAATGACCAAGACTCCGTTCTCCGGAACAATGGAGCGAGCAACCAACTTGTTGGAAATCATACATACCGATGTGTGCGGTCCAATGAGCGTTGAGGCTCGCGGAGGATATCGTTATGTTCTCACTCTCACAGATGACTTGAGTAGATATGGGTATGTTTACTTAATGAAACACAAGTCTGAGACCTTTGAAAAGTTCAAGGAATTTCAGAATGAGGTGGAGAATCAACGTGACCGAAAGATAAAATTCTTACGATCAGATCGTGGAGGAGAATACTTAAGTCACGAATTTGGTACACACTTAAAGAAATGTGGAATCGTTTCACAGCTCACGCCGCCTGGAACACCTCAGCGAAATGGTGTGTCCGAACGTCGTAATCGCACTCTATTGGATATGGTGCGGTCTATGATGTCTCTTACCGATTTACCGCTATCATTTTGGGGATACGCTCTAGAGACAGCTACATTCACTTTAAATAGGGCACCGTCTAAATCCGTTGAGACGACACCGTATGAATTATGGTTTGGAAAGAAACCTAAGCTGTCGTTTCTAAAAGTTTGGGGATGCGAAGCTTATGTCAAGAAACTTCAACCTGAAAAGCTCGAACCCAAGTCGGAAAAATGCGTATTCATAGGATACCCTAAGGAAACTATAGGGTATACCTTCTACTTAAGATCCGAAGGCAAGATCTTTGTTGCCAAGAACGGATGCTTTCTGGAAAAAGAGTTTCTCTCGAAAGAAGTAAGTGGGAGGAAAGTAGAACTCGATGAAGTACTACCTCTTGAGCGGGATAGTGACGTAGCACAGGAAACCGTTCCTGTGATGCCCTCACCAACTGAAGAGGAAAACCATGATAATGATCAAGGTACTTCGGATCAAGTTACTGCTGAACTTCGTAGGTCCACAAGGACACGTTCTGCACCAGAGTGGTACGGCAACCCTGTCCTGGAAATCATGTTGTTAGACAACAATGAACCTTCGAACTATGAAGAAGCAATGGCGGGCCCGGATTCCAACAAATGGCTTGAAGCCATGAAATCCGAGATAGAATCCATGTATGAAAACAAAGTATGGACTTTGACAGACTTGCCCGATGATCGGCGAGCGATAGAAAACAAATGGATCTTTAAGAAGAAGACGGACGCGGATGGTAATGTTACCATCTATAAAGCTCGACTTGTCGCTAAGGGTTATCGACAGGTTCAAGGGATTGACTACGACGAGACATTCTCTCCCGTAGCGAAGCTAAAGTCCGTCCGAATCATGTTAGCAATTGCCGCATACTATGATTATGAGATATGGCAGATGGACATCAAAACAACATTCCTTAACGGGCATCTTAAGGAAGAACTGTATATGATGCAGCCGGAAGGTTTTGTCGATCCTCGGAATGCTAACAAAGTATGCAAGCTCCAGCGATCCATTTATGGACTGGTGCAAGCATCTCGGAGTTGGAACATTCGCTTTGATGAGATGATCAAAGCGTTTGGGTTTATGCAGACTTATGGAGAAGCCTGCGTTTACAAGAAAGTGAGTGGGAGCTCTGTAGCATTTCTCATATTATATGTAGATGACATACTCCTGATGGGAAATAATATAGAATTTCTGGACAGCATTAAGGCCTACTTGAATAAGTGTTTTTCAATGAAGGACCTTGGAGAAGCTGCTTATATATTAGGCATCAAGATCTATAGAGATAGATCGAGACGCCTCATAGGTCTTTCACAAAGCACATACCTTGATAAGATTTTGAAGAGATTCAGAATGGATCAGTCCAAGAAGGGGTTCTTGCCTGTATTACAAGGTATGAGACTGAGCTCAGCTCAGTCACCGACCACGGCAAAAGATAAAGAAGAAATGAGTGTCATCCCCTATGCTTCAGCCATAGGATCTATTATGTATGCCATGCTGTGTACCAGACCCGATGTAAACCTTGCCGTAAGTTTGGTAGCAAGATACCAAAGTAATCCCGGCAAGGAACACTGGACAGCGGTCAAGAATATCCTGAAGTACCTGAAAAGGACAAAGGACATGTTTCTCGTTTATGGAGGAGACGAAGAGCTCGTCGTAAAGGGTTACGTCGACGCTAGCTTCGACTCAGATCTGGATGACTCTAAGTCACAAACCGGATACGTGTATATGTTGAATGGTGGAGCAGTAAGCTGGTGCAGCTGCAAGCAGAGCGTCGTGGCGGGATCTACGTGTGAAGCGGAGTACATGGCAGCCTCGGAGGCAGCACATGAAGCGATTTGGGTGAAGGAGTTCATCACCGACCTAGGAGTCATACCCAATGCGTCGGGGCCGATCAAACTCTTCTGTGACAACACTGGAGCTATTGCCCTCGCAAAGGAGCCCAGGTTTCACAAGAAGACCAGGCACATCAAGCGTCGTTTCAACTCCATCCGTGAAAATGTTCAAGATGGAGACATAGAGATTTGCAAAGTGCACACGGATCTGAATGTCGCAGATCCGTTGACTAAACCTCTCTCGCGTGCAAAACATGATCAACACCAGAACTCTATGGGTGTTCGATTCATCACAATGTAACTAGATTAGTGACTCTAGTGCAAGTGGGAGACTGTTGGAAATATGCCCTAGAGGCAATAATAAAAGTATTATTATATTTCATTGTTCATGATAATTGTCTTTTATTCATGCTATAACTGTATTATCCGGAAATCGTAATACACGTGTGAATACTTAGACCACACAATGTCCCTGGTAAGCCTCTAGTTGACCAGCTCGTTGTGATCAACAAATAGTCATGGTTTCCTGACTATGGACATTGGATGTCGTTGATAACGGGATCACATCATTAGGAGAATGATGTGATGGACAAGACCCAATCCTAAGCATAGCATAAAAGATCGTGTAGTTCGTTTTGCTAGAGCTTTGCAAGTGTCAAGTATCTCTTCCTTCGACCATGAGATCGTGTAACTCCCGGATACCGTAAGAATGCCTTGGGTGTACCAAACGTCACAACGTAACTGGGTGACTATAAAGGTACATTACAGGTATCTCCGAAAGTAGCTGTTGGGTTGACACGGATCGAGACTGGGATTTGTCACTCTGTATGACGGAGAGGTATCTCTGGGCCCACTCGGTAATGCATCATCATATTGAGCTCAATGTGACCAAGGTGTTGGACACGGGATCATGCATTACGGTACGAGTAAAGTGACTTGCCGGTAACGAGACTGAACAAGGTATTGGGATACCGACGATCGAGTCTCGGGCAAGTAACGTACCGATTGACAAAGGGAATTACATACAAGGTTTGATCGAATCCTCGACATAGTGGTTCATCCGATGACAACATCGAGGAGCATGTGGGAGCCATCATGGGTATCCAGATCCCGCTGATGGTTATTGACTGAGAGAGTCTCGGTCATGTCTGCATGTCTCCCGAACCCGTAGGGTCTACACACTTAAGGTTCAGTTATGCTAGGGTTATAGGGATATGTATATGCAGTAACCCGAATGTTTTTCGGAGTCCCGGATGAGATCCCGGACGTCACGAGGAGTTCCGGAATGGTCCGGAGGTAAAGATTTATATATGGGAAGTCCTGTTTCGGGCATCGGGACAAGTTTCGGGGTTATCGGTATTGTACCGGGACCACCGGAAGGGTCCCGGGGGTCCACCGGGTGGGTCCACCTGTCCCGGGGGCCACATGGGCTGTAAGGGGGTGCGCCTTGGCCTAATGGGCCAAGGGCACCAGCCCCACATAGGCCCATGCGCCTAGGGTTCAAGGGGGGCAAGAGTCCTAGGAGGGTAAGGCACCTCCTAGGTGCCTTGGGGGGAGGGAAAACCCCCCTTGGCCGCCGCACCCCCTAGGAGATTGGATCTCCTAGGGCCGGCCACCCCCCCTTGGCACCCCTATATATAGTGGGGGGAGAGGAGGGACTTCATACCTGAACGCCCTGGCCTTTGGTTGCCTCCTTCTCCCTCCTCAACACCTCCTCCACCTCCATAGTGCTTAGCGAAGCTCTGCCGGAGTACTGCAGCTCCATCAACACCACGCCGTCGTGCTGCTGCTGGTGCCATCTCCCTCAACCTCTCCTCCCTTCCTTGCTGGATCAAGAAGGAGGAGACGTGGCTGTTCCGTACGTGTGTTGAACGCGGAGGTGCCGTCCGTTCGGCGCAGGTCATCGGTGATTTGGATCACGTCGAGTACGACTACATCATCACCTTGCAAGCTTCCGCACACGATCTACAAGTGGTATGTAGATGCAAACTCTCTCCCTAGACTCATTGCTTAGATGAACTCATAGATGGATCTTGGTGAAACCGTAGGAAAAATTTTAATTTTCTGCAACGTTCCCCAACACCGTCGCCTTCTTAGCGCGCTCTAGCGCCGCCGTCTTGTCCTTCACCATGGCGGGGGAGCAGCGGCGTCGAGAGCGGAGGCGCTGGGCGCGGTGGAGAAGCAGAGGAGAAAGAAGGGAGAGCAGGCGTGCACAGTGCAAGCGCCTCGGCCCCGTCACCTTATAAAGGGTCATTTCCGAGTGATTGACACGTGGGACCAGGCAATCCCGTCAAATCCCACAACAGTTGCACGCAGCGTACGTGGCGAAAAAGGCGGCACAGTAATCGAGGCATCGCTACTTATCCGGACCGCCCGTTTCGGTGCTCTCCAGCCCGCGCGCTTCCCCGAAATTTCGTATCCCGTGAAATCTGGGATACACCACAGACAATCGCCCCAAGATCTCGAGCTCTGACACAACACTCGATGCATGAGGTCACCAGTTCAGTCGACAGCTCACTGAATGGATCAAGGCGACTGAGTTGACACCGAAGTACCAACGCGGGCGTTCGGTCTTGCAGAAAACACTCACGAAGGCACAAAGCTCGGAGCAGGTTCAACTTCGACCTACTTTCCACTCTCACCTTAATCCATTCGGGGGCTACTGACGAGGATACAGACCCGGGGTAGGGTCATAGGCCTGACCTATACGTCCTACCCAAGGTCGCTACCCTGGAAGATAAAAAGACAAAGAGTCAACAGGAGAGCACCGATCGAATGCGTCGAGTGCAATCCACTCGACGGCCACATCACTCGGAGGTCCTCCTCCCTACCGTCACTCGACTTATCAAAGACCAGGAGTCGGAAGAGAACACAACGGCCGGACGTTCACCCCTTAGTCTTTATAAGCATTAAGAGTACTTAAGGTTGGCATTACCAATAACGCCCCTACTTTATGTACATTAAATGCCTTGTAATGGAAGCTGGCTGGGGTCCTGGCGCACTCTATATAAGCCACCCCCTCCTGTGGGAAAAGGGTTCGCACCCCCTGTAATATCACACACATAATCCAATCGACCGCCTCAGGGCACTGAGACATAGGGCTGTTATTTCCACTGTGAAAGGCCTGAACTCGTAAACCTCATGTGTACACCTTCACCATAGCTGAGATCTTGCCTCTCCATACCTACCCCCCTTTCTACTGTGAGTCTTAGGACCACGACAACCGGCATGACACCATGATCTCCATATCATGATCTCCATCATCGTGTCTCCATGAAGTTGTCTCGCCAACTATTACTTCTACTACTAAGGCTAACGGTTAGCAATAAAGTAAAGTAATTACATGGCGTTGTTAAGAAAACTCCTATGGCTCCTGCTGGTTGTCATACTCATCGACATACAAGTTGTGATTCCTATTACAAGCACATGATCAATCTCATACATCACATTCTTTTGGCCATATCACATCACATAGCATACCCCGCAAAAACAAGTTAGACGTCCCCTAATTGTTGTTGCATGTTTTACGTGGCTGCTACGGGTTTCTAGCCAGAATGTTTCTTACCTACGCAAAAGCCACAACGGTGATATGCCAATTGCTATTTACCCTTCATAAGGACCCTTTTCATCGAATCCGATCCGACTAAAGTGGGAGAGACTGGCACCCGCTAGCCACCTTATGCACCAAGTGCATGTTAGTGGGTGGAACATGTCTCATGTAAGTGTACATGTATGGTCGGTCCGGGCCGCTTCATTCCATAATACCGTCGAAACAAGATAGGACTAGTAATGGTAAGGAAGTTGAACAAACCAACGCCCACAACTACTTGTGTTCTACTCGTGCATAGAATCTATGGATAGACCTAGCTCATGATGCCACTGTTGGGGAATGTAGCAATAATTCAAAATTTTCTACGCATCCCCAAGATCAATCTAGGAGATTCTAGCAACAAGAGAGAGAGAGGATGAGAATCTTCATACCTTTGAATATCGCTAAGCGGAAGCGTTACTGGAACGCGGATGATGGAGTCGTACTTGCGGCGATTCAAATCACGGAAGATCCGATCTATGGATGGCGCCTCCATGTTCAACACATGTACAACCCGAGACGTCCCCTCCTTCTTGATCCAGCAAGGAGAGAGGATAAGTTGAGGGAGAGCTCCGGCAGCACGACGACGTGGTGGTGGAGCTTGCAGTTCTCCGGCAGGGCTTCGCCAAGCACTACTATGGAGGAGGGGGTGTTGGGGAGGGAGAGGGCTGCGCCACAGGAAGGGTGTGGAAGCCCTCGTAAACCCCCACTATATATAGGGGAAGGGGAGAGGGGTCCGGCCCCCTTAGATCTCATCTAGGGGGGGGGGCAAGGGGCGAGCTTGCCCCTCAAGTTGGTGGGAGGCGCCCCCACCCCCTAGGATTTGCAACCCTAGGCGCCTTGGGCCCTTAGGGGTGGTGCACCAGCCCACTAGGGGCTGGTTCCCACCCTTTGGTCAGCCCACTAAGTCCATCGGAGCGGGTGGCCCCACCCGGTAGACCCCCGGACACCTTTCGGTGGTCCCGGTACAATACCGATAACCCTGAAATTATTCCGGTGACTGAAATTGGACTTCCCATATATAAATCTTTGTCTCCGGACCATTTCGGAACTCCTCGTGACATCCGAGATCTCATACGGGACTCCGAACAAATTCGGTAACTGCATACTAATTTCCATAACAACTCTAGCATCACCGAACCTTAAGAGTGTAGACCCTTCGGGTTCGGGAATCATGCAGACATGACCGAGACAGCTCTCTGGCCAATAACCAACAGCGGGATGTGGATACCGATGTTGGCTCCCACATGTTCCACGATGATCTCATCGGATGAACCGCGATGTCGGGGATTCAATCAATCCCGTATACAATTCCCTTTGTCAATCGATATGTTACTTGCCCGAGATTCGATCATTGGTATCCCAATATCTCGTTCAATCTCGTTACTGGCAATTCACTTTACTCGTTCCGTAATGCATGATCCCGTGACTAACTACTTAGTCACATTGAGCTCATTATGATGATAAAATACTGAGTGGGCCCAGTGATACCTCTCCGTCATACGGAGTGACAAATCCCAGTCTCGATTCGTGCCAACCCAACAGACACTTTCAGAGATACCTGTAGTGTACCTTTATTGCCACCCAGTTATGTTGTGACGTTTGGTGCACCCAAAGCATTGCTACGGTATCCGGGAGTTGCACAATCTCAAGGTCTAAGGAAATGATACTTGACATTAGAAAAACTTTTAGCAAACGAACTACACGATCTTGTGCTATGCTTAGGATTGGATCTTGTCCATCACAGCATTCTCCTAATGATGTGATCCCGTTATCAATGACATCTAATGTCCATGGCCAGGAAACCATGACTATCTATTGATCAATGAACTAGTCAACTAGAGGCTCACTAGGGACATGTTGTGGTCTATGTATTCACACATGTATTACGGTTTCCAGTTAATACAATTATAGTATGAACAATCGACAATTATCATGAACAAGGAAATATAATAATAACCATTTTATTATTGCCTCTAGGGCATATTTCCAACAGAAACTACTACCACTTGCCTACATGGCAGACTTAAGATAAGACAACCTTATCAACTATTGTACATGCCCTTACCAACCAGCCCTACCAAGAAACGACTACTCTACAAAGTGCCGTTATAGGCACGTTTCAACCCATGTCGCCCATTAAGTCAATGCCTTATATTCGACCGAGCGTTATGACTTGTGGGACCTACATGTCATTCAGCATAAAAATCCCCGAGTGACCTCCTACCTCCGACCCGTCCACCTAGCCAGCGGTGCGGAGCCCATCTTGCGGCAACCCGGATGCCAGCTCCGTCCGGGCTCGTGGCCGCTAGCTAGCCCATATAGCTCCATCCAGCTGCTTGTCTGCAAGGTTTGCTAGCTAGATTGGCATGGCGGCGTGGCGGCTTACTCGCGTGTGCCGCGCTAAGGCCAGCCATCTGGCTCGAGCGAAGGCCAGCGCGGCGGCTTGCTCGCTCGTGAGTCACGCTCGGGCCAGCCTGCCAACCCGTGCGGAGGCCAGCGCGGCATCCGGCCCGTCCGGCGGAGCAGCGGCCAAAATGCTCATTACCGGCGCCACCGACGAACACCCATCAGTACTGTTTGAAGTAATGTTCAGGAAAAATAATGATTTGAGGGGGAATAACAGGATAGAAGGTCAGATGTTGGTCCCTCGTGTCAACGGTCAAACAAAATGTGTTCGTTTAAGCAGCCTCGTCAGCATGGACGAGTGGGCTAACCCTTATATAAATGGGTTTAAATGAGCCTAATTGGTACTATGTAGTAGTTTTTGGGGCGGATTAAGAATTTTTGGGTATGTTTTTGCTATTTTTGTACAATAGATTCTTCCTAGGGCTGGTTGAAAGTGGTAGTTTTTTGTTTAATACTCTACATATTGTAAGTAGGAGTGAAAGTTATGCTTTGGAAGCCAATAAGAAAGGCTAGTTACATAGTGCATATGTGTACATGATTGAAAGTAAATATCAACCATGAGTGACTAATATCTTGATGGAAAACTCGAAACTATGGAAATACTAGGATTTTTTTTTGCATGGTTGGAAATACTAGCAATGTTCATGTGCGTTGCAATGGATCATAATTAGAATAATACTTATTCACAAACTTGATACAAAACACTCTAATTTTGATATACATATCACTAGAGATATATTATGTTTCAATTAGAATATTTTCCTTGGGCTGTTTTAGTTAGGTCAGGGAGGGATGTGGTTGGTTTTAAGATACTAATTATGGGTTTTTCTGCAAATTGGTAGACAAGTGGGATGTTGGTGAGAAAAGGCAACAACTTACCTCACAGTCATTAGATGTAGATCTAATTGCCAGAAACGACGGATGGTAGACACACCATCATCACCAACTAAGTCTTTTGTAGGAGTACTAGCAAGATCCGTGCATTGCACGGAACATCAAGATGCATTTTTTTATAAAACACTTGTTGTGATTGACCCATGTGAGAGTAATGCCATGTGTAAAAACTAATGATATCTCGATAAATAGGAGATAAGGTGAAGAGGAGTGGGGCGTGGTGGTGATTGGCGGTCAGACTGAGCGGAGGCATGGGGATTGACGACGCCGGCAGCGGCCACCATGCCAGTTTGTTCCAGAGGCTTCCTTTCCTAATTGCTCAACAATGAGGTTGTTGGGGATAAGGATGAATGAGGGAAGGCCTTGTTTGCAAATGTGGAGAGGGGTGCGGGTATCTTTTAGTTTAATTTCCGTCCGTCAGATATAGATCGAACGGTCTATATGGCAAGATGGCACACGTACTATCATCACCAACTTGGTTTTTTATAAGAGTGGAAATATAAGTATGGAGAAACAAACGTATTATCGATACTTGTTTCTGTAAACTAGCATCTACATTCTATTCAACGCCTCAGCATGTGGGGCCTTAGCACAATGACTTCTCGACTGTGTAAAACAAAGGTTTTCCCATCGCTGATAAGGAGGGGGTGAGGGTGGTATGCTTTTTGGCTTGCTCTAGTCCTAGTAGTCATACTAGGTGGTCTAAGCACGTGTAGATTTATTCTTTTTCACATCTCGTGTTCGGCTACCATGACTGTTGATGAATAGACGGTAAGTTATTCACAGGGAAACCCTTGTTGAGCGTGTTTGTGAGAGAGAGAGACAGTGTGCGTGTGTGATATGTCTAGAGACTGAGGCAATGATAACAGATTCTTTGTGTCTATGTGTGTGGAGGATAGAGAGAGACATGTACATGGGGCTTTGTGTTGTGTAACATGGAGACACATATACATAATTAGAGAGTGAGTGTGTGATATACACATGCGGACATGGGGAGAGATGAGGATCCAGATAAATGGGTGTTTGTGCGTGTCTGTGTGTGTTTGTGTGCGCGTTTGTGTTTGAGAGGGAGTGTGTGTACGTGGAGTAGAGAGACCACTAATGATGTAAACCTTGTATAAGGGAAGTGGAATGGTGTGACATGTGTAGTAGCGGGATAGCATGGGTGCGGGCGGGGGGAGCAGACTATTTGGAAGAGACATCGAGTGTGTGTGGGAGAGGTGTGTGAGAGCGAGCGAGAGAGAGAGAGAGAGCTAGCGACGGAGAGAGAGAGAGAGAGAGAGAGAGAGAGAGAGAGAGAGAGAGAGAGAGAGAAAGAGGAAGAGAGGGGGCGAGAGAGGGGTCGTTTGTGTCCATAAATGGTGTATAGATAGGGAGACAATGTTGATGTTGTTCGAAATTGGCCTATGTACGAAGACGCAAGGGAAGCGAGTCATCGTGTGTGTGATAGGGACTTCATGAGAGATCTAGATTAGATGGTGTAGAGAACAATGTGCGAGATTGAGAATGATGATAAATTAGGGAGCTATGGAAAGAGTCACGACATATATGTATACAGGGAAGGAGCTGGGGTGGGTCCGCATGTGGGAGAGATAGAAAGAGGAGAGTGGTGCACAAGGAGACAAAGTGTGCTTGTTTGTAGTGGGGGTGGTGTGTGAGGTGAGTGAGCGAGAACCACATAACTTGGGAGATAGACGTTTGGGGGCGCGTTTTATGTGTACGGAAAGATACACTCTACATAGTGCATGTGCTTGGGAAAGAGAGATGCTGGGAGACCTAGAGAGTGGGGGAAGAGATGTGTGCATGCCCGAGAGACAAAGTGATAGAGACCTATATTGGGATCCGGACTTTAGAAGAGAGAGGGGTGTTAATGTGCTCGTCTGTTGGTGTTTGGGGCAGAGAATGACTTCTGTGTGTGTGTGGGGGGGCGACGAGGGCGGGGGGGGGGGGGTTGACTTCATATAAAGAGTGAGGTGTATATATTTGAGGGACTTTAGCATAATTGAGATATACATGGTAATAGTGTGTGCGCTCATGGTTGATCAATTGGTTTTGCAGTTTGCACTATGAGATAACGATACTTTTGAACATGCGTGATATACCTGATGTACCAGAATTACAAACCTAAGATTGGAATTTTGGAATTCGATCAATCATTAGCTTTTGTAATTCATTTAAATAGAGGTACATATTTTAATCCGGGATTTCCTGATTTCAAATTCATATATCAAACCTGTAGATATACACATACGAGCATGTTCAAACTTTATAATCATCCACTTTATTCATACAATACATAGTTTTGCTTTTGTCATCATATTTAGGATAAACACATTTGGAATTTCATTTGGATTGGACCATATGATGGTATTTTCTTGTACTAGCTCAATGATCCATATTTGAATTGAATGGACAATCTAAGTTTCGACTTGGAGACACTCATTTTCAAAACTTGCACTTTTTTTTGCGTGCAAAACAGACATTCTCGGCCATGATATCATAGTCGGCCGTACAAGAACAAAGCATAATTTCAGGTGCCAAAAGCTTTCAAACTTCCAGCTCATCGAAATATCTCGCGCCCAAAAGTTTAGCCCTATGATATTCCAGTTTTACCCCTTCCACATGAACAGAAAAGGGCTGCTTTGGTAACTCCATTGTTTTCCCCTCTTTGCCCCCCACATTCTTCCCCGTAGCCCCTCCCCTTCCCCTCCCCGACCCTCCCAACCACGGCAAGCCGCCGAATCAAGTCCTCCGCCGCATTGGTGGACCTCACACCCCACCTGATCTACCTTCCGCACCTTGGAACCCCCAACTGCCAACTCAACATTTCACCGGAGCCTCTTCAGCGACTAGCTTGTCTACCGCTCCAGATCTCCTTGACCGCCATCATGGTCTACCACACCGGATATTCTTAACCGGCACCCTCATCCACCATAGTAGGCCCTTCACCGAGTCCCTCATCCTCCCCATCGCTGGCCCTTCATACAAGCCCTCGTCTGCCGCAACGGATCCGCCTCACCGAAAGCACTATACACCACGGCCGCCGAAGCCTTCGTCCACTGCACCGGACCCGCTCCACTGATGCCATATTCAACTCCACCGGCCCTGCTTCACCGACGCTACAGCCTCACCAGGTTATTTCGATTTGTACTCCTTCGGTTTTTCTCTTTATCGTGCAACTGTTCACTTACCACGGATGAGTTTTCTTGTATGTCGACAGGCGCCGCAACCGTAGCACCAGAGCCGCTTCAGCGATGGCGACAGCCGGCCCAAACTCAACCACAACACGAGCACCATCGATGATCCTTAGCTATCAAGTATGATCGATACCCATACACCACCAAGAATCAGGTACTATTATCCAACGGCCGGCACCTACGTTCACTTTCTTAGCATAAGCACCGCACCTTTGAATTTGTTCAAGGCATCATTCAATTTTTCATGAGATGCGTTATTCCGCTTGCACCTGTAGGGCCATACTTCTGGCAGTGAACATGTTACATGTGCTAAATTACATACCAGTGCACTTATAGTTAATATGCTTTAGTTTTGTCCTAAGTATCACTGTACTTCCTAGATATCACTGCCTACTATTTTACTTCTTGCATGTATATTAATGATAATGGTGTTGTTCTGATTCCACCTGTTGGTTCCATCAGACTACTTAATGTTCTCTATGCTTAATTACACATCAGCAAACTAGCATGTGGTTCCGCTCCTTTTTGTTCATTTTACCCTACATTTGTGATGCTAGCTATTACATCACTGCTCTGAGCCTCTATTCATTACTTGTTTGTGTGTTCTTGATCTTCCCAAGTTGCATGACTAATTTGATGCTTCTATTAATTATGGAGCTGCCAACCCCATCAAGAAAAATATTTGTTCTTTTGGGGCTGGCACCTCGAACAAGCATAAAAATAGAGGAAGCAGATATACTATCGTGTATGCACACACCCTTCTTTCATTAGTTTAGATGAACCATTGATGACCAATACGGACTAGCGCATGCGACTAAAATTAATTTTACCTAAATAGAGGGTGCAGAATAAACTACAACAACTAGATTTGCAACCACGGGATGCTGACGATATCTTCAAAGAACATTGCAACAGCAGCGAGGCTTCACAACAACATATGGTAAGCTAGTGTGTTTTAGTACATGTGAAATTAATGCGAGTGGACTGCTTTCTTGGCTTGTGTCGTCAACCTGTAATCCTACAGAATTACAAATAGTTCAGTTGTCTGCTTTGCTGTATTGCTTGATTCGAGTGCTTGTTTGTTACTTGTTACGCTATACCTGAGTTGGCCAATATGTTAGCAGTTCCTGTTGTACTATCATAAAGAAATGCATGCCTAGTTCATTTGAGTCCTTAACTTTTCCTCTCAACTTCCTCGCAAGACTGTCTTCGTAGTTTAAATGAGGCCACACTGTTAAGTGCTTTCTAAGATTATTTGAACTGCTTAGATGCCTTGGCAACTTAAATATAGCGGTGGTACACTCCCTTTCAACTAGGGATGTCAACTGGGTCCCATTTAATCTCGATTAAAGTCCACTAGTTGTATGATTGTTCAAAGAGTATTTGTTTTTTGAGGAAAATGAACTAGGGAGCTAGCAAAAACTAACTAGATGGGACTGGCAGATGTCGTTTATTTGCCACTTACATCCCTAGTTTCATCTTACCATCTTAATTTCTTTTCGGCTGATGCTGCTTCAAACCATTTAAATATAGCTTGCCATTCTCGGCAATAATTCGTATGTCATTTACCATGTAAGCTTACAGCCTGGATCATGCGATAAATATCTCTTACTTATGTCCAGCGGAAACCTTTCAGGATGCCATTCACACTAGGACACAATGTACAACCCTAGAATCTATTTATGGAAGCAGTGCGCCATCCATGTTACTAGATGGTAGAAGTTCAGAGGCAACACCGCCGGAGAGCAGTTTGAGCACAGATATTATAGTTCTTGAGTCTCTACTAGAGGCAGAAAGAGATGGTGTGGCTGCCATGAATGAGGTAATCTTTATCTTGAGGCTGGAAATTATGCAATTTGCGGCACGCATTATGCAAGCAACCCGAGAATTGTAGGAAGTAAGAATGTTGCATTTGAAGACAAAGGAGGTCCTGCTGTTTCTGCTATCTAAAGCCCAGGGTAATCCCAGTTCTTCTTTAGATACCAGTTGAAATTGTCATTAGATTATTATACTTGCATGTTGTGTCATGTCTATGAATGGATTATGTTCTAAGACCCCCTATGTTGTCCATGTGTTGTAATGATCCGAATTTTTTAGCAAGGTAATCCTCAGTAATTGTATGATTGACATAAGGTGAATTGTTTTTCATGTGAGCATATTGTATTGGATGAAATAACTGTTTGACTCAAAGTGTATCCAACCTACTAAATTCGAATATCACAACATTTCTAAGTCATAATCATATATAAAGGTGGAATAAATCTTTGTTGTGGTTTTGAAGAAATAAATAACAAAACGTAGAATTATTTGTGGATATTCGTAATCAAATACAAATTGGATGAATTTAGTTTGCTAGGGCCCAGGGCAAACGTGAATGCTAATTCTCCCAAGTTTTGAATGAAGCGGCTAAATACCCACTATAATTTGTGGGCTGCCCGAAGCAAGTGTTTGCAAGATGGAAATTACTGTCTACCCCTGACACTTGACATCCTTATCGACCGGATTTACACTGCTGTAGATAGGAGTAGACTAGTAACTTCAATCAGACATGACATGACGGCTTTTGAGCCCATTCAGACACGGTGGGCGCCAAACGTGGGCGGCAAAACACATTTGATTCAAGCTCGTCCGAAAGACATGTGTCTCTCCCTCCGTTTCCCCATTCATACACGGTGGGCGGCAAAACAAACTCTCCTTCTCCGAAATTGATGTAGGCTAATATTTTAAATAGGGGCAAATGTGTAACTTCCCTCAGACATGACACAACCGCCCTACCTATCAGCCCTGTTCATACACCATGGGCGCCAACCGTGGGCGGAAAAACACCCTCTCCTCGCCCGAAATAGTTACCGACAAATATTTGGGAGGTGCGAGATTACCATCCTATCCCCAACCGACGTGATGTCTGAAATTTTAAACGGGGGATAAGTTCGTAACTTTCCCACAATTCAGAGAAGCGTGTCCCAAAGTTTGAGATCCCCCCTCCCCTCCATTTCCCCATTCATACACCGTTGGCGTCATGACAACCTCCCCACTGCGGCCAACCTCCTCCGTCCGCCACCCCATCCTCCACCTTGTCGGAGCCGCTACCCCTACCCCTTCGTCCACTGCAAGAGATGGACGCCTCTCATCCACGACGCTGGACTAGGATCCTTTCATCGCGTCCTCTCTCTTCATCGGCGCCGTCGTCCACCTTGCCGTTGCCGCTCCTACGACCGCCTCGTCCATGGCAACAAGATTTATCCCCCAAACCGGCCGTCTGCTGTCTAAAGTCTTCTTCCCTGCCGCTGACAGCCATCACACCCGCAGCACCCTCAATGTATCAGCATAGGCCTACACGGCGTCGCAAGAGAGTTGGTACTCTTCCATATGTGCTTAAGTTATTGATCTCACCCGGAAAATAGATCGTAATTTGTTTACTGTATTTTTCTTGTCCGTACCAAATTGTAGTGGCTAGTTGAAAGCAAACATTGGTTGCAAAGTAGCTTTGTCCAGTTTGCACCTTCAGATCCGTCATGGCACGGACACTATACTCGTAAAGCTTATGGTTTCCCCCCTTTATATTCACTAACATCATCGTAGGTGCTTCATGTCATGCTAGCACTGCTCCTCAAGACCTCAACCCCAAGCTTACGTGTTGAAATATGAATCTGATATGATGCTCATATCACTAAAACAGAGAATGTTTAATTGGTCACCTAATGTTCCTATATTCATTTTGAAAAGCATGTGCGCCACCCACTAGTCCAGCTAGTTCCACCTTCCTGATTTTACTCTTGATGCTTAGGGTTTTCCCCTTTTATCTACTCTACTATGATCTGCGTAGGTGCTTTCTGTCATACTAGAAATACTCCACCCTTCAAGCTAAACAACACAACACTCAAAATTCCAAAGTTTAGTTGTTCAAATATGATTGTGATATGATACTGATATTAGTTAATAGACACATTTAATTGGTTAGCTAAAGGTCCCACTTGAGTTTCCACTTTAATCCACTTGTTGACTGTACTTTCTTGTCCATGCCAAATCTTAGTTGTTATTTCAAAGCAAACATCGGTTGCTAACTACCCTTTGCGCGGTTTGCAGCTTTAGATCTGCCATCCCACTGCCATGGTCAACACTATACTCATCATGCTTATGGTTTCCCCATTTTATGATGACCATGATCAGCCTACGTGGTTCGTGTCGTAATAGCACTGCTCCACCCATCGAGCTAAACAAGCTTAGTTGTATAAATTCATATATGATATTATGTTGATATTAGTAAAACTGAGAGATGTTTAATTGGTCAGCTAAACGTTCCTACTTTAGTTTCCAAATGCATGTGAGCCACACATGGAGAGACCGGAAAGAATAGTATTTCTCTGGGTGCTCTGGTTCATCATGGGTGGCCAACCGACATTGTATTGAAAGACTTGTAATATCTTAAATCTACTTGCTCTTCTGCTCTTCTTTAAGATGATCCACTTCTCTTGCGGTCAACTGGTTAGGTCAAGTTGTTCTCCCTTAGTATATTTTGTATCTGTCAGGTCAGGTCAACTTGTTATTCTTTACTATATGTTGAAGCTGTCATCTGCGAAGTGTCATCACTTCTGGAGCTCTCATATTTTGAGTAGTAGGCCATATTATATTAATGCACACACCAAATTACAGCATGCATGGCATCTCTTAAAATAATTGGAGAGATAGCACAAAGGGGTTTACAGGGAGGCAGTATTGGATTAGAATCAACTCTGCATTACAAAGATAATCTCACTTGTTTTTATGTTTTCATGCATGTCAGATACTGAACATTATCAAAATGAATATGAGAATGGGTGCACGAGAGGAATATTGCGGAACAATACACTAGATAACAAACTTGGCATGGTGGAGGATGGCCTATCTTATTCACCCATCAAGGTGCTTGCTCTAACTTGGCAAAGTTGTATTGGTCGCACATATTTTGCATCTGACCTCTTGCATTACTTCTACTTTCTTACACCATCTTCTTAGTTTAAGCATCATATATGAGTATATGCCATACCTATCCATTTTCTGTACCTATTCCATGTGTCGTCATACTATGTTTTCCAGTCAAACATTGTTCTTCCGTAATAGATGTCCAAAAGGAAGAGGGTTAGTGTAGATCCACAAGGAGTACAAACTAGGTATTTGGAAAAGGTAGTGATACCTGTTAAATCAGATAGATCAGCAGCCACAGAAAACACAGGCCCAACTATACCACACTTTACCCCTACTCCAGTGGCCAAACCCCTATTAGAACTACTGAGAGCCCAGTGTTAGGTACTGTCTATGATATCAATTCAAAATTTGAACTCCTAAATTTCTGCATGTGCCTTACCTTCTCTCTTGTAGGAAAACTAATTTCAGACGAATCTCCTTGCTCAAAGGATCATACGATCTCACAACAATACTGGGCTCTGCATTGCTCTTGTCAGTACTTCTCTCCCTTTTGCCTTGTAACGATGTACTTAATTAATTGCTTTTTGATTATGTATCATCAGTTTGCACCCGAGCTTCATTATCCTCTGTTTCTTCAGATATTATTTGATCTATATTTACTCTTTGCCAAATGTAGAATAATGGCAACGCTTATAAAGAATTTTCTTTGGGAAATTTATTGAATTATCCTTCCATCAACATGGAGAAGGGCTTTGTCCAGCCTGTGTTAACATGTAATGTAATTTCATCCTTCTCAAGCCTTCAAACTTTGTTCTAGTATAGATTTGGATAGGCATCATTTCCTCCATTGTTGTTTATTTTGCTGTTTACATCTGATTGGATGTTTGCAAAAACTACCAGTTTCAAATTGTAGTTGCAAAAACATGTTCCTTATGCAGAACAGATCCATTTATTTTCTTATATAATTGTGGAACCTGTTACGTGTCTCCCTCTTTCTCTTTCAGAGTCGTATCTCTTATGCCAGGCAGAACTTTAGGGTAGATAGTGAGCCAAACCATCTTGAGGACAGCGAGATGACCCCAAGGTCCTATCTTGATGAAGAGAGTGAGTTGAAGCTACTCACGAGCAGGTGTGAGACAACATGTGTGTAGTTGCTGCCTCAATCAGTTCAACTTATTCAGTCTCAACTTAAAGCAGAAAGGCTTGTGTCAGCTCAGCTTCGACATGAAGTCAAAGATGTAATGAAGATGTCAAAGGACTGCCTTGCGCACTATCATGCCATACAGCTAGGGGTGAAGCATCTATCATTGACACAACTGAGGTCTAATCTGCTTCTTCGGCTGTTTGGGGGCCCCGACCTTGCCAGGCCTAGTGCCTTTTGAAGTGCTCTCACTTTTTTATATTCTTTCGTCGGCACATTTATTTGCACTAGTGGTGAACTTTGATGCCTAGTGGATGTAATATGTGTAATAGCCGTGATAGCCTAGCGTATGTTGCTTGCTTATTTATTTCCTTGTTGTCTTGTTTATTTGTTTGCTTGTAGTCAATGCAGTTCTTTTTCCGCGGTTTGCTAGTGGCCACAATAACCTATTTTTTAAAACTAGGCCACAATAACCATGGGCTACATATTTACTGTAGTGACACTGGGCCTCCTACGGGCCGTAGAAACAATGGGCCTTCTATGGGCCATAGAAAAAATGGGCCTTCTACGGGCCATAAAAACAATGGGCCTCCTACGGGCCGTATCATCAATGGGCCTTATACGGGCCGTATGATCGATTGGCCAAACATGGGTCAATAACAGACCGCATTATGGACATAAACGGGCTAGAGTTGGAATCATCCGTTCATGGGCCGACCATAACGGGCCGTCGTTAATAGGTTGTATTTGATGACACTATGAAAACGGTCCAACATATTAATGGGCCACAAATGGGCCGACTGTAACCACAGGCTAAATTTGGCCCACAAGCAGAAAATGAAAGTAACGGGCCATAAGTAACCGAATTCTAGAAATGAGCCCAAGAATAAATGGGCCCTGAGTGTTGGGGATCGTTGCAGAAATTAAAAAATTTCTACGCATCACCAAGATCAATCTATGGAGTGACTAGCAATGAGAGAGATGGAAGTGCATCTTCATACCCTTGAAGATCGTGAGACGGAAGCGTTACAAGAACGCAGATGAAGGAGTCATACTCGAAGCGATTCAGGTCGCGGTGGATTCCGATCTTAGCGCCGAACAATGGCACCTCCGTGTTCAGCACACGTGTAGCCCAGTGACGTCTCCCGCGCCTTGATCCAGCAAGGAGGAGGGAGAGGTTGAGGAAGAAGGCTCCAACAGCAGCACGATGTCGTGGTGGTGATGGAGTGGCACTTCTCCGGCAGGGCTTCGCCAAGCTCGCGCGGAGGAGGAGAGGTGTTGGGGAGGGGAGGGGTGCGCCTTGGATGTGGTGCTGCAGCCCTCCCCTCGCCCCTCTATTTATAGGAGAAGGGGGAAGGGGGGCGGCCCCTCTATTTGGGATCTAGAGGGGGGCGGCGGCCAATGAGGGAGGGGGCTTGCCCCCCAAGCAAGGGGAGGCGCCCCCCTTAGGGTTCCCCTCAACCCTAGGCGCATGGGCCCTAAAAGGGTGGCGCCCAGCCATCCAAGGGGCTGGTTCCCTTCCCTCTACAGCCCATGAGGCCCTCCGGGATAGGTGGCCCCTCCCGGTGGACCCCCGGAACCCCTCCGGTGGTCCCGGTACAATACCGGTATACCCCCAAAAACTTCCGGTGACTGTATGATGACTTCCCATATATAAATCTTCACCTCCGGACCATTCCGGAACTCCTCGTGACATCCGAGATCTCATACGGGACTTTGAACAACATTCGTTAATCAGACACAAATCTTCCTTATAACCCTAGCGTCATCGAACCTTAAGTGTGCAGACCCTACGAGTTCGGGAATCACGCAGACATGACCGAGACAACTCTCCGGCCAATAACCAACAGCGGTATCTGGATACCCATGTTGGCTCCCACATGTTCCATGATGATCTCACCGGATGAACCACAATGTCGAGGATTCAAGTAATCCCGTATACAATTCCCTTTGTCAATCGGTACGTTACTTGCCTGAGATTCGATCGTTGGTATCCCAATACCTCGTTCCATCTCGTTACCGGCAAGTCACTTTACTCGTTCCATAATGCATGATACCGTGACTAACCACTTAGTCACATTGAGCTCATTATGAGGATGCATTACCGAGTGGGCCCAGAGATACCTTACGGAGTGACAAATTCCAGTCTCGATTCGTGCCAACCCAACAGACACTTTTGGAGATACCTGCAGTGCACCTTTATAGTCACCTAGTTACGTTGTGATGTTTGGTACACCCAAAGCACTCTTACGGTATCCGGGAGTTGCACAATCTCATGGTCTAAGGAAATGATACTTGCCATTAGAAAAGCTTTAGCAGACGAACTACACGATCTTGTGCCATGCTTAGTATTGGGTCTTGTCCATCACATCATTCTCCTAATGATGTGATCTCGTTATCAATGACATCCAATGTCCATAGTCAGGAAACCATGACCATCTGTTGATCAATGAGCTAGTCAACTAGAGGCTCACTAGGGACATGTTGTGGTCTATGTATTCACACATGTATCACGGTTTCCGGTTAATACAATTATAGCATGAACAATAGACAATTATCATGAACAAGGAAATATAATAATAATCATATTATTATTGCCTCTAGGGCATATTTCCAATAGTCTCCCACTTGCACTAGAGTCAATAATCTAGTTACACTGTGATGAACCAAACACCCACAATGTTCTGGTGTTGATCTTGTTTTGCTCGCGGAAGAGGTTTAGTCAACGGATCTGCGACATTCAGATCCGTATGCATTTTGCAAATATCTATGTCTCCATCTTGAACATTTTCACGAATGGAGTTGAAGTGACGCTTGATGTGCCTGGTCTTCTTGTGAAACCTGGGCTCCTTGGCAAGGGCAATGGATCCAGTGTTGTCACAGAAGAGAGTCATTGACTCCGACGCATTGGGAGTAACTCCTAGGTCGGTAATGAACTCCTTCATCCAGATTGCTTCATGTGCTGCCTCCGAGGCTACCATGTACTCCTGTTGACATGTAGATCCCGCCACGACGCTTTGCTTGCTGCTGCACCAGCTTACTGCCCCACCGTTCAAAATATACACGTATCTGGTTTGTGACTTGGAGTCATCCAGATCTGTGTCGAAGCTAGCATCAACGTAACCTTTTACGACGAGCTCTTCGTCACCTCCATAAACGAGAAACATATCCTTAGTCCTTTTAAGGTACTTCAGGATATTCTTGACCGGTGTCCAGTGTTCCATGCCGGGATTACTTTGGTACCTTGCTACCAAACATACGGCAAGGTTTACATCAGGTCTGGTACACAGCATGGCATACATAATAGACCCTATGGACGAGGCATAGGGGATGACACTCATCTTTTCTCTATCTTCTGTCGTTGTCGGGCATTGAGCCGAGCTCAATTTAACACCTTGCAACACAGGCAAGAACCCCTTCTTGGACTGATCCATATTGAACTTCTTCAATATCTTATCTAGGTATGTGCTTTATGAAAGACCTATGAGGCATCTCGATCTATCTCTATAGATCTTGATGCCTAATATATAAGCAGCTTCTCCAAGGTCATTCATGGAAAAACACTTATTCATGTAGGCCTTTATGTTATCCAAAAGTTCTATATCATTTCCCATCAAAAGTATGTCATCCACATATAATATGAGAAATGCTACAGAGCTCCCACTCACTTTCTTGTAAACACAGGCTTCTCCATAAGTCTGCATAAACCCAAACACTTTGATCATTTCATCAAATCAAATGTTCCAACTCCGAGATGCTCGCACCAGCCCATAGATGGATCGCTGGAGCTTGCATACCTTGTTAGCATTCTTAGGATCGACAAAACCTCCCAGCTGCATCATATACAATTCTTCCTTAAGATAGCCGTTAAGGAATGCCGTTTTGACATCCATTTGCCATATCTCATAATCATAGTATGCGGCAATTGCTAACATGATTCGGACGGACTTCAGCTTCGCTATGGGAGAGAAAGTCTTATCATAGTCAACCCCTTGAACTTGTCGATAACCCTTAGCGTCAAGTCGAGCTTTATAGATGGTAACATTACCATCCGCGTCCGTCTTCTTCTTAAAGATCCATTTATTTTCTATCGCTCGCCGATCATCGGGCAAGTCTGTCAAAGTCCATACTTTGTTTTCAATCATGGATCCTATCTCGGATTGCATGGCTTCAAGCCATTTGTTGGAGTCTGGTCCCGCCATCACTTCTTCATAGTTCGAAGGTTCACCGTTGTCTAACAACATGATTTCCAGGACAGGGTTGCCATACCATTCTGGTGTGGAACGTGTCCTTGTGGACCTACTAAGTTCAGAAGCAACTTCATCCGAAGTACCTTGATCATCATCATTAACTTCCTATCTAGTCAGTGCAGGTACCACAGGAACATCTTCCTGAGCTGCGCTACTTACCGGTTCAAGAGGTAGTACTTCATCAAGTTCCACTTTCCTGCCACTTACTTCTTTCGAGAGAAACTCTTTCTCCAGAAAGGACCCATTCTTGGCAACGAAAATCTTGCCTTCGGATCTAAGGTAGAAGTATACCCAATGGTTTCCTTAGGGTATCCTATGAAGACGCATTTTTCCGACTTGGGTTCAAGCTTTTCAGCTTGAAGTTTCTTAACATAAGCATCGCATCCCCAAACTTTTAGAAACGACAGCTTAGGTTTCTTCCCAAACCATAATTCATACAGTGTCGTCTCAATGGATTTAGACGGTGCTCTGTTTAAAGTGAATGTAGCTGTCTCTAAAGCGTATCCCCAAAATGATAGCGGTAAATCGGTAAGAGCCATCATAGACCGCACCATATCCAATAGAGTGCGATTACGACGTTCAGACACACTGTTATGCTGAGGTGTTCCAGGCGGCGTGAGTTGTGAAACAATTCCACATTTCCTTAAGTGCGTACCAAACTCATGACTTAAATATTCTCCCCCATGATCTGATCGGAAGAACTTTATTTTCTGTCACGTTGATTCTATACCTCATTCTGAAATTCCATGAACTTTTCAAAGGTCTCAAACATGTGTTTCATTAAGTAGACATACCCATATCTACTTAAGTCATCAGTGAGGGTGAGAACACAACGATAACCACCGCGAGCCTCAACGCTCATTGGACCGCACACATCAGTATGTATAATTTCCAATAAGTTGGTTGCTCGCTCCATTGTTCCGGAGAACGGAGTCTTGGTCATTTTGCCCATGAGGCATGGCTCGCACGTGTCAAATGATTCGTAATAAAGAGACTCCAAAAGTCCATCCGCATGGAGCTTCTTCATGCGTTTGACACCAATGTGACCAAGGCGGCAGTGCCACAGGTATGTGGGACTATCATTATCAATCTTACATCTTTTGGTATTCACACTATGAATATGTGTAACATCACGTTTGAGATTCATTAAGAATAAACCATTGACCAGCGGGGCATGACCATAAAACATATCTCTCATATAAATAGAACAACCATTATTCTCAGATTTAAATGAGTAGCCATCTCGTATTAAACGAGATCCACATACAATGTTCATGCTCAAAGCTGGCACTAAATAACAATTATTGAGGTTTAAAACTAATCCCGTAGGTAAATGTAGAGGTAGCGTGCCGACGGCGATCGCATTGACCTTGGAACCATTCCCTACGTGCATCGTCACCTCGTCCTTCGCATGTCTCCGCTTATTCCGCGGCTCCTATTCCGAGTTAGAAATATGAGCAACCGCACCGGTATCAAATACCCAGGAGCTACTACGAGTACTGGTAAGGTACACATCAATACATATAAGAATTCAGAGAAGAATCAAATATTGTTCATAGATAAACTTGATCATAAACCCAAAACTCATCGGATCTCGACAAACACACCGCAAAAAGTATTACATCGAATAGATCTCCAAGAAGATCAAGGAGAACTTTGTATTGAGAATCAAAGAGAGAGAAGAAGCCATCTAGCTAATAACTATGGACCCGAAGGTCTGTGGTAAACTACTCACACATCATTGGAGAGGCTATGATGTTGATGTAGAAGCACTCTGTGATCGATTCCCCCTCCGGTGGAGCGTCGAAAAAGGCCCCAAGATGGGATCTCACGGGTACAGAAGGTTGCGGCGGTGGAAATAGGGTTTCGTCGTGCTCCTAGATGTTTTCGGGGTATATGAGTATATATAGGCGAACGAAGTAGGACGGTGGAGCCACGAGGGGCCCACGAGGGTGGGGGGCACGCCTACCTCCTAGGCGCACCCGCCTACCTCGTGGCTATGGCGCAATAAGCAAACGATGAAGATTATCCATGGTTATGGCGCAATAAGCAAAGGACACAAGCGAAGAAAAAGCGAAGACTTTCTCTCCACAACTATTATGATGATGCCTTTGATCTAGAATATCACTGCAGTTACATGTGAAGAAATGAAATGCCTTTTGTAATAGATGAGTTTCTGTTCAAAACCCTGATACTTCGAAAGAGATTGTCCGTTTTGTACACGAAGTGCATCCAATTTTTGCCGTAACCCTCTCAACTTTTTAGCACATGCTATGTGGGTGAAATGATGATACCATGCCAACTTTCAACCTTTTCAGAGTCCATTTGTGTGCTTTTCAATTTCAGGGTCATTTAGCTCAAAAAAATCAGTAAATGCATGAAAAATACCAAATGAAGTTAGAAAGGGTTGAAAATTGATGTGGCTTTGAACGGTGCATTTTGAACACAAAAAATGTCTGGAGTTCAAATAAGTTCAAAAAATGAAATTTCTTTGTAACAGATGAGTTTTCGTCTAAAATCCTGATACTTCGAAAGAGATTGTCCATTTGTACATGAAGTGCATCCAGTTTTTGTCGTAACCCTCTCAACTTTTTAGCACAGACTATGTGGGTGAAATGATGATACCATGCCAACTTTCAACCTTTTCAGAGTTCATTTGTAGTGCTTTCAATTTCAGGGTCATTTAGCTCAAAATATCAGTAAATGCATGAAAAATACCAAATAAAGTCAGAAAGGATTGAAAATTGATGATGTGGCTTTGAATGGTGCATTTTGAGTACAAAAATTCTGGAATTCAAATAGGTTCAAAAAAATGCCCTTTGTAATAAATGAGTTTTCGTCCGAAACCCTGATACTTCGAAAGAGATCATCCATTTTGTACACGAAGTGCATCAAGTTTTTGTCGTCACCCTCTCAACTTTTTAGCACAAGCTATGTGGGTGAAATGATGATACCATGCCAAGTTTCAACCTTTTCAGAGTTTATTTGTAGTGTTTTTCAATTTAAGGGTCATTTAGCTCAAAGAATGAACTAATAGCAAAAAAAAACTAATAGAAAAAAGAATACACTAAAAATAATCAATTAAAATATTATGTTATAATTAACTAAAATAAAACTATTATATTCTTCAATAGCAAAAAGAATCAACTAAAAAGCTTTTATAAAACTCCAATAGCAAAAGGAATCAATTAAAAAGCTTTTATAAATGGAATCAATCTTTACTATGCCAGCGGTTAACCGAGGTTGGCCGAAGCATTCATTGCCGACGGGTATATGCCGACGGCAATCATCGGCATAGCCAATGCCGATGGTTTTAGGGCCTCTGCCGACGGCTTTGGCCGTCGGCATATGCGTCAATTCATATAGTGGGAGCCCCTACCTGGCGTGCCATTGTTTAGACCCGGCAACCTACCGAGGGGGCTGCCCGAGGTAGTGTTTAGCGCGTGGGGCTCGTCGAGATCAGGAACTCAAAAGTGAACTCAAACACACAATTTAGACAGGTTCGGGCCGCTAGATTGCATAATACCCTACGTCTTGTGTGTTGGTTGGATTGAATTGCTTTGGAGGGGGTCCCTGCCTCACCTTATATTGCAGGGGGCAGGGTTACAGGTCGGTTGTTTTACAAGAATACTAGTCGGATTCGACTAGAAGAGTCCTACCCTAATTGCTATGAGTAGTTTCCTAATCCTCGACTAGTTCATGTCTTGGCACATAGACCACGCCGTCCTCCACATTACAGCACCATACGGTACTGCAGAGGATCTCAACTGGCGAAGAAGATGGTATCCGCTCCCAAAGGCTGTACATCGGTGCAACAAGATCTAAGTGGTCCGGCTGGCCTGAATTGCTCTCCATCTGGGAAGATATGGAAGCTCTACATCAACGCTTTCCGTCCAGTGGCGGAGACGGGGGACAAGCAGCCCCCCCCCCCCCCCCCACACACACACACATCGATCGACAATTCCTGCAGCGGCTATGAGTAATTAGCGCTAGATCAAGGAAATACACGTAGTTGGCCCCCCTTAACTGAAACGAAAAAACTGAAACGATGGCTAAAACAGAGAATAAAATCTGAAAAAAGTCCCATAAGAAAGCCCATTCATGGCCTCCTCCGTTCCTAGTATGCTCCTGGCTTTATTTTACCCTAAAAAAGGCCAACCACGGCGTGATTAAGGTGTGACTTGAGGCGATTAGATCCCATAAAAAAGGTTGAGGCAACTAGAGCTTTGCGGCGGCGGCGGATCCGGCTTGCCTGCTCCTTCCCCATGCTCTCATATGTGCTCCCACTTCATCCTATGGCTGTTTTTTTTTCCTTTTTTTCTTTCTAATCTAATCATTTCTTCCCGATTTTAAGGGGTGGGGCCAGACCTTATTTTGTTTCATCCAAATCAAGCCGCGTATGTGGGAGCACGGATGAGCACACTCGCAGGAAGTAGACAAGTCTTGTCCTGCGGCGGCCGCGGCCGCGACGCAACACCAGCACCGCGATTGGGAAATTCTCGAGACTACACTCTTTAAATATTCTAGAGGTCCAGCGCCAAGGTTTGCACTATGGTGTACTATTCCTCTCACTCTCGTCTTGTGCGTGTTGAAATTATACATCAAATTTTAGTATTTTTATGGCGAGGTCAATGATTCTAGTTCATTTTAAATTTCATTTGATTTTTTGATTTGTTAGTTCATCATGAAGAGCAAAGCGCAGACAAACATCATAAAGATTAATTTGATTTGATTTTTCAGCATGAGGCTAATGCACGGCTTACCAATCCTAGTCCAATGGAATATGACGTGCTCCGAAATTACGTGATGATATACATTCATAGGAAATTACTAGAAATTAGGTTATCTTCGAATGAAATTATTAATATTTTTTATTTATTGGTGATTGTAGGAAAAAAATTAAACTAGTAACAGTACAAATATATTTGTGTTTGAATTGCATTGAAACAACACATTATTACATGATACTTATTTTTTGCGTTGCACTTTTTTTTTCCCAACTTGGCTCGGCCCCTCCTATACCCAAATCCTGGCTCTGCCCCTGTTCCCGGCGGCACCTGCTTGGGGACAAGTAGGTTCACTAAGGGGGGGGGGGGGGGGGGGGGGGGGGGGGGGGGAATGTCAGCATGACTTCTTCAGTACAGGAAGTAGAGTCTGGTCATCGCAGTTCCACCCGACCCATTGTTCCCAGCGTGCGTATCTCGGAGCCCAGAATGGAGTAGGCCCATGTAAGGTTGCGTGCGTGAGTTGTGAGGAAGGAAGCCAAGCATTTTGTACGAACAAACAATTTCCTCAGCTAACCAAGGGAATAACATGGGGTGTTCCTCCCTGCTCATATACGGTATGCAGGACCCAACTACACTGGAAGTCATTGCATGCCGGGAAGCTCTGGCATTGGCTGAGGATCTAGGAGTGCAGAATGTTGTTATCTCGTCGGATGCAAAAACAAGCAATACATGACCTGAACAATGCCAGCAGAGGACGCTATGGGGCCATCATAGAGGAGATCCGAGCCAGAGCTGCTAATTTCACCAGCATTTTTATGCATGCGAGTCGTTTGGTTAATAAAGAGGCACACAAACTTGCTAGATTTTTGTTTTCTTTAGATAAGGGACGCCATATGTGGCTTGTTCAACCCCATGACACGAGTTGTATCCCATATATGTGGTTTATGATCAATAAAGCTTTTGCTTTACCGCTCAAAAAAAAGCTAATCATGGCTCGTCCTTCCCCTAGTTCATCTTCCCGATCCCTTCTATCTCGATCTGGTTGCTAACATAGTGATAGCCATCGATCGTACGTACGTCAGACCATTTCCGTGCCCTTGCAGAGTCAAAAAAAAAATGTTATAACGCAAAGTTGCTGATTCCGAAGGACGCGTCATCGATCGATTTGACAAAGAAGTAACTTGTCCGATCCAGGCATCCATCCTACAGGACTCCGTCACGGGCACAACACGTGTCGCCAGTGGTACGATAACGTTGCTCAGGGAGCGACTCTATTCCGCATGCGTCGCCGGAGGAAGAAATGGTAAAATAGGAAGCCTGGTTCTGCGTTGCCGGAATGTTCCTTGGCGCATCAGTCTAATTTTTATCTAGCTTTTTTTTTAAAAAAAACTATTGTATCTAGCTTTAGGATGTGTCTTTTAATCTTTGACTGGGCTCGTACCTCAGCATACAAGAGCACCTTCAACCAGGAGCTATGTACTCCCTCCGTCCGGGTTTATTGGGCTTCTTAGCAAGTTTGCTCTGATCTGTTTTTGTAAGGCCCCGCTAAATATGCGTGTTTACTTTCCTCGATCAGCTCCGCCGAGCACGCACACGATTGGGCTGCCGTTTCGGCTTCATCGCTGCATGCGGGAAAACAGCAAAGTACCAGCTGTGAGCAATAACTGCCTCGCGCTGTGGTTGGTTGCATGCGAAAGTAAAGCTGGGCAATTAGCTACTGTGAGGCTTTGGAATAACTGCAGATTAATCTAATTGGCTGCTGCTACTTTCATAAGTCACGGATGGTTACCAGTAATATTCTTCCTTGGTCCTCGTGCCGTGGCTAACAGACCCAATAAACCTGGACGGAGGGAGTAGCCACTAAGCGGAAAGTTTTGCTAGGTCCACCTTTTAGCGGAGGCTATAGCCTACATGTTCATGCATGTACGAGTCTTGCATCTGGTTTATGACCAAAGGAACACGCGCAGTGACATTTTCTACTTAGCTAGCTGTCCTGAACTGCACCTTCAAACAATAAAGCCACCCCTTGTATACACATACAGCCATCCATGGATGACGACGGCGACGAGCTATGGATCGATAACAGTCATGCCCATGCATGCATATGCATTCGCTGTGCACGCTCACTTCCCCCTGTTTCTTCATCCTGAAAAGTCGAGCTCCCTGTTTTCCCATGCATTCCGCGGCGCACAAGAAAACACACATCACCTACTCCTACCTTAGCTGCATCTATATATGAGCTCGTGTGCCAAAACAAACCCTATATATAGACCTCCCCAACGCCTTCAAGTTCCTACACCATGACACAACATCCAGAACCATCTCACTGCAAACCTCCGCAATGGCGTTCCGACGCCCTCTCGCTCTCCACCCGCTCGTGATCGCCTTCGTGCTGGTCTCCTGTCTCGCCGGCACCGCCAAGGCGAAGCAGACGGGCCAGCTGACCGTGTTCTGGGGCCGGAACGCCGGCGAGGGCACGCTGCGCGAGGCCTGCGACACGGGGCTCTACTCCACCGTCGTCATCTCCTTCTACAGCGTCTTCGGGCACGGCCGCTACTGGGGCGACCTCTCCGGCCACCCTCTCGCCGGCGTCGGTGCCGACATCAAGCACTGCCAGTCCAGGAACATCCTCGTTCTCCTCTCCATCGGCGGGCCCGGGAACGGCTACTTCCTCCCGTCCTCGGCCTCCGCCGCAGCCGTCGCCGACAACCTCTGGAACGCGCACCTCGGCGGGCGCCGGAACGGCGTGTACCGCCCGTTCGGCGACGCCGCCGTCGACGGCATCGACTTCTACATCGACCAGGGCGCCCCCGACCACTACGACGAGCTGGCCAGCCGCCTTGAAGGGTACAACCGGTTCTATCGCGCCCGGAAGGGTGTGCGCCTGACGGCGACGCCGCGGTGCGGGTTGCCCGACCCCCGCCTGGGGGCGGCGCTCCGGACGGGGCTGTTCGAGCGCATCCACGTCAGGTTCTACGGCAACGACTCATGCTCGCTGGGGAAGGGCGGGACGTACGGTGTGGTAGGGCAGTGGGAGAAGTGGACGGCGGCGTTCCCGAGGACACAGGTGTACCTGGGCCTCGCGCCAGCGGAGAGCGGCGTGCCGGAGGGGGCGCAGGGCACCGTCGCCGTTTACCTCAAGTACCTCTACTACGACCTGCTGCCCATGGTGCAGAAGGCGAACAACTATGGCGGGGTCATGGTCTGGGACAGGTTCACCGACAAGAAGACACGCTGGAGCAGCGTTGTCAATGGATGGGCCTGATCGTATATATCGCTGGTTTACAGCTACGGATCGGAGTGTATACTACTACTGTGTATGCGTGTGTACGAATAAAACGGCATCTATATCTTTACCTAATCTTTATCTTTACCTACTAACTAGTACAAATGTCCGTGCGTTGCACCGGGCGAAAAAGGCACAACCTGCTTCATATGCCATTGTGCATCATTTTTATATTCAATTTAATAAACAACAATAAAAGGTTAAACATGGAACTTTTTATTTTTAACAAAAGTTAACATTTTCATAAAAATTGGAACACTTATTTAAGATTAGTTAATGTTTTTATTAAAGAACATTTTTTGAATTGATGTTTTCTTTTAAGAATGTTTTTTTCATTTGTAAATGGGGAAAATAGTAAAAATGGAACTTTGCTTTTGGAAAAAAAATTAAGCTCTTTTAGAAAGTGCGAACATATTGTTTTGAAACAAAAAATTTGTGAAGATATGAAAACTGTGAAGATTTTTGAACTTGTTTTTAGGGCATTTTTTTACATCTTCACAGTTGACTTAGATAGAAGGAAGCACAAACTCATCTTCCTTATCGTCCCCATTCTCAAGTCTCCTTTGTCGAAGTGCTCTATGCCGCTGCAACCACACCCCCCCCTTTGGTGCCCTATCCGCTGCGTTCGCCTTGTCCATCACGAGCCCTGCCAGCTAAAATTGATGTTGATAAACTGTTTCGTCAAAGCAACATATATGACCATGGATGTGAATGAAAACATTAAAAGGAAACGATACTACTTTTTTGCAGAATAATACACACCACCGCAATCAGGGAAGTCCAGTTAACGATTTGCATTGAAACTGAAGCCATTATTGAATAGAGCAAATAAACTGCAACTTTATGAATTCTATTGACTCGTATGTTAGTCACTGTGGTTCTGCTCATATGGTCCATATAGCTCAACATCAGGAGATGCAGGGGGCGTTTGGATTGCGCCCCAATCAGCCCCGCCAAAGTCAGCCACACCAAAAAGTTGGCGAGCAATTTTGCCACCAAGATCTCGCCAACGCATGGGCATCGAAACTTAACAGAAATACCAAAAATTTGGCGTGGCTACGAAACATAGGCGTCAATCCAAACGAACGCCCCTGGTAGCGGTCAACGCCAAAAAATTGGCAGGGCGTCCCGCGGCTGCGATCCAAACAGGCCCGCATCACTCATTATATATTGGGTCTTCAACAGAATCAAATACATGGCTAGAGTGTTCCTGAGCTTGATGCTTTTTGAACTCTGCATCTGCTATTCTATAAGTTAGCCATGAACAAGGTTTGCTTTCAGTGAAGGAATATAACAATAATAAGAGCACCACATCAGCGACTAAAGGGTTTGATTTCAGTCAAGGAACATAGCATTACATCAATAGCAAAACATGATTATATTTGTGGAAATAAAATAATAAGAGCACGGCAACTGCTAGTAAAAGCAATATTATCCAACATGATAATTTCAACCAGTACATAGGACCACCATCAACCACAACATATAAGCAATATTATCCAACATGATAATTTCAACCAGTACATAGGACCATCATCAACCACGACATACTGTTAGAGTACGTACACGTCTACATTTTATGAAAGCTAGAAACTTAAAGTCATCTATAGCCAACAATTTTTAATTGACCCTACTGGTCTACATCCAGTCTAAAAGTACCGTCGGGGATGCTAGCTAACAGAGAAGCTTCTTTTTTCAGAAATAGAACACATGTCCTGTTTCGAGAAAATGGAAGTTAACACCACCAAGTAAATCAATCTTGAAAAAATAATAAAGTTTCGAGATGACCCTACATTATCAATTTACACAAATGTATGTCATATCTTTTCTTACATATTCATATTGGAGAATAAAGTCATCCAGGAATAAACAAAATGTTCAGATTATCAGTTTTCGTTAATATGAAACCTTATGAATCATATTTCCTCAAGTATGTACGTCTCCCAGCCGCGCGTCAACACCTTTCTCATGTTCAGTTTCGAAGCTTCGCCATTCACCACGACACGGCCGAGCCGCCGCCATCAATTTCTTTGAAAACTTGGATAGATAGATTAGATAGATATACAGTGCACCAAAATAGAATATATTCATAGGAAAAGTAATGAATACACCTGATATCCCAACTCCCAAGAAACTTTTGTGGTAAAATAAAACTAACACATACCATGGCTATCCAACAGTACAGAGTAGTCAGTTTATCTAACAGCAGCAAAAGTGCACAACTTATCAGTTTAATACATGAAAGAATATTTAAACTCCAACAAAACATTTCATAACCCCTCTTCTAACCCATTTAGACAAGCTGTACTAAATCGTACTATAGCAACAACGACAAGGGAGCATCATTCAGCAGTAGCAACACACATACCGAGGGCATCAATGCAGTTCACATCTTGAGGGGAATTCTCTGCTTATTGCCCCTTCCTCCAGTTTGCATGTGACAAATTTCAATGTAAATTTTCCTAGAACTCTTGTAAAAAAGAGAGTGGCCCAAATTAGAATTTTATCCCGAAAACTCTTAACTTTGCATAATAGAACAAAACTAAAAGTTTCAGATCACATCATTAAATATCTTCAAGGATAGAAAAAGAAAAGAAAAAAAGGAACAATGTAGTCTGTTGATTTTCTAATTTCATTGATCAGCAAGAATGCTATTTCATTTTACAACAAAAGAAAGCAGATACAAGTAGCTAGATACATCAACACTATAAATGGACAAACTGAACTGAAGACTACCTTGTGGTCCTTCCAAAATTCTTTCACAACCCAAACCATGAGATAAAGTACATCAAGGCTCTTACAGAAGACTTGCAACTAAATTATTAGTAATTATATGAGCATCCCTTTTCAGAGATTTAGTAAGGAGAAAGAAGAGCAGTGGTACCGCATCCTTTCTCTGGTCTCCAGGTTTAAGTGGAATGGCGTTGCGGTTGCCGTTGTTGGATACCTCCTACGTTTGTGCTTCTGCTCGTCTGGTGCCTAGCTCAACTCTAGGTAGCTCAAATCTACCGAAAAACAGCTCAACAGCGTCTCGTCTCCCTGCTTGATTACCACAATTCAGTTCGAAAGCAAAATCAGGTCAAGATCACCCTGCATAGTAGGAAACAATTGCAAATTGAACAGAATTCCATTGAAACATAAATAGGTTATGACTTCACCAAAGAAACATTAGGAAGGGAAACATGAATGTTATATATCTTGAGATGAACCGCTTCATCCATGAATAAACTCCAATATATTATTATTGCTCGTATCTCGCACTTATTACAGAAAGAAAACAAGAAAGTACTATGGTCTCGCAGGTAAAAAATATCAGCAAACATTTCTCTATTGCTAATTACAATGGCTATAAAATTAGTTAATACGGATTAACACTGATAAATAATCTAGAATGTACGGCGCATCGTCCTTTCATTTCCCCTGCTTGATAAAAAATGAACCAAGCTTATCTTCTTGTTATATATGCCTTGGTGGAGCTCAAAGAGTCATGTCTGTATCAGGAAAGAATAACAACTAATACCACCGCTGAAGCAATACCTTAAGATAGGCACAGTAGCAGCCTGGGCATCTGCAGGAGTTCCTTCTGCTTGGACTTTCTTCCAACTCATGTACCCTTAGTCAGTCGTAGGCACTACCTATGCAATTCTGAATTTGCATCACTCATTTGAATCTACCTTCACCAGTACCTCAAAATCATAAATTTGTGAATTCATCACATATACAGTGCAGAAAACTATCTAATAAAAAACCATATTTGCTGCACCATCATGCCATTGGGTTCTAGTAGTGCAACAGTACTGGTAGTCGCATTAGTAGGCTCAGCGCATGTTTGATTTACGCCGTGTCATTCACTTTGAACGGAATAATTTCTGTGCTGCAAGACGTACTTGTGAATCAATGTATTGCTCACCGTACCCACAATCCACAATAAAAGAAGCTGGGATCAGACACTTACTTTTGGCGTATTATATTCATCTCTAGAGTGGAGACACTGATGTACCATCTCGTAACTAATGACAACCTGAATGCAAGCATACCTACAGCGAAGGCAACTTAATACATTGTGTACTGATAATTATCAGGAATCAGCTGTAGCATTTCTTAGTTAAGAGTGAATATGTCATACCCAGAAAGTTACTGTGCGGATGCATTCCAAAGTCCAGCAGCATCAAAAGCATGAGCATATACATGAAGCACACACAAATGAGCTGGCCCAAGGTTAACAGAGAAAATTACTGGAAAAAGGTACGGACAAAAGGACACACAGGGCAATATAAAGCTTTTAGCAGAAAGACACTACTTGAACAATTGGTGCATGAAAAGATCAATAATATCTCTAGAACAAATATGGAATCTGGTAGCATTCATTCGGTATAATCTGAACATCAGAAATTACAGAAAGTGAAGTATTCTTTCAACATCAATACCAAACATCCATTGTACCAAACCAAATCAAATTTGGTAAGCTGCAATCCATCAGTAGCAAGCTGAGCCTCTTTGCATCAAGAAGACATATGACAAAAGGGATATGTGAAAGAAGGACTTGTGCTTGGGACGAAACACGCGTATAACCTTTGATGATTAATCATCAACAAACACATATAAGAGAAAATATGCCATGACTAAAAAAATTGCAGCGATAATCGTGCTTCCAATCTGTTAATGGTAAAGTCAGGTAGTTTTACATTCAAATCTAGACCCTATGAGCCTGAATCAAAAAACATATGTGGTTGTGCATCTGGTCATCCAATGAAGAAGGGGCGGCAAGGGGAGGGGATAGGATGGGGACAAGATAAAACCTTGAGTAGCTGCAGGTCCTTGGCGTCCTTCACATCTCCGTGAAGAAGCACTTGACGGTGGTGACCGTGGTGGATGGGGAACTCCCATGGCGTGCTCCATCTGCATCTGCAGTAGAGGATATGAAGAGATGGTGAGGTGTAGGGGTGAAAAATCCCAGCCAAGAAGGAAGGAGGGACGAACCTGGGGCCGCCGGAGACGCGCCGGCGAAGCCCAGCCCGAAACCCTAGCCACGGGGGTTTGGTTGCGAGCGGACGTTAGAGGCCGGGAACGGAGAATCTGGAAGGAGGGGAGGGAGGCGCGGATCGTGGAGGGCTTGGGAGCGTGCTGCGCGGCGTCGGAGCTCGCCGGAAGCCGGCGGCGCGGGTGGTGTTGGTGCCGAGGAGTTCGTGGGCGAGAGGGAGAGAGGGAGAGGAGTTCGTGGTCAGTTTCTGGCCGTGTTTTTTTTACAAATCTGTTCGGATTGCGGGTTGATTACTCCAAATGGTAGGGTGTTTTGTGTAAAAACGAAGCGTTTTCCTGATTAACCACTTAAAATAGGACTGCGGCTTGAATATCAGTAAAAAACAGGGACTTTTGTGAAAAAATGCCAGCGACGTACCACCAGAAGCGATGCGTGGTTTGTTAGTAGGTAAAGATGAAGCGGTTACTGCTTCTGTTCGTACGTCGTCGTACTTTTTGCAGAAAAGTGCCTGTAGTTTTTGGTAATTGAAGCCGCAGTCCCTGTTTAAGTGAATCTGACAGATAACGTTTCATTTTTGCAGAAAACCCCCTGCATTTATTAGTTTTCCACCCGCGATCCTTCCCCAGTTTCCCCTCTGCCCCGACTAAAAAAATCCCCTCTGCGCTGGCCGGCGCCTGACGGCCCGATTCAGCGCCTCCTGCCGGAGACCGCCCGGCGCCGACGAGGGGCACGCCGGTGATCTCCCCCAGCCCGCCTGCCCCTCTTTCATCTCCGTTCTACTCCTTCTCTCTCGGCACCCTCGAGCTCGCCTCGATCCATGGCCTCTCCTTAAGCCTAAAACCTAGCTCCGGTCACAGCCACGACCGGCTTCGCAGCTCCCGGCCGCCATTGCCTGCGCCTCCACCCGCGTCTCCCTCACTGCAGCACCGTGGCTGTACGTCGCCAGCGCCATCAGCTACAGCCCCGCTCTAATCCACCTGCAAGCCATGGACAACGGCCATGGAGGACGCACCTCTGGCTGCTCACTCGTCGCTGGCCTACCAGTACCTCCACCAACATCTCATCCATCTAGATCAGGGGCGCTTTAATTTCAGCAGATTTTCTTCTTCTTTGCAACATGGTAATTTGTTGGGATAGAGTCTTGATTTTAATTATTGCAGAATGGCAATCTGCTTTATGTTGGCTTTATCATCTCAGGATAATCCAGATGTTTCCTATGCCTTGAAGAGTTGTTGATGGATGATATACATAGGCTACCAAGTGGTAGCTCCAATGTTGCAATTGAGGTTAGCAATGGGTGCTTCTCCTGGGATGGCTCACCTGAGATACCAATGCCGAAGGATCTGAATTTTCAAGCTCAGCAAGGCATGCGTGTTGCACTCTGTGGGACGGTCGGCTCTGGAAAATCAAGTTTGCTCACTTGAATTCTTGGTATGGTGCCAAAGCTATTAGGAGAGGCCAAGACTTACGGAGCAATGACATATGTCAGCCACACGGCATGGATACAGAGCGGCAAAATTCAGGACAACATACTGCTCTGCAAGGAGATGGAGAGTGAGAAGTATGGCAGGATCCTTGAGTGGTATTCGCTAAAGAAATACTTGGAGATCAAAATCATTGGAGAGTGAGGCTGCACTCTTAGGGCATCTCCAGCCGCGCCCCCAACAGGCCCTCCCCAGGCGATTTTGCCGCGCCGGCGCCAAAAAAAGGCCCCAGTCGCGCCCCCAGAAGTCCGTTTTTCGCCGGCTCGGGCCAAAACTGGTGCCGGCGGACCCAGGCCGAACCCGGCGCCCTGGGGGGCGCTTGGGGAGCCGGCACAAGCGAAAAAGGCGCGTGGGCCCGCCCTGGAAGCGACCCGAGGGCCTTTTCCCGCTGTTTCTTGACGCTTTTCCCTCGCATCTCTCCCGCTCGCTCGCCTTCCTCCCGCCATTCTCTCCCTTTCTCCCGCCAAACCCCCTCCCGCTCGCCGCGAAGAAGCACGCCATGCCGCCGAACAAGCACGCCATGCCGCGCGTGGCGGCAACCGCGACTGGCGCCGTGGCCCAGCCGAAGCAGAGGAAGCCGAGGACGCCGCCATCGAAGCCACCGGGCCTGTCGAACACCGAGTGGAGGGTGGAAGTTCAGCGGCGCGAAGCATTCACCGCCGACAGGCGGAACAGGGCCATAGCCAAGAAGGCCCGCGACAACGCGGCGCGCGCGGCGGCGTCTTCCTCATCGGTCGACCAGGTGGGGATGAATCCACCCGTCGTCAGCCACGCCCAGTACGCGCCCTGGGGACAGCAAGGCGCCGGATCTCCATGGGGTTCATCGTCGCCCGGCTACACCGACGGCGACGCGCACGGTGGGTTCAACCCAAACGTGACCTTCCCTCGTGGTCACCCCGCTACGCGCACGCCCTCGCCCGCCTTCGTCGGCGTGCGGTACCCTCCATACAACTACTCGCCGCCTGCTGCCTACATGTCCACACCGACGCCCCATCTCTACCGCGGACCGCTACCCTTCTCGCACCTCGGCGACGCCGATGACACAGGAGCCGACATGGACGACATCATCGCGACAGGATCGACCGCGGCCGCCGCGTCTCCCGGGTTCGCCACCCAGGACGAGGTAGTGGACCTCAGCGGCGACATGGTGGCCGAGCTCGGCTACGTCTACGGCGACGACGAGCGGGAACCCGAGGAGGAGGAGGACGAGGAGGAGGAGGAGGAGGAGGAGCCGGCTCCTGTTCCGACGAAGGGGCGCCAGAAGAAGAAGAAGCGGGCGGCTAGGTCAGGCGAACCGCGCATCAAGTGGGCGTCCAAGGAGGAGGAATGCCTCGCCGAAGCATGGAAAGTCGTCTGCCTCGACCCGACCACCGGCGCGAACCAGAGCTTGGAGACGTACTGGGACCGCATCAAGGCCGAGTTCGACGAGCGGAAGCTCGTCGACCCCTACTTCAAAGGCGTCTACATGCAGCACGGCTCCAAGGCGACGGCGAACCATTGGGGGCGTATCCAGTTGGCGTGCAACAAATGACATGGAATCGTCGAGGAGCTCGCGGCTCGCCCGGAGAGCGGCGCCAGCGTTGAGGATCAGGTACGCACGCCGTTCGCCCGCATATCTTCGTCCCCTACGCCCGTCACCCGCCAACTATTTGTCCCTCCGTGCAGCTGCTGCGTATGTTCGCCATGTATCGGGGCGATAACCAAGACGCCGACTTCAAGCACCTCCACGTCTACAAGCGCATTGACAAGTGCGAGAAGTGGGCGGAAGTCCGACGTGCCCTCGACAAGGCCAAAGAGACATACAAGCCGGACGCGGCGACTCCGGGCGCGTCAGAGGGACGGCCGGACGGCCACAAATTGGCAAAGAAGGGGAAAAGCGCCGACGCGGCAACCGCGCGAGTGCAGGAGTCCATCGAGCATTGCCTCACCGACGCCCAGGCCCGGGCCGTCCTACGCGAAGAGAAGAACGAGGCGCGGTGGTCGTCGCTAATGAAGAACAACGCCATCAAGCTCGACCTGCTCCGGACGAACGTCGCCGCGAAGAAGAGAAACACCGACATGGCTTTTCTGATGGGCGGGGCGGACATGCTCCAGAGCAACGACGAGAAGCTCAAGGCGTGGTACCTGGTGCAGCGCGGCCTCATCCTGAACGAGCTGCCAACGGCAACATCGACGACGCCGACGACGCCCACGACCACACGGATGCCAAGCCCGAACGACGCCTCTACATCGCCGCCCAGCAGTGCCGAAGCCGCGCCGACGCAGCCCTGCGCACGCCGACTCCGCCAACGCCTGGAGCCGACCCCGCCGAGTGAATCACCGCGCATGGCGGCGCTCTGTTTTTTGTAACGCCAGACTACGTCCGATCGCCGGATTTGCGGCGTCTTTTGAGAGCGGGAACGACCAAGTTTGAATTTCCCGCATCCTGGGGCCGGCACGTGGGGGCGTGACTGGGAGCTAGGTCGCCCCCAGGGGCCGAACTAGCGCCAGCACGCCCCCAGGCCGCTCTATTTAGGCGCCCTGGGGGGCCGAACGGCTGGAGATGCCCTTAGTGGCAGGCAGAAACAAAGGATTCAGATAGCTCGAGCATTGTGATGTATGCTGACAACTATTTTGTTCCATGATCCGTTCAACACAATTGATGCTCATATAGGACCCCAATTTTCCAAGGTAAAAATACAACCTCTTTTTGTTACTGAACCTTTTTCCTACAATATCCGTATTTGTTCCGCTTGAAAAAGCTAGGACTGATCTTTTGATAATGTCATGTAGAATCTTTGCTGAACTCCCTTGGTGTTAGTTGTTCTTGAACCGAAGAAACGTGCGGTCTGCAATTGACATCATTCAGTTCCTTGATGAAAACAAAGTTGCATGTCCTTTTAGTCTAAACGTAATATTATGCCTTGGAGCATATGACGGGGGATAAATCGCAGTTATGAACTGCATTGCACGTGCATGAAGGCGAATGATTTTTCTGGATGGCATTGCCATCTGGTACGTTGTGTTTATCAGTGAGTAATTGGTACAAAGTTCAGATTATCAGTTTATGTTTGTCTTGGCAGATCGATGGTTTCGCCGCGGTCGTCGGGAGAAATATCATCAATGGTAGGGGAAAAGCAGGTAGGCTGAGGCGGGCACCCACACCAAGCGTCCGACCCAGGAAGGCAGCCCTGCAGCTCCGCCTCGTGCCACTCCCCATCTCTATGTTGGTGTCAGACCCACCGCAAGGTAGAGGCAGAAGAGGAGGTCGGGAAGAGAAGCTGCAAGGTAGGAGGCTTTTGATCTGAAGGCAAGTTGGACGATCTGCTCACAAAGACACACTACTTGAAAAGATTGATCAGGTCACAAATGTACCTTGGCTATGTCTCTCACTATGTGTTGAACTATGTTTTGCTTATTTTCATCTTGGTTGCTGACATTGGTGGTGTTATCTGTCAGAGAAAGTTGTTGAAGTGGAAGAAGCTGAACCTGTAGAAGAGCTGAAAAAAGGACGTGGTAGAAAGAAGGAAGCGAAGCCTAAACAGTATAATGATGTGAGTTTAGATTTCCTATGTTTTCTTCCCTTCTTCATCAATATGATATCATAGCTGTCTTCTAGATTATGCGAATGTCTTTGGTTGTCATATACTGTGGATGCATTGTAGTTTGATGTGTCGTCTGTATTAACTGCTCAACAAACTTTCCTTGAATAATTATACAGAGACTGTTCTATCTCTTATTGTTTCATAAAATTCTAATTAACCGCTCAACTTGTGACAGTACTACCTCGCCAAGCCGCGCATCCAGGACGCGACGCTTGCTGGAAAGCTGGTCAAGTAGGCCCTCGACTGCGAGTTTTAGCTGATTGATCCTGCGCATTAGCCTAATTGTTACAATAAACGGACTTACAACAATGATGCTTTCTATATTGAATTCTTATATCCGACCTCATCATTGCTTAGTTTCCTTTCCTGATGTCAAGACACAAAGAATTTGAGATTCAATTTATCTTTTTTAGTTTTCACACTAGAGTGCTTCATTTATATGTATTACTGTAGACACATGGGAATCCTCAAGGTGTCAGGCTTGTTCTTATTATTGCTCATGCAACCCTAAACTTTAGTTAAATGTACTACTTTTCAGGTTTTAGTGTCTGGATCATCAGTACAAAATAGAGTCGATGGTATATGTCAATTCTGTATTGGTTCTAGGCAAGTAGGTTGACATGTTCATCTGTTATCATGAGTGTCGTGTTTACACTTGCAGTTCAGATATTAAGCTTAAGCTAAAGATCTGACTGTACTGTCTAGAGGTGGAATGGGTAAGCTCTCTTTATGGTCCTTTTTGCTGAATATCTTGCAAATGCCACACTAAAGTGGGTATCAGTCCAGTATGTTCTTGTGTCTATGGATCCGGGAAATGTTGACGCTTTATTGGTTTTGGTCACAAAAATGTTAGCTGTACATGCTTTCATCTTGATTATATGGACTTCTTAAGTAATAGTACTTCTCATTTAGTTCATTGAAGTAATGATACAATCAATTGGATGTTTTTCTGCGGTTATGGATCTAGCGGAAAAATGTTGTTTTCACATCATTGTTTTAATCCAATGTTCAGCTTTCATGCTATAAGCTTTACTGCTTTAGACATTTTCGTAGGAAATGCTGAACGTTCGTATCAATGAATTAATGTGGCCTTACATGTAGTGCCGGTACTGTTAAATTTGTAGATATCTTATCTTATTCAGCAGTAACTTTATTTTCTTTTCACTTCTTTTTTATAAATGTCATGAAGTCAGTTATAATAGTGATTTCTTTTCCTTCTGAAAGAAATTGTTTGTCTGCTTTTGGTTTCAATTTTAAGGCCAGCTCGGTACAATCTGCAACTACTTATAGACTACTTCATCTGGATGGGTTTGCAACTCTTTGTACAGTTTGCTTCAATACCTCTGTTACCATTCTACTGTCTGCTGCTATTTTTCCATTTGTCCAGTTGCTACCTCTACCCACCAAGTTGATTTTCTGCAGATAGAGTTGAAGGTGAGGGTCGTCTATGGGCCATCGTCCGACATGGTGGCCAACAAGTTGAGGTGAACGTAGGCAACGTTGGTCATGCTCAATAGGTAATGTCACAGCAGCTGAATTTCTTCATAACTGGCATAGGCAGTTATCTTCTTATGTGCTGCTATTTCTAGAGGTAACCCCCTAATCAAATAAAATTGTGGCATCTGATTCATCATACAGTATTTGTGCTTGGCGGAATAAACTTCTAAGATGACTTTCTATACTTTGTTAGGTGAATGGTATGTATAGCATGCATGTACCATCATATACATCTAGCCTGCCCGTAAGTGCAGTAAGAAATAATGATACGGTGAGCTAGGGTGAGAATTTTAAAGTGTTGAAGACAGAATCAGGCTTTTATTTCTTAAATTATTTGAAGTGGATCATATATGTAAAACTTCAAATAATTTCTGAAGCCACTAGATGTTGCAGCGTAGAACTACTACTTTCAACTTGAAAAGGGTCCATGATTTTTTCATAGCTGCATTGTTAGCTTATCTATTGATTGTGGTTTTCTTCATGGTAGTTATAACTAAGTTTTCGCTTTACTGTAAACTGCACATATGCAATTGTGAAGGGCATCGAGTTTTTTCTTCAGAAGCAAAGATCGTAAGCTTCTCTTATTCCCAGCAAAGCTCTCTACTTTATTTTGACTGTAGAGTAGAGGGGCAAAGACAATTTATGAGCAGAATGGTAGTGAAGAGAGGAGCTGCACAGTGGCTTCTCGGCGTGACAACTATTTTTTACCTTTTTTTACCTCTACTGTTTTGCAATAGTTGACTTGATGTTTTTCTTTGGCTGCTTTGCTGTGAACAATGGTTGGTTGTAGCTGCTGCCTGTAGCATTGTATGGTTGAAGTGTTTTGTCTTTGATGCAATCCAAATTTTGGCAGCAATTGTTTTGGAGACACAGGAGAAGACTTGGGGCGACGTAGCAGTGTGTGGGGCGGGCGGCGCGTCGGGAAAGGCCACAACAACACCTGCGCTTCAATCACTTACGATGGCCTCTGATCGAACCATACTAAGCGAGTGTAAAGAAATTGACAAAGTGCAAAATTGTTCAAAGAAATGTGACTTGGGGCGACGTAGCAGTGTGTGGGGCGGGCGGAGCGCCGGGAAAGGCCACAGCAACACCTGCGCTTCAATCGATTACGATGGCCTCTGATCGAACCATACTAAGCCAGTGTAAAGGAATTGACAAAGTGCAAAAGTGTTCAAAAAAATATAGAGGGTGGTCCCACATCTCAAAATAGAGGGAGAACTCAGTTGTGTCATTTTATCCAACTATATATCAAACATGTGCCTTTTTTGTCAAGGACAAAGAAAAGTGTACTATGAAAGGAAATGTGTGCCATTTTTGTCAAATGCCTCCTATCCCACCCCCACCCATGTGTTTCTCCTAAGTCATCTGCCCTTCCCATGCTGCCTTTGCCTCCTTCGTGAATCACCAGATCATCATCGATGTTGGCCGCACCCGCACCATTGCCCCATCCACTTCTTCATCCTCCTCTCCTACCTGCAAGTGCCGCAAGCTATGGCCAACGATTTTTACTATGTTGTTGACAGTGTAAAAGTATCACGTTCTGGAACCTACACACTTAAATGTCTGTTAGAGATGTTTATCACATCATAAACTATGTGTTCTACACATGCCAACTGCACAGAGGGAAGGAAAATAAGCGGCGATATGGATGAGATGTCACGTTGAAATAGAGGACATGGATCTGCTCCAGGGAGAGGGTCTTAACTAAGGACCTGAGCTATTTTTCTATCTCCCGTTGCAACGCACGGGCATTTTTGCTAGTAATAATAAAGCAAAGTAGGTTTCTTTCGTCTGTCATGACATTTTACACAAAAGTTCTTGTGTTTTCTTGAAAATCAACCCGCAGTCTGGATTTAAGTCACACCCGAACCGTTATTTTATATTTTTTGTAAACCCTCTGTTTTAGGTAATTCATCCACGGATCATATTTATGTCAAATAATGTTTTTTTAAATCATCCATATCTGTTAAACCGTAACTCCGATTCGAACATGTTATATATGAAATTTGATTAGAAAAATATGTAGAATATGAATATGAGATTATTTTCACCTGTTAAGTATTTTTAAATATTATTTTAGAATATATTTAAGTCAAATAAATGATTTTCTAAATTATCCGTATCTTCTAACCGTAACTTCGATTTTAACATATTATATATGAAATTTTATTAGAAAAATATGTGGAATCTAAATATGATGTTAATTTTACCTGTTAAATATTTTTAAAATATCGTTTTGGGAGCAAACTTATAATTTATAGCGTAAGATCCGTTTTCCTTTCGTACCGGCGGCGACCCGGATTGCAAATAAACACCCCACTATAACAATATAGGGAAAAAATATCGATAACTACACATACATACCTCTAAAAAATGTCGCAGGGGAAAACAACAGATTTCTCATCGCGAGAGTGAGAGAAAGCTGAGGGGGGGGGGGGGGGGGGGAGAGGGAGAGAGACATGTCTTAGGATTAAACATATTCAAACACGTTTTGTTTTGTTTTGTGTGAACACCAAGGCCATCGCCGGCGAGTGTGAGAAGGAGGATAAGCGGCAACACAAATATGATGCCTCACAAAAATAAAGGAGATGGACCTATTGTGATCTTGGGTGATGGTTGTTGGGTTAAGAGTGTGTGTTATGTTTTCTCCCGTTGCAACGCACGGGCTCTTTTGCTAGTAAATCAAATTGGGTTTTTTTCGTCCGTCATGACATTTGTTTTAGAAAAGTCCCTCTATTTCAGAGAATTCAACCCACAATCCTGTTTTAAGTTGAAATGAAGTGTTATTTTCGTATTTTACACAAAAGTCCCTATCTTTTCTTGAAATCAATCCGCCGTCCGAATTTAAGTCACACCCCAACAGTTATTTTACATATTTCAAAAACCTCCCTGATGTTTTAGGTAATTCATCCGTGGATCATATTTAAGTCAAACAAATGCTTTTTAAAATCATCCATATCTTTTAAACCGTAACTCCGATTTGAACATGTTATATATGAAATTTGATTAGAAAAATATTTAGAATATGAATATGAGATTAGTTTTACCTTTTAAGTATTTTTAAATATTATTATGGAATATATTTGAGTCAAACCAAATGGTTTTATAAATTACCTGTATCTTTTAAACCGTAAATTCGATTTTAACATATTATATATGAAATTTTATTAGAAAAAGGTGTGAAATCTAAATATGATGTTAATTTTACCTGTTAAATATTTTTAAAATATTGTTATGGAAGCAAACTTATAATTTATAGCGCAAGATCCGTTTTTTTCATACTGGCGGCGACCCGGATTGCAAATAAATACCCCACTGTAACCATATACGGAAAAGAAAACATCGATAACTACACGTGCATACCTCTGAAAAATGTCGCAAGGCAAAACAACAGATTTCTCAACGCGAGAGTGAGAGAAAGCGAGCGAGAGAGAGAGGGGGGGGGGGGGAGGGGGAGGGAGGAGAGAGGGAGAGAGAGACGCCTTATGATTAACCATATTGAACACACATTTTTTGTTGTTTTGTGTGAACACTGAGGCCATCGCCGGCGAGGGTGAGAAGAAGGATAAGCGGCAACACAAATACGATGCCTCACAAAAATAAAGGAGATGGACCTATTGTGGTCTTGAGTGATGGTTGTTGAGTTAAGAGTGTGTGTTATGTTTTCTCTCCCGTTGCAGCACACGGGCTCTTTTGCTATTGATAATGATATATGGATGTGAACTGAAGTTGTTTGTTGTTCTAGTCAATGAAATAAGGAATATGATCACTTCTCCTACGACTTTTGCCCGAATAATTTTTGTTCCGTCGCCCTTAATAAACAAGCTAAGGGACTAAAAGCTCGAAGATGGTTTTCATGGATAGGGCCGAGAGAACAGAGTTTTTGACCAAACATTAATTAAGCTGTTATATATTCTCAAAAGTATCACGACATATCATTGGTAATTCTTTTTTAAGCGGCTATGTGGGCCTGATTTTGGACAAAACGACAATATGTGAGCCGCGCACGCACGCGTCGGCGAGAAAAGGAATTGATAGCCCACAAGCACACACATGTGCACGTCACCCGCTGCGCGCACACGGTAGACAGCCGACCTGGCAGCTGTCGTCCACAACCACCACCACGAACGGAGGTGACAATTTGGGTTCGCCAGTGGACCCAACGTAAGTGGGCTCAATTTCCATTGGGCCAGCGGGGACTGAAGCACAGTTCACGCCCGAGGTGGGCTGAATTTGCTTTGGGCCAGTACGCGATCAATAGCTACCAGGTTAACCCCGCGAAACCAGTATGGCTTTTGAAAGTTTTTTTTACCCAACTTTCACTATTTGAGATTCATGCAACCAATCTCTCACGTTGGATGCATCACTGACCTTCTCAAACCCTAGCATCGCTCCCTGCCCACCGGCCGCCAACACCACCGCCTCAACGTGTGCACTGCTCTTGCGCTGTTGGCCATCACCGTTGGCCTCATCGCCACGCCCTGCGCCCAGGCACCTGCGCGCCGAGCTCGTGAATGGCTTCAGTGCCGCTTGACTCGCTGTGCGCACAGCCTGCGAGCATGCTGGCCCGCAAGTTAGCCTCGCACCTGCTTCCCCGCAGGCTCACCGGCTAGGTACTGCCGCCACCCGCGCTCCACACACGGTGCCAGTCACCATGGTGAAGAAGATGGCAAAAGAAAATTGACATGGTGATTCTTGTCTAACGAAATGTTGAATATAGTTTTTTCAAGATGTTGAGCTAGATGGTGAAAAATGCTGAATGCAATATTTTTCTTACAAAAGAAAATATTGAATATGATATTTTTGGATGTTGGAACTAGTTTTGAAAATGTTGAACTTAGTTTGTTGAAATACTGACTTAAATAGGCCTAATGGGCTTTAAAATTATGTTGGTTAACCAGCTTCCACAAATTGTATATGGGAGCCCCCGGTTAACCCCACCAATCAATAGATCATATATAAAAGAAAGATAAAAAATGATCTTTCTGGACTTCAAGCTCTGACGTGGGCTATTTGGTGTACACATAACTATTTAATTTTGAGGAAAGAAAATTCATTTCTATGCACGTAAACCACACTGGGTCTCCTGGAAAAAGATGCCACAACCCAAGGGAATGGGAGGTCTCGGTTTCAAAGATTTCGAACTCTTCAACTTGTCAATGCTCGCTAGGCAGGCGTGGCGCTTACTACAAGATCCAGAGTCGCTGAGTGCTCGAGTGTTGAAAAGTGTATACTACCCGTCTTCTGATATACTCCAGGCTGAATTGGGAAGCCATCCGAGCCAGGTATGGCGGGCCATCATAGAGGGAAGGGATGTCCTTAAGCAAGGATTGATAAAGAGAATTGGCAATGGAGCAGACACAAACATATGGACCGATAACTGTTTACCCAGAGAGGACATGATGCGTCCCTACAGGAGTATCTCGCCAAATCCACCAACACATGTGTCAGAGCTCATAACTACTGTGACCGCTGTTGGGGAACATTGCAGAAAATAAAAAAAATTTCTACGGTTTCACCAAGATCAATCTATGAGGTCATCTAGCAACAAGAGAGAGGAGTGCATCTACATACCCTTGTAGATCGAGCGGAAGCGTTCAAGAGAACGGGGTTGAGGGAGTCGTACTCGTCGTGATCCAAATCACCGGAGATCCTAGCGCCGAACGGACGGCACCTCCGCGTTCAACACACATATGGTCAGGGAGACGTCTCCTCCTTCTTGATCCAGCTAGGGGGAAGGAGAGGTTGATGAAGATCCAGCAGCACGACGGCATGGTGGTGGATGCAGCAGCGATCTCGGCAGGGCTTCGCCAAGCGTCTAAGAGAGGGAGAGGTGCAGTAGAGGGAGAGGAAGGCACCAAGAGCATGGGTGCGCCTGCCCTCCCTCCCCCCTCTTTATATAGGGCCCCTAGGGGGGGCGGGGCGGCCCTAGGAGATGGGATCTCCAAGGGGGGGCGGCGGCCAAGGGGGTGGCTTGCCCCCCAAGGCAAGTGGAGGCACCCCCACCACTAGGGTTTCCAACCCTAGGTGCAGGGGGGCTCAAGGGGGGCGCACCAGCCCACCAGGGGCTGGTTCCCCTCCCACTTCAGCCCATGGGATAGGTGGCCCCACCCGATGGACCCCCGGGACCCTTCCGGTGGTCCCGGTATAATACCGGTAATCCCCGAAACTTTCGCGATGGCCGAAACTTCACTTCATATATATAATTCTTTACCTCCGGACCATTCCGGAACTCCTCGTGACGTCCGGGATCTCATCCGGGACTCCGAACAACTTTCGGGTTACTGCATACTCATATCTCTACAACCCTAGCGTCACCGAACCTTAAGTGTGTAGACCCTACGGGTTCGGGAGACATGCACACATGACCGAGACGCCTCTCCGGTCAATAAACAACAGCGGGATCTGGATATCCATGTTGGCTCCCACATGCTCCTCGATGATCTCATCGGATGAACCACGATGTTGAGGACTCAAGCAATCCCGTATACAATTCCCTTTGTCAATCAGTATGTTACATGCCCGAGATTCGACCGTCGGTATCCCAGTACCTCGTTTAATCTTGTTACCGGCAAGTCACTTTACTCGTACCGTTATGCATGATCCTGTGACCAGAAACTTGGTCACATTGAGCTCATTATGATGATGCATTACTAAGTGGGCCCAGAGATACCTCTCCGTCATACGGAGTGACAAATCCCAGTCTCGATTTGTGCCAACCCAACAGACACTTTCGGAGATACCCGTAGTGCACCTTTATAGTCACCCAGTTACGTTGTGACGTTTGGCACACCCAAAGCACTCCTACGGTATCCGAGAGTTGCACAATCTCATGGTCTAAGGAAATGATACTTGACATTTGGAAAAGCTCTAGCTAAACTAACTACACGATCTTTGAGCTATGCTTAGGATTGGGTCTTGTCCATCACATCATTCTCCTAATGATGTGATCCCGTTATCAATGACATCCAATGCCCATAGTCAGGAAACCATGACTATCTGTTGATCAACGAGCTAGTCAACTAGAGGCTCACTAGGGACATGTTGTGGTCTATGTATTCACACGTGTATTACGATTTCCGGATAACACAATTATAGCATGAATAACAGACAATTATCATGAACAAAGAAATATAATAATAACCATTTTATTATTGCCTCTAGGGCATATTTCCAATAGTCTCCCACTTGCACTAGAGTCAATCATCTAGTTACATTGTGATGAATCGAACACCGATGGAATTCTGGTGTTGATCATGTTTTGCCCGAGGGAGAGGTTTAGTCAACGGATCTGCTACATTCAGGTCCGTATGTACTTTACAAATATCTATGTCTCCATCTTGAACATTTTCACGAATGGAGTTGAAGCGACACTTGATGTGCCTGGTCTTCTTGTGAAACTTGGGCTCCTTGGCAAGTGCAATAGCTCCAGTGTTGTCACAGAAGAGTTTGATTGGTCCCGATGCATTGGGTATGACTCCTAGGTCGGTGATGAACTCCTTCACCCAGATTGCTTCATGCGCTGCCTTCGAGGCTGCCATGTACTCTACTTCACATGTAGATCCCGCCACGACGCTTTGCTTGCAACTGCACCAGCTTACTGCCCCACCATTCAAAATATACACGTATCCGGTTTGTGACTTAGAGTCATCCAGATCTGTGTCGAAGCTAGCATCGACGTAACCCTTTACGACGAGCTCTTCGTCACCTCCATAAACGAGAAACATATCCTTAGTCCTTTTCAGGTACTTTAGGATGTTCTTGACCGCTGTCCAGTGTTCCTTGCCGGGATTACTTTGGTACCTTGCTACCAAACTTACGACAAGGTTTACATCAGGTCTGGTACACAGCATGACATACATAATAGACCCTATGGCTGAGGCATAGGGGATGACACTCATCTCTTCTTTATCTTCTGCCGTGGTCGGGCATTGAGCCGAGCTCAATCTCACACCTTGCAATACAGGCAAGAACCCTTTCTTTGACTGATCCATATTGAACTTCTTCAATATCTTATCAAGGTATGTGCTTTGTGAAAGACCTATGAGGCGTATCGATCTATCCCTATAGATCTTGATGCCTAGTATGTAAGCAGCTTCTCCAAGGTCCTTCATTAAAAAACACTTATTCAAGTATGCCTTAATGTTGTCCAAGAGTTCTATATCATTTCCCATCAAAAGTATGTCATCTACATATAATATGAGAAATGCTACAGCGCTCCCACTCACTTTCTTGTAAACGCAGGCTTCTCCATAAGTCTGCATAAACCCAAACGCTTTGATCATCTCATCAAAGCGAATGTTCCAACTCCGAGATGCTTGCACCAGCCCATAAATGGATCGCTGGAGCTTGCACACCTTGTTAGCATTCTCAGGGTCAACAAAACCTTCCGGCTGCATCATATACAGTTCTTCCTTAAGATGACCATTAAGGAATGCCGTTTTGACGTCCATTTGCCATATCTCATAATCATAGTATGCAGCAATCGCTAACATGATTCAGACGGACTTTAGCTTCACTATGGGAGAGAATGTCTCATCGTAGTCAACCCCTTGAACTTGTCGATAACCCTTAGCGACAAGTCGAGCTTTATAGATGGTAACATTACCATCCGCGTCCGTCTTCTTCTTAAAGATCCATTTGTTTTCTATCGCTCACTGATCATCGGGCAAGTCTGTCAAAGTCCATACTTTGTTTTCTACATGGATCCTATCTCAGATTGCATGGCTTCAAGCCATTTGTTGGAATCTAGGCCCGCCATCACTTCTTCATAGTTCGAAGGTTCACCGTTGTCTAACAACATGATTTCCAGGACAGGATTGCCATACCACTTTCATGTGGAACGTGTCCTCGTGGACCTAGGAAGTTCAGTAGTAACTTGATTCGAAGTACCTTGATCATCATCATTAACTTCCTCTTCATTTGGTGCTGGCACCACAGGAACATCTTCCTGAGCTACGCTACTCACCGTTTCAAGAGGTAGTACTTCATCAAGTTCCACTTTCCTCCCACTTACTTCTCTCGAGAGAAACTCTTTCTCCATAAAGGACCCATTCTTGGCAACAAAGATCTTGCCTTTTGATCTGAGGTAGAAGGTATACCCAATGGTTTCCTTAGGGTATCTTATGAAGACGCATTTTTCCGACTTGGGTTTGAGCTTTTCAGGTTGAAGTTTCTTGACATAAGCATCGCATCCCCAAACTTTTAGAAACGACAGCTTAGGTTTCTTCCCAAACCATAATTCATACGGTGTCGTCTCAACGGATTTAGACGGTGCCCTATTTAAAGTGAATGTAGCTGTCTCTAGAGCGTATCCCCAAAAAGATAGCGGTAAATCGGTAAGACACATCACAGATCGCACCATATCCAATAAAGTGCGATTACGATGTTCGGACACACCGTTACGCTGAGGTGTTCCGGGCGGCGTGAGTTGTGAAACGATTCCACATTTCCTTAAGTGCGTACCAAATTCATGACTTAAATATTCTCCTCCACGATCTGATCATAGGAACTTTATCTTTCGGTCACGTTGATTCTCTACCTCATTCTGAAACTCTTGAACTTTTCAAAGGTCTCAGACTTGTGTTTCATCAAGTAGACATACCCATATCTACTCAAGTCGCCAGTGAGAGTGAGAACATAACAATATCCTCCGCGAGCCTCAACGCTCATTGGACCGCACACATCAGTATGTATGATTTCCAATAAGTTGGTTGCTCGCTCCATTGTTCTGGAGAACGGAGTCTTGGTCATTTTGCCCATGAGGCATGGTTCGCATGTGTCAAATGATTCATAATCGAGAGACTCTAAAAGTCCATCAACATGGAGCTTCTTCATGCGCTTGACACCAATGTGACCAAGGCGGTAGTGCCACAAGTATATGGGACTATCGTTATCAACTTTACATCTTTTGGTATTCACACTATGAATATGTGTAACATCACGTTCGAGATTCATTAAGAATAAACCATTGACCATCGGGGCATGACCATAAAACATATCTCTCATATAAATAGAACAACCATTATTCTCGGATTTAAATGAGTAGCCATCTCGTATTAAACGAGATCCATATACAATGTTCATGCTCAAACTTGGCACTAAATAACAATTATTGAGGTTTAAAACTAATCCCGTAGGTAAATGTAGAGGTAGCGTGCCGACGGCGATCACATTGACCTTGGAACCATTCCCGACGCGCATCGTCACCTCATCCTTCGCTAGTCTCCGTCTTCCGCAGTTCCTGCTTTGAGTTACGAATATGAGCAACCACACCGGTATCAAATACCCATGAGTTACTACGAGTACTCGTAAGGTACACATCAATTACATGTATATCACATATACCTTTAGTGTTGCCGGCCTTCTTGTCCGCTAAGTACTTGGGGCAGTTCCACTTCTAGTGACCACTTCCCTTGCAATAAAAGCACCCAGTCTCAGGCTTGGGTCCATTCTTTGACTTCTTCTCGGCAACTGGCTTACCGGGCGCGGCAACTCCCTTGCCGTCCTTCTTGAAGTTCTTCTTACCCTTGCCTTTCTTGAACTTAGTGGTTTTATTCACCATCAACACTTGATGTTCTTTCTTGATCTCTACCTCTGCTGATTTCAGCATTGAATATACCCCAGGAATGGTCTTTTCCATCCCCTGCATATTGAAGTTCATCACAAAGCTCTTGTAGCTCGGTGGAAGCGACTGGAGGATCCTGTCAATAACCGCGTCATCCGGGAGATTAATTCCCAGCTGAGTCAGGCGGTTGTGCAACCCAGACATCTTGAGTATGTACTCACTTACATAACTATTTTCCTCCATCTTACAGCTGAAGAACTTGTCGGAGACTTCATATCTCTCGACCCGGGCATGAGCTTGGAAAACCATTTTCAGCTCTTCGAACATCTCATATGCTCCGTGTTGCTCAAAACGTTTTTCGAGCCCCGGTTCTAAGCTGTAAAGCATGCCACAGTGAACAAGGGAGTAATCATCAGCACAAGACTGCCAAGCATTCATAACGTCTTGGTTCTCTGGGATGAGTGCTTCACCTAGCGGTGCTTCTAGGACATAATCTTTCTTGGCAGCTATGAGGATAATCCTCAGGTTCCGGACCCAGTCCGTATAGTTGCTGCCATCATCTTTCAGCTTGGTTTTCTCTAGGAACGCGTTGAAGTTGAGGGTAACATGGGCCATTTGATCTACAAGACATATTGTAAAGATTTTAGACGAAGTTCATGATAATTAAGTTCATCTAATAAAATTATTTAATGAACTCCCACTCAAATTAGACATCCCTCTAGTCATCTAAATGATACATGATCCGAGTGAACTAGGCCGTGTCCGATCATCACGTGAGACGGACTAGTCATCATCGGTGAACATCTCCATGTTGATCGTATCCTCCATACGACTCATGTTCGACCTTTCGGTCTCTTGTGTTCCGAGGCCATGTCTGTACATGCTAGGCTCGTCAAGTTAACCTAAGTGTTTATGCATGTATAAATCTGTCTTACACCCGTTGTATGTGAACATTAGAATCTATCACACCCGATCATCATGTGGTGCTTCGAAACAACAAACTTTCGCAACGGCGCACAGTTAGGGGGAACACTTTCTTGAAATTATTATGAGGGATCATCTTATTTACTACCGTCGTTCTAAGTAAACAAGATGCAAAAACATGATAAACATCACATCCAATCAAATAGTGACATGATATGGCCAATATCATATTGCTCCATTGATCTCCATCTTCGGGGCTCCATGATCATCTTCGTCACCGGCAAGACACCATGATCTCCATCATCGTGTCTCCATGAAGTTGCTCGCCAACCATTACTTCTACTACTATGGCTAACGGCTTAGCAATAAAGTAAAGTAATCACATGGCGTTGAATCAATGACACGCAGGTCATAAAATAATTAAGACAACTCCCATGGCTCCTGCCGGTTGTCATAGTCATCGAAATGCAAGTCGTGATTCCTATTACAAGAACATGATCTCATACATCACATATATCATTCATGATTCATCACAACTTTTGGCCATATCACATCACAAATCATATGCTGCAAAAACAAGTTAGACGTCCTCTAATTGTTGTTGCATGTTTTACGTGGCTGCAATAAGGTTCTAGCAAGAACGTTTTCTTACCTACGTTAAAGCCACAATGTGATTTGCCAACTTCTATTTACCCTTCATAAGGACCCTTTTCATCGAATCCGCTCCAATTAAAGTGGGAGAGACAGACACCCGCTAGCCACCTTATGCAACTAGTGCATGTCAGTCGGTGGAACCTGTCTCACGTAAGCGTACGTGTAAGGTCGGTCCGGGCCGCTTCATCCCACAATACCGCTGAAGCAAAATAAGACTAGTAGTGGCAAGAAAGTTGACAACATCTACACCCACAACAAATTTGTGTTCTACTCGTGCAAAGAGAACTACGCATAGACCTAGCTCATGATGCCACTGTTGGGGAACGTTGCAGAAAATAAAAAATTTCCTACAATTTCACCAAGATCTATCTATGAGTTCATCTAGCAACGAGAGAGAGGAGTGCATCTACATACCCTTGTAGATCGAGCAGAAGTGTTCAAGAGAACGGGGTTGAGGGAGTCGTACTCGTCGTGATCCAAATCACCGGAGATCCTAGCGTCGAACGGACGGCACCTCTGCGTTCAACACACGTATGGTCAGGGATATGTCTCCTCCTTCTTGATCCAGCAAGGGGGAAGGAGAGGTTGATGAAGATCCAGCAGCACGACGGCGTGGTGGTGGATGCAGCAGCGATCATGCGAGGGCTTCGCCAAGCGTCTGCGAGGGGGAGAGGTGTAGCAGAGGGAGAGGGAGGCGCCAAGAGCATGGGTGCGGCTGCCCTCCCTCCCCCCTCTTTATATAGGGCCCCTAGGGGGGGCGCCGGCCCTAGGAGACGGGATCTCCAAGGGGGGGCGGCGGCCAAGGGGGTGGCTCGCCCCCCAAGGCAAGTGGACGCGCCCCCACCCCTAGGGTTTCCAACCCTAGGCGCAGGAGGGCCCAAGGGAGGCGCACCAGCCAACCAGGGGCTGGTTCCCCTCCCACTTCAGCCCATGGGGCCCTCCGGGATAGGTGGCCCCACCCGGTGGACACACGGGACCCTTCTGGTGGTCCCGGTACAATACCGGTAATCCCCAAAAGTTTCCCGATGGCCGAAACTTCACTTCATATATATAATTCTTTACCTTCGGACCATTCCGGAACTCCTCGTGACGTCCGGGATCTCATCCGAGATTCTGAACAACTTTCGGGTTACTGCATACTCATATCTCTACAACCCTAGCGTCACCGAACCTTAAGTGTGTAGACCCTTCGGGTTCGGGAGACATGCACACATGACCGAGATGCCTCTCCGGTCAATAACCAACAGCGGGATCTGGATACCCATGTTGGCTCCCATATTCTCCTCGATGATCTCATCGGATAAACCACGATGTCGAGGACTCAAGCAATCCCGTATACAATTCCCTTTGTCAATCGGTATGTTACATGCCCGAGATTCGATCGTCGTTATCCCAATACCTCGTTTAATCTTGTTACCGGAAAGTCACTTTACTCGTACCGTAATGCATGATCCCGTGACCAGACACTTGGTCACATTGAGCTCATTATGATGATGCATTACCGAGTGGGCCCAGATATACCTCTCCGTCATACGGAGTGACAAATCCCAGTCTCGATTTGTGCCAACCCAACAGACACTTTCGGAGATACCCGTAGTGCACCTTTATAGTCACCCAGTTATGTTGTGACATTTGGCACACCCAAAGCACTCCTACGATATCTGGGAGTTGCACAATCTCATGGTCTAAGGAAATGATACTTGACATTTGGAAAAGCTCTAGCTAAACGAACTACACGATCTTTGAGCTATGCTTAGGATTGGGTCTTGTCCATCACATCATTCTCCTAATGATGTGATCCCGTTATCAATGACATCCAATGCCCATAGTCAGGAAACCATGACTATCTGTTGATCAACGAGCTAGTCAACTAGAGGCTCACTAGGGACATGTTGTGGTCTATGTATTCACACGTGTATTACAATTTCCGGATAACACAATTATAGCATGAATAACAGACAGTTATCATGAACAAAGAAATATAATAATAACCATTTTATTATTGCCTCTAAGGCATATTTCCAAAAACCGCATCATGGAATAGACAGCTTGTCCAACAAAATTTTATGCCCATGGATGCTACAGTTATTCTCGGTATGCCAATATACACTCGAAACATCACAGATTTTTGGGCTTGGTTTCATGAGAAAAATGGTACTTTCACTCTTAAATCAGCATATAAGATGCTAGTAGCTACCAGAAACAGGAGAGAAGCGTGGTTGGAAGAGGTCCCGGGTCCTTCCAGCTCTAGGGCCGAAAAAGGTGCCTGGAAAACACTATGGAAAATGGAAGTGCCGGGCAAGGTACGGATGTTTCTTTGGAGATTATCTAAGCACTCACTTCCGACCAATGACGTCCGTGCTCATCGCCATATGACTGACTCGCCACAGTGCGGATTATGTGGAGTTCGGGATTCCTGGCGTCATTCGCTGATCGAGTGCACCTCCTCTAGGAGCGTGTGGGCTCTTATTGATGAGGAAATCACGCATAAAATAATAGCTACAGTGGAGCCAAAAGCAAAGCAATGGTTGTTTACGTTGATGGAGCTGTTATCACGTGATGAATTTGCGCTAGTATCGGTGGCATTATGGTCCATATGACACGCGAGGCGCACGACAATACACGAAGCTATTTTCCAGTCCCCCCGGGCGACCCATGATTTCATCACATGGTATATGGCTGAGCTCAGCATAGTGAAGGAGAAGATGCAGCAAACTGTTGTAAGGAATGTTACCACAACACAGGTACACACTCGACCTCGTAAGCCACCGCCAGGACACTTCAAAATTCATGTGGACGGCGGAGTTCTAGGAACCAGGGGAGGTTCGGCGGCAGCAATATGCAGAGATGAACATGGGAACTATATGGGTAGCTCAGCACTTGTCGTTCAAGGATTTACAGATCCACCAACTCTGGAAGCATTGGCGTGTCGAGAGGCTTTGGCTCTAGCAGAAGACCTTGGAATCCAAAGCTTTGTGGTGTGCTCCGACTGTCAACAAGTGGTCTCGGACATCAACGTCGGAGCAAGGGAAACTTATGGATCAATTATAGAGAGATAAACCTTAGATCATCGCCTTTTCTTTGTAATTTTGTCTTTGAGAGTCATGCTATCATGTAGAAGCACACCGTCTAGCCAAGTTTTCTTTTTCGAGAGGACCAGGATGCCACGTATGGCTTGGTGCACCCCATGACCTCAGATGTATCCCACACCATGTGGATTTTCATGAATAAACTTGGCTTTCACCCCTAAAAAAACAATCAATAGATCATATATAAAAGAAAGAAGGAAAAAATTGATCTTTCTAGACTTCAAGCTCTGACGTGGGCTATTTAGTGTACACATAACTATTTAATTTTGAGGAAAGAAAATTCATTTTCTATGCACGTCATTTTTAGGGAGCTTATTAACTGCAATTTTGATCTCTGTTGCAGCGTGATGATATAATGATTGTCTTCCTTAATTATATGCCTCTGTTAAAAATGGATGGAGAAGTAATAATAGACTATGGTTTTGATTATCTTTTTTAGTATATACTACTGATTTTACTTTATTTCCAATAAGCATTTATGTTGTCAATAAGTAAAAAATTAGTTGGACACATTTTTCTTTTCTAAAAAAATCAAGTTAGTAGAATCATGCAAACGGGCATACAGACCTTTTGATCTAATTATCTTATGTTGACATCATATATTCAAAATGGAGAGAGTACCTACTCTGCCACAGTGAAGATCTAACCACCAGATGCACTGTTCAATCTTCATCTCACTATTCCCCTGTCGGAAACAATCCTCATCGGCGTGAGTAAGATCAATTAGATGATGTGCATCTTTTGTAGAATATGTGAATTTCACGATATATTGCTCTTTGTGTATAGGCACATACGTATATATGATGTACAAATGTGGACCACGGACCTCAACTATACAAGGAACTAGGAGGCGGGCCCAATACACAATATGCACATAACACATATACTCAACACCCCCCTACCCTGCAGTCGAAGCGGCACTGTGATTGACGCAAAGACTGGACCGGAACTTCTCAAATGACGCCGTAGACAAGCCCTTGATCATGATATCTGCAAATTGTTGGGAAGTAGGATCGTGTAAAACACGAATATGGCCAAGGGTCACCTATTCCCAAACAAAATGAATATCGAACTCAATATGCCTGGTCCGTCGATGATGCACCGGGTTAGCGGAGAGGTAGACCGCCGTGACGTTGTCGCAGTAGACCACCGTGGCACGGTCAACAAGGCAAGAAAGCTCCTGAAGCAGCTAGCGAAGCCACAAACACTCGGCGACGGCGTTGGCCACCACGCGATACTCAGCCTCAGCACTGGAACGAGAGACCGTAGGCTGCCGCTTGGACGACCACGAGATAAGTGAGGGTCCAAGGTAGACACAATAGCCCGAGGTGGAGCGACTAGTGTTAGGGCAGCCCGCCCAATCTACATCAGAGTAGGCGGTGAGGGCGGTGTCGGCGGAGGCATGAAGCGTGATGCCAAGATCCATAGTGCCACAAACATAGCGGAGAATCCGCTTGACCACAGCCCAGTGAATGACTCGAGGAGCATGCATAGGAGGACACACCTGCTGCACGACATACTGGATCTCCGGATGAGTCAGAGTGAGGTACTGAAGAGCACCAACGATAGACCGATAGAAAGCAGCATCGGAAGTAGGAGAACCATCCGTGGAAGAAAGCTTGGCCTTTGTATCAACATGCATAGTGGAAGGCTTGCAGTTAAGCATGCCGGCGCGCTCCAGGAGCTCATGAGCGTACTCCGCAGTCCAGTGAATGACTCGAGGAGCATGCATAGGAGGACACACCTGCTGCACGACATACTGGATCTCCGGACGAGTCGGAGTGAGGTACTGAAGAGCACCAACGATAGACCGATAGAAAGCAGCATCGGAAGTAGGAGAACCATCCGTGGCAGAAAGCTTGGCCTTTGTATCAACATGCGTAGTGGCAGGCTTGCAGTTAAGCATGCCGGCGCGCTCCAGGAGCTCATGAGCGTACTTCCGCTGATGAAGGAAGAAGCCATCAGGACAGTGCACCACCTCGATATCGAGGAAGTAGTGCAAAGGACCCAAGTCCTTGATGGCGAACTCAATGCAAAGACGAGCCATGAGCTGACTGAGGAGACCAGCCATACATGCCGTCAGGATGATGTCGTCGACATAGAGCAGCAAGTAGGTCGTGTCGGAACCCTGATGATAGACGAAGAGCGAGGCGTCCGAGCGGGTAGAGCGGAACCCAGGCTGGTTGAGAAACGCCGTGATGCGCTGGTACCAAGCGCGCGGAGCCTGCTTGAGTCCGTTCAAGGACCGCGAAAGAAGGCACACGTGGTCAGGAAATGCCGGGTCAACAAACCCAATGGGCTGCTGGCAGAAGACCTTCTCCTCGAGATGACCATGAAGGAAGGCTTTAGAGACGTCCATCTGGTGCACCGACCAAGCATGGGAGACCGCAAGGTGGAGAACTGCGCGTATCATGCCGGGCTTGACGACCGGAGCGAAGGTGTCGGTGAAGTCGATGCCAGCACATTGTCGGAAGCCATGAACGACCCAGCGCGCTTTGTAGCGATCAAGGGTACTATCAGGACGGTGCTTGTGTTTAAAGACCCACTTCCCGGTAATCACGTTTGCGTGCCGGGGACGGGGCCGAGGGGGCCGTGGGTGCCGGGGGCACCGAGGGCGCCGAGGGGGCGGGGGTGCCAGGGGCGCCTTTGAGCCGCGGGGGCCGCAGGCGCCAACGTCGGGGGCGCCAGGGGCGCCGGCGCCGCGGCTGTAGGAGGCACCGCATGCGGGGGGCGCGCCTCAAAGCCAGGGGGCGGGCCAAGAGAGGCGCACGAGCGCCCTGGGAGAGGCGTCGAGGAGCCCCGTCGCCGGTGGCAGGAGGAACATCCGGGAGTACCTGATGAAACGGAAACACATGTTCATCAAAGTAAATGTGCCGGGAAATGAACACACGGTGGGAGACGGGGTCATAGAACCGATATCCCTTGGAGTTAGAGGGGTAGTCGATGAAGATGCAAGCGACAGATCGAGGTGCAAGCTTATGAAAAGCAGTGTCGGCAGTGCTGGGATAGCAAAGGCACCCAAAAATATGCAAGTCATCATAAGACAGGGGCGTACCAAAGAGAAGATGGTGAGGTGTGTAGTTCCACCATGGGCTGCAGGGTCTAATGTTAAGAAGAATTGATGTAGTGGCGAGTGCGTCTGGCCAGAAACGAGGCGGCACGTTGGCATGAAACAGGAGCGTGCGAACGCAGTCATTCAGTGTGTGAAGGACGCGTTCGGCTCGACCGTTCAGCTGTGAAGTGTACGTGCATGTGAGGCGGAAAACGGTGTCATGGTGCACCAAAAAAGTGCGGAAGCGATGTTGTCGAACTCTTTTCCATTGTCCGTCTGAAGCCCAAGGATGGGACGCGCAAACTGCGTGCGTACATAGGAGTAAAAAGCCGTCAAGGTAGAGAGTGCATCCGACATTCTGCATAAAGGAAAAGTCCACACATAATGAGAATAATCATCAAGAATGACTAGATAATATAAGTAGCCCGAATTACTAGGAACCGGAGAGGTCCACACATCGCTATGAATCAACTGAAAAGGAAAAGAAGCAATGGTGGTAGAATTATTAAATGGCAGGCGAACGTGTTTGCCGACTCGACATGCATGACAAGTGTGATCCTCAATCTTCTTGCAACTAAAACTGAAACTCCTAAGAATATGACGAAGTGTGACGGGGTTGGGGTGCCCCAAGCGAGCGTGCCAGAGATCAACTCCAGCGGAGAGAGCGACCAGTGCGATGGTGGTGGATGAGGGCGAATGCACCGGATTGAGCTCGTCGGGGCTGTCACATCGGTGAAGTACCATCCTGGTTCGAGCGTCCTTGTCACTAAAACCAAACTCGTCAAATTCAACAGTGACAGAATTTTCACGAGTGAAATAATGAACGTAGATAAGATTCTTAATAAGATGAGGAGACACAAGTATGTTAGACAAAGATAAAGGCATAGAAGTAGAAGGAAAAGAAGTGTGTCCAACATGTGTGATAGAAAGTGTGGAACCATCGCCGACAATGATGCGGCGGCCGGTGGAGACAGGAGTGAAGGAGGCAAGGTTACCAAGATGAGCAAACATGTGAGCCGTGGCACTGGTGTCCATGTACCAATCATTACCTCCAGTGTAGTTGTTCGGCGTATGAGCGGCATGCAGCCCGGTGAGGAGCACCAGATCCCAGGGCGCCTACGAAAAGGTCGGCGAGGGGGACGAGGACGTCGTGGGGAAGCCGTAACCGCCGCTCAGCTGCGGTGGTGGGTACTCTCCATACGGCGACGGAGCCGCATAGTACGCATGAGGCGCTTGAGGGGCGGAAGGCCCGTACAGTATGGATAGCAGCCCCGGCGGCAACTGTGGTGCCGAGTAGGCCAGATGGTCCACCGGAAAGACCTGTTGGCCCGCTGACAGATGCTGCAGGTGCTGAGCGCTGTCTGGCTGCTGCCTAGCGGGCGAGTGCTGGCTCGTTGACAACCCCCACTAGTACCCGGGACACACGTACGTGGGCGGAGCCCCGTACGCCTCGTACGTGGGAACGGGCGCGTGGGGGGCTGCGCCGGAGGGCGTCGACGGCGGGGCGACAACGGACTGGCCGGTGGGCGCTGGCTACAGAGCCATGCCAGAGGGCGCCGGTGGTGGGACGGCAGAGGCGGCGGCGGATGGGACGGTTGACGCCATTGCTGGTCCGAAGGTGGTGGCTGGGCGTCGGCGGTCGGCGCGGGAGATCCCCTATGCGTTGCTCGTAGACGAGTTCTTTACGTTGAGAGCACACTTGTAGTCGTTGGAATGGCTGAATTACTTTTACGGACGGACGTACACATACTACGCACACGTACAAATAAACAAGCAAACAAGCAGCCTGCTGGATGGATTTGCTACGGTGGCTAGCTAGCTTCGTATGCTCTAGGCGATGCCGCGATGCGATGTGGCCTGGGCAGTGCCGGCGTGAGCGCGTGCGGAGTGAATTGCAGAAAACCACCATATTTGGGGTCTCGTTTACGGAAAACCATTGGGTCACTAATTTTTGGCAAAAATCACCGCGGATTCGGTAAACTTGTTGCAAAGAGCACTAATCGGGTGATTTGCTGCGTTTGATCACCTTCTGACAAGTGGGGCGGGGTTGTAAGGAGCTGACTTGGCGAAAAAATGCATACCCCCTGAATTTCACAAATACACCCTTATTAAAAAATTTAAAAAGCAATCAGCCCCCCTTTAACCCCGGTTGTCTGCCTCCTCCCAGGCGGCGGCGGCGAAGCCGGACACCAAATCCGGCGAGGCCTTCAACGCAGTGCTCCTTGGGGACATCAGGGTGACCGCGCCGGAGCTGGTGCCGCCGTCTTCTGCAAGGAAGAGCCTCCAGCCCACTAGTGTGCCCAGCGAGGAGCCGCCGCGGGGCCCAGCTCGGCCAGCACACTGCCGTTGTCGTCCGGCTGGCCAACCACCGTCGTTCACCAAGTCGGCCCCCCGACGCCCTCCTGTAGTTGTCCATCATGATCACCGGACCAGACAACACCGTTTCCGCTGCGGCTCCGCATGCTGTCGAGGCAGGGGCAAGCAAAAGGGCACGAAGCCGACGGAGGAGCAGCCAGGATCTAGTTGGGGCGAGGTGCAGGAGGGCTGGGAGCATGGATCCACACACGCCGGTGGGTCAGAGGCTCTTCCTTGCGAGGACGGCGGCTCCGGCTCCGGCGCAGTCACGCTTCCATCTAGAGAGACGAAGGCGAGAGGGAGCTCAAGATCCCGGTGGGTTCGCCGGTGGCAGGCATCCCACCCTCAGCCGTCCCCCCTTACATCCTCCATCCCGCCTCCTCATACGGCTCCAACGTATCTATAATTTATGAAGCATTCATGCTATTATATTATCTATTTTGGATGTTTATGGGCTTTATTATACACTTTAATATTATTTTTGGGACTAACCTATTAACCGGAGGCCCAGCCCACATTGTTGTTTTCTTGCCTATTTCAGTGTTTCGAAGAAAAAGAATATCAAACGGAGTCTGAACAGAATGAAACCTTCGGGGAGTTATTTTTGGAAGAGAAGCAATCCAGGAGACTTGGAGTGCACGTAAGGGAAGCAATGAGGAAGCCAGGAGGCAGGGAGGCGCGCCCTACCCCGCTGGGCGCGCCCCCCACCCTCGTGGGCCCCTCGTGGCTCCCCCGACCGACTTCTTTCCCTATATATGTCCATATACCCTAAAAACATCGGGGAGCATAATAGGTCGGGAGTTCCGCCGCCGCAAGCCTCTGTAGCCACCAAAAACCAATCGGAACCCTGTTCCAGCACCTTGCCAGAGGGGGGGATCCCTCATCGGTGGCTATCTTCATCATTCCGGCGCTCTCCATGATGAGGAGGGAGTAGTTCACCCTCAGGGCTAAGGGTATGTACCAGTAGCTATGTGTTTGATCTCTCTCCCTCTCTCGTGTTCTTAATTCGGCATGATCTTGATGTACCACGAGGTTTGCTATTATAGTTGGATCTTATGATGTTTCTCCCCCTCTACTCTCTTATAATGGATTGAGTTTTCCCTTTGAAGTTATCTTATCAGATTGAGTCTTTAAGGCTTTGAGAACACTTGATGTATGTCTTGTCGTGCTTATCTGTGGTGACAATGTGATATTCACGTGATCTACTTGATGTATGTTTTGGTGATCAACTTGCGTGTTCCGTGACCTTGGGAATCTATGCATAGGGGTTGGCACACATTTGCGTCCTGACTCTCCGGTAGAAACTTTGGGGCACTCTTTGAAGTACTTTGTGTTGGTTGAATAGAGGAACCTAAGATCGTGTGATGCATATCGTATAATCATGCCCACAGATACTTGATGTGACATTGGAGTATCTAGGTGACATTAGGGTTTTGGTTGATTTGTGTGTTAAGGTGTTATTCTAGTACGAACTCTATCATAGATCGAACGGAAAGAATAGCTTCGTGTTATTTTACTACGGACTCTTGAATAGATCGATCAGAAAGGATAACTTTGAGGTGGTTTCATACCCTACCATAATCTCTTCGTTTGTTCTCCGCTATTAGTGACGTTGGAGTGACTCTTTGTTGCATGTTGAGGGATATTATATGATCCAATTATGTTATTATTGTTGAGAGAACTTGCACTAGTGAAAGTATGAACCCCAGGCCTTGTTTCCTAGCATTGCAATACCGTTTACGCTCACTTTTATCATTAGTTACCTTGCTATTTTTATAATTTTATATTACAAAAACCTATATCTATCATCCATATTGCACTTGTATCACCATCTCTTCGCCGAACTAGTGCACCTATACAATTTACCATTGTATTGGGTGTGTTGGGGACACAAGAGACTCTTTGTTATTTGGTTGCAGGCTTGATTGAGAGAGACCATCTTCATCCTATGCCTCCCACGGATTGATAAACCTTAGGTCATCCACTTGAGGGAAATTTGCTACTGTCCTACAAACCTCTGCACTTGGAGGCCCAACAACGTCTACAAGAAGAAGGTTGTGTAGTAGACATCAATCTCTTTTCTGGCGCCGTTGCCGGGGAGGTGAGTGCTTGAAGGTATATTTTTAGATGTTGCAATCGAATCTTTTTGTTTCTTGTTTTATCACTAGTTTAGTCTATAAAAGAAAACTAAAAAAAATGGAGTTAAGTTTGCCTCATACGCTTCCTCTTTTTAATATCTTTCATAAGTATGATGAAAAGGAAAATTGTGCTCAAGTGCTAGAAGAAGATGTCTATAAAATGTTTGGTACTAAATCTTTGAATGATGAGCATGATTGCAGTGTTGTTAGTATGAGCTCTTTGAATATCCATAGTACTAATGATGATTGCACTAGTTATGATGAAAATGTCTCCTATAAGCATGTCAATTTTTGTGGAGTGCATTGGGTTTGCAAGTACACACCAAATAGGGAAGATAGATATTGTAAGAGGCATAAGCATTTAGAAACTAAATGGTTGCAAGAAAGGCTAGATGTGAGTGCTGGAAATTTAAAATTCCTTTCCGTACTTGTGAACTTTGTAATGAACGTGGTCATTTACATCTCCGATACAAATTGTTTCATAATCGAATCATGTCCAAGAAGTGTGATGATTTGATTTCCCTTGCACATCATAATGAACTTAGTTTGCTTTTGGGTTATGAAGAAATGAAACGTTTAATTAAGGACGTTTCAGAATTTGCCCATAAGAAATTCCTTGATATTGATCTAGAGAAGATTTATATGTATTGTGCGGTGAATTGCATTGAAAATCCTTATACTGCCAATTACATAAAGAAAAGAAAGCAAATAGAAGATGAAGAGAATACTAATGAAAGGGAAGAGACCTCCCAATATCCTCCTATTATTTCTTATGATGAATCAGGTAACAAGGAGGAGCTTTCTATTCAACCAATCTCATCAATAAGGAGCTCAAAGAAGAGGATTAAACCCACACATGATGTGAATAAGAAAAAGAAAAGACGAAGAAGCAAAGGTAGAAAGGTATCTCTCCCAAATTATGTTTCTCCTATTACTCATTGTGATGATGATAATTGCTATACTATCGGTGTCATCCATACTATTAATGATGACAGTGATTATGCTTATGATACGAAAAGGCCCAAGCTTGGGGATGCTATGTTTGATGAGAATGACATATTTGAGAATATATTTGCTGCAATTAATGTTTGTCCCAAGCTTGGGGTTGCTATGTTTAATGAAGATGATATTTTTAGCCTCCCAAGTTATGATATGCAAGGTTGTTATGATGATAGCATGTCTCCTATCTATGATGATTATATTGATGGAAGTGGGTTTGGAAGAGTGTCAACTTTAGGAAGTAATGATCCCACTATTTTGGAGGATGTTTAATCTTATAATTAATATGAAAGTGGATTTGGAGAGGTCATGACTTTATTTAGTGATGATTCCACTATGTTGGAAGAGGTTTCAATCGATTATGATGAGAACAATGTTGCTACTTATGATGATTATTGTGATGAAACTTATGCTATAATAAGTAGTGATGAATATATTTATAAAACTTGTCATGATTATGATTACCCTTCTTCTGAACATTACTCTTTTAAAGTGGAAACAATTTTTAGTATTCGAGTCTCTTATGATACTCCCACTATTCCGAATAAGAATAATTTTGCTTATGTGGAGAGTAGTAAATTTTCTATGCAAGTGGATCATGAAAAGAATGCTTTAGGTGATGGTTATATTTGTGAATTCATTCATGATGCTACTGAAAATTATTACGAGGGAAGAACATATGCTTGTAGGAATTGCAATAATGTCAAGTTTCCTCTCTATGTGTTGAAAATCTTGAAGCTATGCTTGTTTTGCCTTCCTATGCTAGTTGATTATTGTTCCCATAAGTTGTTTTCTCACAAAATCCCTATGCATAGGAAGTGGGTTAGACTTAAATGTGCTAGTCATATGCTTCATGATGCTCCCGTTGTGTTTCAATTCTTATCTTTTATGTGAGCATCATTGTCATCATCATGCCTAGCTAGAAAGGTATTAAAGAAAAGCGCTTGTTGGGAGACAACCCAATATTTACCCTTACTGTTTTTGTGTGTCCACATGATTATGTTACTGTAGTAATCATGTTTTATAACTTTTGTTTCAATAAAGTGCCAAGTAAGACCTTTAGGATAGCTTACGGTGATAGTTGTCTTGATCCTTCTGAAAATCAAAAAAATTTGCACCCCGTAAATTAGTTTTGATAATTCACATGAACGTGCTTATTGTATGATTCTTTTTTGCTCTAGATTGTTACACAAATTGCTTAGGATTTCCTAATTTAGTAGGATTTTTGGAGTTACATAAGTATATGTTTGATACAGAGTCCTACAGACTATTCTGTTTTTGATAGATTCTGCTTTCTATGTGGTGTTTGCTTATTTTGATGAATCTATGAGTAGTATCAGAGGGTATGAACCATAGAGAAGTTGGAATACAGTAGGTTTAACACAAATATGAATTTAGAATGAGTTCACAACAGTACCTAAGTGGTGATTTATTTTCTTATACTAACGGAGCTTACTTTTCTATTGAGTTTTGTGTTGTGGAGTTTTCATGTTTTGGGTAAAGATTCGATGGACTATGGAATAAGGAGTGGCAAGAGCCTAAGCTTGGGGATGGCCAAGGCACCCCAAGGTAATATTCAAGGACAACCAAGATCCTAAGCTTGGGGATGCCCCGGAAGGCATCCCCTCTTTCGTCTTCATTCATCGGTAACTTTACTTGGAGCTATATTTTTATTCACCACATGATATGTGTTTTGCTTGGAGCATCATTTTGTTTTGATTTGCTTGTGGTTTGAATAATATCCCAAGATCTGAAATTCTTAAATGTGAGAGAGTCTTCACATAGCAACATAATTATTTAACTACTCATTGATCTTCACTTATATCTTTTTGGAGTAGTTTGTCATTTACTCGTGTGCTTCACTTATATCCTATGAGTAAATGGTTGAATGATTTTAATATCATAAATCTGAAATTATATATGTTTCATATGCTTACCTCACGCGGAATAATGACTTCACATATAAGAAGTAGAGGTGGTAAATTTATTGAAGTTTAGCAAACATTGTATTGGTCATTTGAACAATTCATGAAAGAATATTGAAGGAAGAGACATTTCACATATAAATATACCATCTTAGACATCTTCTATAATTGTGAGCCCCATTAATTATTTTCAAATGTGAGCAAATTAGTTGAAATTGGACAAGGAAGACAATGTAATGAGTTATGCTTGGGTATATTTGTATAGAAGTTATATTGTTATAGATCCTCCAACATGTGGTGCCTGCTGTTTAGAATCCTTTGCTAGCCAAAATATCTGTACTAAGTGGGAATACTGCTTGTGCATCCAAATCCCTTGAACCAAGTTTCGTCCATGTGTGTCCACCATACCTACCTATATGCGGTATTTACCTGCTGTTCCAAGTAAATTTGCATGTGCCAAACTCTAAACCTTCAAATAATAATCTGTTTTTATGCCCGAATCTCTCATGTAGAGACTAGGGGCTGTTAGTATATTCCATGCTAGGTGGTTTATTCTCACAATGAGTGGACTCCGCTCATCAGTCACGAGAAAAATGGCTGGTAACTGGGATGCCCAGTCCCATGATCAAAAGATCAAAATCAAATAAAAAATAATTGCATAGAAGACTCCCCTGGGATTGTTGATAGTTGGAGGCACCCGTTGTTTCGGGGAAGCCCTAGATTGATGATTGTTGGTGGAAGGGGAGTAAAAACTTTACCATTCTGTTTGGGAACCGCCTATAATGTGTGTAGTATGGAAGATATTGGGAACTATTGGTTGTTATGTTGACAATGAAAGCATACCTCTCAAAATTATTTATCTCTATTTCAAAATCGAGCTCTGGCACCTCTGCAAATCCCTGCTTCCCTCTGTGAATGGCCTATCTTTTACTTTTATGTAAGAGTCAGTAGTATTCCTTCTCATTTCAACCTACTCTTTAGTTGGCAAGCATCATGTGATGTGGAAAGATCTAAGCATATATGGCCATTCAAATATATTTGATCATGAATTATTATTGTTGACAATTATCTATATGATAAGTAAGTTGGGAGGCGAAACATTAAGCCCCTATCTTTCTCTGTGTTCGATCGATGCTATTTGTTCTAAAAATATGCTTTGAGTGGTAGCAATCATGGAAGAATATATGATAGTTGAGTATGTGGGATTTGCTAAATCAAAGCTCTGACATAGACTCTTCCTGAAAATAAGATGAATTGCAATTGTTTGATGACTGAGAATGAAGTTTCCTAGTTTGCTAGAAAGTTTTTGGTCTATGCTTTAACATTTGAATAGCTTGTTACTTGATCATGAGAAGTTTAATGAGATGAGTTGCTGTTATGACATATAATGATGCTAGAAAAGGTGATTGAAATTATCATTGATCAAACTTGTGCACCTGCTAGCATTCACACTTCATAAATTATTTCTTTTATCATTTACCTACTCGAGGACGAGCAGGAATTAAGCTTGGGGATGTTGATACGTCTCCAGTGTATCTATACTTTATGAAGCCTTCATGCTATTATATTATCTGTTTTGGATGTTTATGGGTTTTATTATACACTTATATATTATTTTTGGGACTCACCTATTAACCAGAGGCCCAGCCCAAATTGCAGTCTTTTTCCCTATTTCAGTGTTTCGAAGAAAATGAATATCAAACGGAGTCCAAACAGAATGAAACCTTCGGGAGAGTTATTTTTGGAACGGAAGCAATCCAGGAGACTTGGAGTGGACGTAAGGGAAGCAACGAGGAAGCCACGAGGCAGGGAGGCGCACCCTACCACCCTAGGCGCGCCCCCAACCTCGTGGGCCCCTCATGGCTCCCCCGGCCGACTTCTTTCGCCTATATATGTCCATATACCCTAAAAACATCGGGGAGCACAATAGATCGGGAGTTCCACTGCCGCAAGCCTCTGTAGCCACCAAAAACCAATCGGAACCCTGCTCCGGCACCCTACCGAAGGGGGGAATCCGTCACCGGTGGCTATCTTCATCATCCCGGTGCTCTCCATGACAAGGTGGGAGTAGTTCACCCTCGGGGCTGAGGGTATGTACCAGTAGCTATGTATTTGATCTCTCTCTCTCTCTCTCTCGTGTTCTTGATTCGGCACGATCTTGATGTATCGCGAGCTTTGCTATTATAGTTGGATCTTATGATGTTTCTCCCCCTCTACTCTCTTGTAATGGTTTGAGTTTTCCCATTGAAGTTATCTTATCGGATTTAGTCTTTAAGGATTTGAGAACACTTGATGTATGTCTTGCCGTGCTTATCTGTGGTGACAATGGGATATTCACGTGCTCTACGTGATGTATGTTTTTGTGATCAACTTGCGGGTTCCGTGATCTTGGGAATCTATGCATAGGGGTTGGCACACGTTTGCGTCTTGACTCTCTGGTAGAAACTTTGGGGCACTCTTTGAAGTACTTTGTGTTGGTTGAATAGATGAATCTGAGATTGTGTGATGCATATCGTATAATCATGCCCACAGATACTTGAGGTGACATTAGAGTATCTAGGCAACATTAGGGTTTTGGTTGATTTGTGTCTTAAGGTGTTATTCTAGTAAAAACTCTATGATAGATCGAACAGAAAGAATAGTTTTGTGTTATTTTACTATGGACTCTTGAATAGATCGATCAGAAAGGATAACTTTGAGGTGGTTTCGTACCCTACCATAATCTCTTCATTTGTTCTCCGCTATTAGTGACTTTGGAGTGACTCTTTGTTGCATGTTGAGGGATAGTTATATGATCCAATTATGTTATTATTGTTGAGAGAACTTGCACTAGTGAAAGTATGAACCCTAGGCCTTGTTTCCTAGCATTGCAATACCGTTTACGCTCACTTTTATCATTAGTTACCTTGCTGTTTTTATAATTTCAGATTACAAAAACCTATATCTATAATCCATATTGCACTTGTATCACCATCTCTTCACCGAAGTAGTGCACCTACACAATTTACCATTGTATTGGGTGTGTTGGGGACACAAGAGACTCTTTGTTATTTGGTTGCAAGGTTGCTTGAGAGAGACCATCTTCATCCTACTCCTCCCACGGATTGATAAACCTTAGGTCATCCACTTCAGGGAAATTTGCTACTGTCCTACAAACCTCTGCACTTGGAGGCCCAACAACGTCTACAAGAAGAAGGTTGTGCAGTAGACATCACCTCCCTCCTCCCGCGCGTGACAGCTCCAGCCAGGGAGCGGCATCCCAACGGGTTTGGTTGATTCGGTACTTGTAGTTTGTGCACAGTGATCTGATTGAGTTTGTGTTTTAGATTCAGGGGTGTGTATGCAATTGTTTTGAGCTCCTTACAGCCCAGCCACACTTTTCAGAAAGTGATCAAACACAGCAAATGACCCGATTAGTGCTATTTGCAACAAGTTTACCAAATCCACGGTGATTTTTGCAAAAAATTAGTGACCCGGTGGTTTTCCGCAAGGGAAACTTCTAATGTGGTGGTTTTATGCAATTCACTCGCGCGCGCGATGCAGCGAGATGGTAGTAGCGGACTGGCGATTCTTCTAAAGCGGCAGCGGCGGCTGAGCGGGCTTAGCAAGCGGGCGGGTGGCGCGGCTGGAGCGATCATGCAGGCGGCGCGACTGAGAGTGCCAGGAGCGGCGGCCGGCGCGGAAGTTGCGCGGACGACAGTGGCTTGGTGGCGGCGGCGGCGTCAGCGGCACGAAGGAGGCGCGCGGCGCCAGCAGCGGCGGTGGCGGAAGACTAGGGTTAGAACACGAAAACTGATACCATGTAGAATATGTGAATTGCATGACGTATTACTCTCCGTGCATAGGCACGTATAATATGATGTACAAAGGTGCACCACGGATTTCAAGTATACAAGAAACTAGGAGGCCGACCCCATACACAATATGCACATAACACATATACTCAACATCTTTTCTACAAGTCTTGCCAAAAATTATATTGCAACTGAGGGATTAGCTAGGCTTCAAGTAAATGGAAGTCCTTAATTAAGATTCACATCTTATCAGACCTGCAGAGCTCCACAGAGAACATGAATGCACTATCTTTGTTTAGATATTCTAATAGTCTAATATTCATCTCCTCAGTCAGATGATAACCACTGCCAATAAAATATGCACTACAAACCAAAACATGATGATCTGACTTATATTAGCTTTGTCCTTGGTACTCTAATGGCATCCCCTCCTAATGATTCCCTCCACCATGATTCATGTCTCACCTAAGGCCTCCTTTGGTTTAGAGGAATCTTGTAGGAATTTCACAGGATATGATTTCTATAGGAAAAATTCCTTTAGAGCCATTTGGTTTGTAGGAATGGAATCATATTCAAATGGAGGAATTCTTCCTATCCTCCACATTTTGTAGGAAAATAAAAAATAGCCTAGACTCAATGGAAAAAAAATCCTATGATGTGAATCAAAGGGCATCTTCTTTCCTATTCCTACTCATAGGATTTGAGATGCATGTCATCTCATTTCCTATGACTTTCCTATTCCTATGATTTCCTTACCGTATGAACCAAAGGAGGCCTAAATTTCCAAATTATTAATTGTTATATTACTATATAAAATTGATATGTAGCTGCAATTTGTGCATCCACCACCACTTCAAGCCGTGGAATCTTGCAATATATTCAGATCAAGCACCAAGCAGATTAGAAAGAAAAAATATTCAGCGATGATGGTGGCAGCGACACTAGCCATCCTTGTCGCATTCGTCGCTTCGCTCCCCTGCTGTACTGCCTCCTCTTCACCGGCGCCGGCGACAAGACGACGAGGAAGCCCCAGCCTCCGGGCTCCTTCGGCCTACCCGTCGTAGGGCACACGCTCAGTGTCCTACGCGCCCTCCGCACCAACACTGCCGAGGAATGTCTCTCCCGGCACATGGCGGACTTCGGCCAGGTGTCACGGATGTCCCTATTCCGCCACCCGACGACCTTCCTCGTCGGCCCCGCCGCCAACATGTTCCTCTTCACCAGCCTGGCGCTGACCACCATGAAAAGCGAGTCTTTCAACCGCATGGTCGGCTGGTGTATGCTCCGTGACATCGTCACTGGCGACCACGCCCACGTCCGGGCCATGATGGTGCAGTTCCTCAAGATGGACGCCATCAAGAGGCACGTCGCCGCCATGGACGCCGAGGTCCGGTGCCACCTCGACGCGCACTGGCGCGGCCGCGCCGCCGTCGCAATGAAGGTGTGGATGAAGTCGCTCATGTTCAACGTGATGTGCACCATCCCCTTCAAGCTAGGGAGCAACGCAATGGTCCAGGAGGAGCTGTCGACGGAGTTCCAGGAGCTTGTGAGGGGGGTCTGGGAGGTGCCGTTCAACGTGCCCTTCAGCACCTTCAGCCGGTGCCTGGCGGCGAGCCGGCACCGTTGCGGCGGGCTGTCGCGGCGGTCATCGAGGAGAGGAGGGACAAGCTGTAGAGGGGAGAGAGCTCGCCGGGTGATGACGTGGTCTCTCACATGATCACATTCTTCCTGCATTTGTCCTGGTATATACTTTCAATGTCATCTAAATAGTATTTGCATGTGTGGCATCCCTTGTTTCTCTATCCTGAAAGGTTACTGAGAGCAGGCCAATCGTTCATGGTTACAAACAGCAACTCATGTAGGTCAAATTCCTGTTGTTTGTGCTCATCCCACACACGTACACCATTTCCATTCCACAACTGTAAAAGTTCTTCAACCAATGGCCTTAGGTACACATCATGTTGTTGCTGGGTTGCTTAGGGCCTTGGATGTGAACTAGCATCATAATGAACTTCTGCTTCATGCACAACCAAGGAGGAAGGTTATAGATACAAAGAGTCACAGGCCAGGTGTTGTGATTGCTGCTCTGCTCCCCAAAAGGATTAATGCCATACATGCTTAAACCAAACCATATGTTCCATTCGTCACCTGCAAAGTCCTCCCAGTAATTTCTCTCTATTTTTCTCCACTGCGACCCGTCAGCGGGTGCTCTCAACTTCCTGTCTTTCTTACGGTCCTCTCTATGCCATCGCATCAACTTGGCATGCTCTTTGCTTCTGAACAGACGTTTCAACCGTGGTATTATAGGAGCATACCACATCACCTTGGTAGGAACCCTCTTCCTGGGGTGCTCGCCGTCAACATCACTAGGGTCATCTCGTCTGATCTTATACCGCAATGCACCGCATACCGGGCATTGTGTTCAAATCCTCGTATGCACCATGGTAGAGGATGCAGTCATTAGGGCATGCATGTATCTTATGCACCTCCAATCCTAGAGGGCATACAACCTTCTTTGCTGCGTACGTACTATCGGGCAATTCGTTATCCTTTGGAAGCTTCTTCTTTAATATTTTCAGTAGTTTTTCAAATCCTTTGTCAGGTACATCATTCCCTGCCTTCTGCTGCAGCAATTCCAGTGTGGTACCGAGATTTGTGTTGCCATCTTCGCAATTGGGGTACAACCCTTTTTTGTGATCCTCTAACATGCGATCGAACTTCAGCTTCTCCTTTACACTTTCGCACGGTCTCTTTGCATCAACAATGACACGGCAAAGATCATCATCTGGCACATCATCTGGTTCCTCTTGATCTTCAACTTCCCCCATTGCAGCATCACCGTATTCAGGGGGCACATAGTTGTCATCATCCTCTTCTTCTTTGTTGTCTTCCATCATAACCCCTCTTTCTCCGTGCTTGGTCCAAACATTATAATGTGGCATGAACCCTTATAAAGTAGGTGGGTGTGAAGGGTTTTCGAGTCAGAGTAAGACCTCATATTCCCACATATAGGGCATGGACAACACATAAAACCATTCTTCTTGTTTGCCTCAGCCACTGCGAGAAAATTATTCACCCCCTTAATGTACTCGGAGGTGCGTCTATTACCGTACAACCATTGCCGGTTCATCTGCGTACATAATGAATAGATAAGTGACAAAATTAATGGAAGTTCATCATCACATTAAAACCAAAGTACATACATAGTTCTCATTGAACAACATATAGCTCTCTAGAGCATCTAATTAAACCATACACTGAAACTATGTAAAACATTTCAATGCAACAACAAATGCGATCATAATCGCAACTAAGGTAACAACTGATCCAACGACATAATGATACCAAGCCTCAGTGTGAATGGCATATTTTATAATCTCTATAATCTTCAAGCGCATTGCATCCATCTTGATCTTGTGATCATCGATGACATCCGAAACATGCAACTCCAATATCATCTTCTCCTCCTCAATTTTTTTTTCAATTTTCCTTCAAGTAATTGTTTTTTCTTCAAATAAATTTAACCTCTCAACAATAGGGTCGGTTGGAATTTATGGTTCACATACCTCCTAGATAAAACAATATATGTCACGTTGGTAGGCATAATTGTCATAAACGCTAAATGAACCAAAAAGTTATAAAAGATAATATATATACCACATCCAAATCATAGATAGGATGAGGACCGATGGAGGCGGATACCAAAACCATCGCACTATATAATAACAAACAATAATAAAAGTATGAAAATTACACAAGTATCTATCTAAATCATACAAGTAAGAGCCTTTTTCTTTTAGAAACAAGATAAGATCAAGAGGCTCACCATGGTGGTGCCGGCGATGAGATCGGCGCGGGGAATCAATGGCGGTGAGGACGGGGACGGGACAGGACGGACAACCAAACCTAGACAAATCTAGAGGAAAATGGACTTTGGATAAGGAGCTTCAAGAGGAGAAAGCTTAAGTGTGGCTCGGGCATTTTATCGAAAACCTCGTGTGCATAGGAGGTGAGCTAGAGCACCACAAAGCTCTCTCCCAGGGCCGGCCAAAAAAACAGAGCACTCAATTGCTCTACTCGCGGGCAAGGGGGTATATATACGCATCTCATTGGTCCCGGTTCGTGGCTGGAACCATGACTAAAGGACCACATTTGGTCCCGGTTCCAGCCACAAACCGGGACTAAAGGGTTCTGGGCTAGGAGCGAGGCCCATTGGTCCCGGTTCGTGTCTGGAACCAGGAGCAGAGGGGCCAGATGAACCTGGACCAATGCCCCACAAGGCCCGGCCGCCCCCTTGGCCTCACGAACTAGGACCTATGCCCCCATGGGTCCTGGTACGTGATACATCTCCAACGTATCTATAATTTTTTATTGTTCCATGCTATTATATTACCCCTTTTGGATGTTTATGGGCTTTATTTTACACATTTATATCATTTTTGGGACTAACCTACTAACCGGAGGCCCAGCCTGTATTGCTGTGTTTTTCCTATTTCAGTATTTTGAAGAAAAGGAATATCAAATGGAGTCCAAACGGAATGAAACCTTCAGGAGCGTGATTTTTGGAACGAACGTGATCCAGAGGACTTGGAGTGCAAGTCAAGAAGTAGCCGAGGCCTCCACAAGATAGGAGCCCCCCCCTATAGGGCGCGCCCCCTGTCTCGTGGGCCCCTCGGGCGTCCACCGACGTACTTCTTCCTCCTATATAAGCCTACGTACCCCAAAAACATCCAGGGAGCACCCGAAACACAATTTCCACCGCTGTAACCTTCTGTATCCGCGAGATCTCATCTTGGAGCCTTCGCCGACACTCTGCCGGAGGGGGAATCGACTACGGAGGCCTTCTACATCAACACCATATCTCTTCCGATGAGTTGTGAGTAGTTTACCACAGACCTACGGGTCCATAGTTATTAGCTAGATGGCTTCTTCTCTCTTTATGGATCTCAATACAATGTTCTCCCCTCTCTTGTGGAGATCTATTTGATGTAATCTCTTTTTGCAATGTGTTTGTCGAGATCCGATGAATTTCGGGTTTATGATCAAATTTATCTATGAATAATATTTGAATCGTCTCTGAATTCTTTTATGTATGTTTGAGTTATCTTTGCAAGTCTCTTTGAATTATCAGTTTGGTTTGGCCTACTAGATTGATATTTGTTGCCATGGGAGAAGTGCTTAGCTTTGGGTTCAATCTTTCGGTGTCCTTACCCAGTGACAAAAAGGGTTGCAAGGCACGTATTGTATTGTTGCCACCGAGGATAAAAAGATGGGGTTTATCTCATATTGCTTGAGTTTATACCTCTACATCATGTCATCTTGCTTAATGCGTTACTCTGTTCTTTGTGAACTTAATACTCTAGATGCAGGCAGGAGTCGGTCAATGTGTGGAGTAATAGTAGTAGATGCAGGCAGGAGTCGGTCTACTTGTTGCGGATGTGATGCCTATTTACATGATCATGCCTAGATAATCTCATAATTATTCACTTTTCTATCAATTGCTCGACAGTAATTTGTTCACCCACCGTAATACTTATGCTATCTCGAGAGAAGCCTCTAGTGAAACCTATGGCCCCCGGGTCTATCTCTTATCATATTTGCTTCCAATCTACTTTTATTTGCATCTTTACTTTTTGCATCTATATTATAAAATACCAAAAATATATTTATCTTATCGTACTATCTGTATCTGATCTCACTTTCGCAAGTGGCCGTGAAGGGATTAACGACCCCTTTATTGCATTGGTTGCGAGTTGTTTGTTTGTTTGTGTAGGTTCGTGGGACTTGTTGAGGAGCCTCCTATTGGATTGATACCTTGGTTCTCAAAAACCGGGGGAAATACTTACGCTACTCTACCGCATCAAGCTTTCCTCTTCAAGGAAAACCAACGCAAGATCAAGACGTAGCAGTTCGTGACTGAACCGGGATTAATGGGCTTATGTGGCCTAGACCGAAGCTCTGTTTTCTACTAGTGTTAGCATGTGGTGTCCCATTAGATCCACCTTTTTTAGGGGCCCGTTAGATCCACCTAGGAGTCATTTTTCTTTCTCATTTCTTACCCCAACCACATGTAGTGGTAGAGAGAGGGGGGACCAGGAGGGGCCCTGTCCCCCCAGGATCATTGATTTGCTGCTGGTTAGTAGATGAACAATGTATAATTTAGACAAAAATACATGTATTAGTATTGTTTGGCCCTTGTTATCAAAAGTTTTAAGTCATTTGGCCCCCCTGATACTTAATTCCTGGCTCCGCCACTGACCACATGTTGACTCAGTAGTTGTTCTTGTAATTTCACTATCGGAAAATTGCAAGGTTTGCCAAAACTGTTGGATGAAAATATATGCATTGTCTCTTCTTTTTCTAGATGGCTATGTTTGCAATTGTCAAAAGTGGATTTGTGCATCAATGTTTTTAAAGGGGAATAGATACAGTATGTTTTAGTGGAACTTATGCAACAGGCTGGATGTTTAATAGACAAAAGCTGAAGCAATGGATGCGTTTCAGCCTAGAAGTTACAACTATGAGGAACCCATGTAGTACATATGCACATAGAACTCACAGCTTATTCATTCAGGTCAACTTTACTTGATCAAGTATATTGACTAGTACAGCGGCTTCCATGTGATAGAAGATACATAGAAATTACTCGGCGCGACAAACTTGCATTTTCTTGCCACTTGGCAAGCTTGCATTTTTTTTCTTCCAAACTCTGCATAGCTCCACAGAACCTACCAACTAGCCTGACATGTTCGTCCAGTTTCACAAGTTTCTTAGGCAGAAATTCTACTTCACTAGGTTCACCAGCAACACAAGAAGAAGAATGATGAAAAGAAAATACACTAAAACCTGAAACTTCACATTTTGGGTAGCCAGCTTCTCGATTGGCCCATGTCCCGGTATTGCTGATGATGAGCACATTTATCATCCAAATTTCCTCGCCATGCCCAACCACATGAAGAAACGCCACTGTTTGACCTTTCCAATAACGTGTACAACCACTAGTAGAAAACAGGGCATACGTCCGGGCCAGATAAGCCCATTAGTCCCGGTTCGCTCACGAACCGGTACCAATGGGCCCATTGGTCCCGGTTCATGAGGCTAGGGGCCTACCGGGCCTCGTGGGGCCATTGATACCGGTTTGTCTAGCCCCTTTGGTCCCAGTTGGCGGCACGACTGGGACCAATAGGCCCCGCTCCTGGCCCAACACCACTTGTACCGGTTTGTTGCCTGAACCAGTACCAAAGCGTCATCTTTCGGGCCGGGTTCGGCCACAAACCGGTACCAGTCTAGCCAGGGGAGAGGGCTTTTGTGTGTAAAACATTAAAAGCAAAAAAGAAAAGAAAATAGAAGTAGAAAAAATAAACTTTAATAAATAAGTAAAAACAAAATATACTTTTATAATACCTCTAGTATTATTGAAACTAAAATTATATAAAATTTATGCAACTAAAATTATCATAGTATTTTCTGTTCAAAACATTAAAAGAAAAAACAATTTCCACACTCGAGCTCTCTCAACTAGCGAGGTGGGACTAAACTTTGGCCGCGACGCGGGCAGCGCAGGGCCTTTGGTCCCGGTTGGAGATTATCCATGGTTACGGTGCAATAAGCAAAGGACACAAGCGAAGAAAAACTGAAATGCCTGTTGTAACAGACGAGTTTCCGTATGAAACCATGATATCTCGAATGTTGCATTTTGGACACACAAGAAGTCCGGAGTTGTAATAAGTTATTAAAAAAAAAGAGGTGCAATGCTCACCTGCACGTTGCTTAGCTTCAGTCTACACCACTTCCTCAAGGCTTAAAGCTAAGCAACGTGTAGGTGAGCACTGCGCCTCTCCTTCATCGTCTCTGCACTCAGGGCTTATAAACCGCTGCGAGTACCTCTCGCTTGGCGAGGTGGGACTAAAAAACTGCTGCAAAATGAATCAACTAAAAAACTCTTTTACCAGTTCATGCCACGAGCCGGTACTAAAGGTGCTCGTGGGGCCCCAGCCTTAGAACCGGTACCAAATAAAATGCCTTTGTAACAGCCTTAGAACTGGTACTAAAGGAATCAACTAAAGCGCTTTTATAAACCTCTAGTATTATTGAAACTACAATTATATAGAATTGATGCAACTAAAAAGCAAAACGAATTTTCATAAAATAAATACAAAAAGCAAAAAAGAAAAAAAAAAGAAAGTATTTTGTTGAAAGTAGAAAAAAATAAAAAAATACAAAAAGAAAGCATAAAATAAATATGTAGAGACAAAATAAAACAAAATAAAATAAACTATAATAAAATAAAACAAATAAATTTAATAAAATAAATAAAAATAGCAAAAGTAAGTATTTTGTTGTAATTAGAAAAAAAGTACCAAAGAAAACAAAAAAATGGAAAAAATAAAAAAATGCCACCTACTGGGCCACCACGGCGTGAATACGACTAGAAACCAACCCATGGGCCAAGATTCAGGCCCGCAGAAGGCCTAGTAGGCCCACAGGCAGATACAGCGTGTCTAGGCCTGAAAGCCTGCATTTCAGAGGAGCTCGACATGGTAGCGGGAGTGGGGCTTATAAACCACTCTCGAGCACCCTCAACTAGCGAGGTGGGACTAAAATTTCGTACCGCGACGCGGGCAGCACAGGGCCTTTGGTCCCGGTTGGTGGCACCAACCGGGACAAAAGGGGGGGCATTGGTCCCTGTTTGTGGCACCGGTACTAAAGGGGTGCATTGGTCCCGGTTGGTGCCATGATCCGGGACCAATGCCCCCCCCTTTAGTCCCGGTTGGTGCCACCAACCGGGACCAAAGCCCTCAGCTTCCCGCCCTTTGGGCTGCTGAAAAGAGACCTTCGGTTCCGATTGGTGGCACCAACCAGGACTAAAGGTAGGTATTGGTACCGGTTCGTGGGACGAAACGGGACCAATGCTCTTGGTATATATGTAGCACTTAGGAATTTTGCAGAGTTCATCACAAGTTGCCCCCGACGATGCCTAGCACATCGACGCCGCTAGGCTACCTCGTCGATGTCCGCCGCCCCCACCATCACCGTCGCTCTCGTCGTCGTCGCCGTCGCCCGCACCCCTGACCCGGCCGGCCCCTGCCATCGTCGTCGCTATCGCTGTCGCCCGAGCCCCTGCCCCGGCCCACCCCCACCATCGCCGCGCTCTCGTCGCCATCGCCCGCACGCCTGCCCCGACCCGCCCCCGCCGTCGCCGTCGCCCAAGCCCCTGCCCCGGCCCGCCCCCACCATCGCCGCGCTCTCGTCGTCGTTGCCCGCACGCCTGCCCCGACCCGCCCCCGTCGTCGCCGTCGCTCTCGTCTCCATCGCCGTCGCCCGCGCCCCTGCCCCAGCCCGCCCCCATCGCCGCCGCCACGTTCGGTCCGGCCGCCGGCCTTCCTCCTTTTTTTCATATATATGATGTTTTTTCAGATTATGTGCATATGTATGATTATATGTATGTGTGTATGTATGATTATATGTCCTGTTTTTTCAGATTTTTGTTCATATATATGATGATTTGTTTTTTGCTTTTTTATAAAAATATATATATGTATGTATGTTCTTTGTGTATATATGTTCATATATGCAAAATTTAGATTTTTAGAAAACTTTTATCTATGTATGTTTTCTGATTTAGTGCATTTTAGGTTAGTTTCGTTTTTAGGTAAGTTTTATATATTTAGGAAGAAGGAAGAAGAAGAAAAAGTTTTATATATTGAAAAGTTAGATTTTTAGAAAAAAAATTATATATCTAGCTAGGAAGAAGGAGAAGAAGAGGAGTGGAAGAAGAGGAGAAATAAATAAGAATAGGAAAAAAAGTGGAGAAGAAGAAAGGAATAGAAGAGAAGAAGAAAAAATAGAGTAATTTCTATTTTTTTACCTCTATTCCTTTCTTCTTCTCCTCTTTTTTTTCTTTTTTTCTTTATCAGGTATGTCGTTGTCGATATACCACCTCCCCGATAACTTGGACATGAGGGGGGGTCGATATACCCCTCCCCGATAACTTCGACATGAGGAGGAATATGGGTCAAGGGGGCGAGGGTTCGAGGGTCGTCGAGGGTTCGAGGGTTGAGGGTTCGAGGGTTCTAGGGTTCTAGGGTCGAGGGTTCGAGGGTTCTATGGTCGAGGGTCGAGGGTCGAGGGTTCTAGGAATATGCAAAAGTTAGAATTTTTAATGTTTATGGAATTTCTTTGGTGATACTAGTTTTGAATATGCAAACATTTGTATGTTCATATGTAAAGAATATGTCGATTTTTTTTGTAGTAGATGATGATGATAATATATGAAATCTTGGTCAATTTTTTCTGTTGTAGTTTTGTTCGATGAATGTTTTCTCTCGGGAATTCAACATGTATTCAACATGAGGGGGGAGGGGGATCGATACCCCCTCCGCGATAACTTCGACATGAGGGGGGATCGATATACCCCCTCCCCGATAACATTTTTTTCCATGTATGTATGTCGTTGTTGTCGATATACCCCCTCCTTTACCAAGTTAAAAGAGCGTTGTCGTCGAGGCCACCCCGAACCCTTTAAGCGTTGCCGAGACCACCCAAAACCCTAGAGAAGCGTCGAGGCCATTAATTAATATAATTCCTTGTGAATAGCTATAGATAGGTCTACCTTTGCCACTAATATATCCATCTGTCATGTTTGTATAATAATTGCCATGTTGTAATATTTGCAGAAACTGTGGAGCACGGCCGAGACGAGGAAGCAGAACGGGTGTTGGGGGACATAATCGCAGCCGGAGCTGATGTCATGTCATATCTCAACAAAAGCGATGGTCTGGAAGGAGAGGGTGAAGAAGCAGGCTACGGTCCTTGAACAACAGAGGAGACCGTGACCGGTGACCAAATGCCGGTGCAAGAAGGAGGCCGTGATGACGACTCCGATGACCGAACAGAGTCCGGCCAGGTATATATATTAATTAAGCCTGTGCTGACTATAACTAATTGATGCATTCAATGTTTTGGTATCTACACATATTAACTCTCGTCTTTCTCCTTATTTCTAGCCCTCCGGATCGAGCACAACTTTGGTAAAGAGACGAGGCCCAAAGAAAAAGTTGCAATCAGATGAAAGGTTCACGATCACAGCAATCGCGCACGATGGCCAACCAATTGAACCCCTCTGGACCAAGGAGGCATTTACTGCTCAATGCGGGGTTCTTGTTAGGGACATGATCCCGATCAGCACAGAGCTATGGAATCAACCTAAGGATGAAGAACTTCAAGTTTCTTTTGTCAAAGATAGACAGAAAGTTGATCTTTGGAAAGCGCTGAAGGTAAATTTCACCCTACCAGAAGAGGACGATCCGGAGAATCCAGTTAAAGAGCCTTTGATCAAGTCCTTTGCTCTCAAGAAGATGGCAGATCTATTCAGGAAGTGGAAGAATGACCTGAAAGCAAAGTTTGTCGACCAAAAAAGACACCAAAATTCATCCGCCGGTACAAGAAGCTCAGGGATCAATGGAACGCATTTGTGGCCAACAAAGACATCGGAGAGGAGTAAGAAGATGTCAGCCATAAACAAGATAAATGCTGCGAAGAAGGAGCATCACCATCGCACGCGGTCAGGTGGCTACCTCAAAGCCCAACCATTGTGGGCCAAGGCTGAGAATGACCTACTTGATAAAGGGGTCAAACCAGAGACATTGAACTGGCCAGACCGTTGCGGTACTTGGTTCTTCGGGGTTGGTGGAACCTTGGACCCTGTAACAGGGAAGTGCGTTTGGACGAGGGAGCAACTGCGAATACCCCTCATGAAGCTTCAACACTATATTAACGCAGCACAGGAAGGGACGTTCATTCTAGATAGAGAGAAGGACGAGCTCACAATGGCCCTCGGGAATCCTGAGCACCCTGGACGGACATGAGGCACGCCAGGCTCCATTCCGTGGAAGCCTAGGTTTCCGAACGGAATCGGTTACAAATGCCAAGAGAGGAGGAGGAAGGGTGGAGCAGAGCGAACTGCAGGAGCTACACTCAAGGGTACAGAAGCTAGAGGAACGAGATGCAGTTCGAAGCAAGCGACCTGACGAAGCTACCCCGCCATCTCAGTGGAGAAGCAACGTGGCTTCCACCGAGTAGCTTCAGCTGGAGTCTGTCTTCACGGCTCTTGCTAGCTACCCCATGGATGCTATCACAGAGTCTCAACATTGCCACCTTATGACGCAATGGGAGAAGTACAAAGTCAAGGCGGCTGTCGGCTCTGTTCTACCGCCTGAACCCAGCGCAACTTTTCACTGTCGTCCAATTCCAGAAGGATATGCTAGGGTGACGGTGGAAGAAATAACGGAGGGATTTGAGGAGCTCGTGCTTGACCACCCTACCGGTGAAGGGGAGACTCGACTGGGTTCTTTTTTGAAGACTCCATGCCTATGGAGGAAAGAGCTCATCAACCTTCCGAACTGGACGCCTCTACCTCCTCCTCCTCCTCCTCCGGTGAGTGAGGGCACTCCGCCTCCTCCTCCGCCAGCTCCTCCGGCGAGTGATCAGGGAACTCCGCCTCCTTCTCCGGCGCGTGGCGACACTCCACCTCCTCATCCGCCTGCTCCTCTGGCGAGTGATCAGGGCACTCCACCTCCTTTTCCGGTGCGTGGCGGCACTCCGCCTCCTTCTCTGCCTACGCCGGCACGCCCGACCAGCCAGCCTCCTGCTTCTCTGCCTCGTCAGCAAGGGCAGAAGAGACCCGCCGCTGCTGCGGCTGCTCCGACACGTCGCAGTACTTCTCCTCCGCCTTGTAAGCAACTAAAGAAGAAAGCCGCAGACGCTCGGCCTGCTCCGGCGTCTAGCAGTACAGGCGAGAGGCAATACAAATTCGTTCCATCTCTCAAGACTCCAGAGAAGTTACCATACAAGAGGACCTAGAAGGAAAATGAGGAGATCTGTCAAGCCCAAGTGAGGGACTATTTCGCAATGCAAAGATCTAAGAGACATCCACCTCCGGAGGAGAAGATAGATCCGCTTCAAGTGAAGCACACTTTGGATTCCCTGCAGCGACCACCATCGTCTCCGCCAAAAACCAACTATGAGAACATTACTGAAAAGACATATAAGGAAGCGAAGCAGTTGGGAAGTACTTGAAGTGACAAAAGGTTACAGGAAATAAGAACTGGGAAAAAAATTCCCAGCTCGGCGAACAAGCGAACCAATCGTGCCCCCTGCTCAAGGTGTCTAGGGATATCATCGCTAATCATCCGGGGGTCTTGCCCGGTACCAATCTTGGAGATTACGACGATGCACATTTTGATATATTGGAGCCGGACTTATTCAAATACGAGTACGGGAAGCCTCTCGTCAAAGATGGAACTACTCTAACAACGATGATGCGGAGATTCCATGATTGGTCCATGGAAACCTGCAGAAAGGCACTGTCAACTGGGAATAAAATCGATACTTTGACGCTGAAAGTTAAAGAGGATGTGCATGACCTCGTTGTAATTGAGGAGTTGTCTGTTCCATTTGAGGAGTTCTTCCAGTTTTTCAATCTAAAGGCCCTCGATAAATTAACGGTCACTTGCTACTGTCTGTAAGTACTACTTCTGTCATTAAGTCTCTATATATAGCTCAGCTCTTTCATTGCATGTATATAATTTTATCCTCACTATATTATGCAGATTGAAGATCGTCGAATGCAGACAAAATGAAATGTATGATATTGGGTTCATTAACACAAATCTCATAGATGAATTTACGGTTAAATATACTGCCAAAGAAACCGAGGACAACTTCCTACAATCTTTGTTAATAAATCAAAACAAAGATACAATAAAATACTCTTTCCTTACAACTTCAAGTGAGTGTTACTGTCTTGTGCATATTTGGTTTCCCTCAATTATTATTGTTATAGTAATTAATGTAATTGATGAGTTATGCATGCGTGCGCAACTTCCACTATATTCTCCTAGAGATTAAGCTTGAGCAGGGACTAGTAAACGTCTTAGACTTGAGATGAAAAGATCCCAAGGAGTATGTGGCCATTTCTAAGATGCTTGAGAAGTAAGTTCATTCGATCATTATCGCACCATATCAGCAACTTTGTTCATTTCACGATATCAAGTAATTGTTTTTTTTGTCTCGCAGGGTTTGGAAAGTATTCACCACACAAGTTACTTCATTGCCGCGGGATCTGGTATGGAAATACCCGAAAGTAAGTACTACTAGCTAGCTAGCTAGTTCCGCGCATCTCCCGTTGATTCTGACTACTATCATCCATGCCATTTGTAATGCTTCATTATCAGTTTGATTGACCTCTATTTCTCATAAAGTGCTTGTGGCAGGAAGCCGGGAATAATTACTATGGATACTACGTCTCCGAGTTCATCTACAACGCGACGGCCAAGAATAGGCGGGGCTACTAAAAAAGACAATATGAAGTGCGTAAGCAAAAATATTCACAAGTTTATTTTATTATCGTCATTTCTGTTGAGTTTCTTCATATATATGTATTGAGAACCTTATTCAAATTAGATGTGGAAGATGCGGGATGAACTCCTGCTAGAAGATCGCATGCGAGCAATTCAAGAGGAAATGGCTGGATTCTTTCTTGACCATGTCATCAATAAAGCCGGAGAATGCCACCATGCATCTGGAAGTTAAGTTCATATGTTAGGGTATTGTAAGAGATCTTACACATTATATATATAGCATCTCAAAGTTAAGTCAGCACGGTCTCCTTCTTGTACCTCCATTGTGTCACCGGAGCCATCATGAACATAGTCTTGTTCTTGTACCGGCATTAATGGGCCGAAGCCATCATGAACATAGCCCTCTTCTTCACCCTGTTCTTCCATCTGACCAACGGTGTCGAGGAGAAATGACGCAACTTCATCCCTTCCATTTGCGATTATGTCCCTCAATATTGCTTCTGTTTCTTCGTCTCGGCAGTGCTCCATAGTTTCTGTAAATATTTACAACATGTCAATTATTATTCAAACATGGTACAGATGGATATATATATATATATATATATATATATATATATATATATATATATATATATATATAGCCAGTAGAGTCGGTAAGATATACAAAAACTTGTTGTTCGACCAATCTCTCGGAGAAGGGGAGGTCGATCACTTCTGTATATGTTCACGACGATCTTCTGTATACTTAATAGTTTCCTTCATTTGCTTACTAGCTAGCTAGCGTGTCGAGTCCTCTCTATACGTAGCATCGACCAAGCACGGAGATAAGAGAGGACACTTCTCTCTATTAGCTAGCTAATACAATATATGAAACCCCGTAAACTAACCCTACAAAACCCCCCAGCCCCCCCCCCCCCTTCAGAAAAAAAAGAAGCCAAGCCTCTGAAATGTTGACGCGTGGAAGCCTTTTGGTCCCGGTTGGTGGCACCAACCGGGACAAAAGCCCCCTGCCCGGGCAAGCGGTAGCGGCCACGTGGAGTCCCCATCTGTCCCGATCCTAGGCGAACTGGGACTAAAGGGTCAGGGCTTTAGTGATGACACTTTAGTCCCGGTTCGTGAACCGGGACAAATAGCCCTCACGAACCGGGACGAATGAGGGGTTTTCTACTAGTGAACTACATGAAGAAACACCAATTTTTCACCTTTCCAAAAGTACGAAGTTCAGCAATTTGCATGAACCAAACAACATGAAAACCATATGACAATACTACTTGATCTGAACATTAAAGAACAGAGAAATAACCTTCTTGTCCTTCACATTGGTTGGGCATGTCCCATAAACATTTACTGGGTTCAGATATGTCCAAGACATAGAGCAACCTTTCACATCCACATTCTAGACATTCAGTCGGAGGTTCCACACTGGTAAACTATCTCAAAAGAAAAAGAAGACAATATTAGTAGTAGCATAACACACCAAAAAATTGGTTTTCCTTAACAAAGGTCATTTCTTTGGTTTTTTGTATCCATAGTTGACCGGTAAGAGAGATGCCTATGCCAATAAGCATGTTTAAAGGAGATACTTATGCCAATAAGCAACATGCCTAAACACTGAACCAACTAAATTGGTATTTATCTATTTGCAGGCAACATCCCATTGCAATTGAATGATCAACTCACACTCAATTCATTCACTTTAAATGGAAATAGCATGCCCAAAGAGATGGCAACTATCTATATATTACCGTGGCTGCATGGTAAAGATGGAGCTGCATAAGTGTGTTTGACATCACATTGATATGCATTATTCCAGCTAGGAAGCAACTTTACGACCTATGTTGTTTATTTAGAGACATTGGAGTTCACCAAATCCAGTCAAGTCTTATTCTGCAAGCAATTCTGTTGTAGTCCGGGTTTAGTTTCTTCATTAGTTGTGTGTGCCACTTGATATGTTTACAGTGTTGTGATGTGGAGTATTGTGTGCTCCATTAAATTCTCTATAGATCAGGTGTTTAACAACCTTCAGCTGCAAATTAAGGAAGAAGTGCTTTTTTCTATCATTCTATCTGATCTGAAATTGTGGCGATGGCAGGAGGAAAGGGATGCACCGAATTATGTGAGTGGTATTTCTTTGTGCATTAGTTTGGAGTGGAGATGTGCGTGTATGTTTGTTCTGTCGCCCCAGATTGGGTGAATTCTTTGTAATCTGTAACTCTTGCCTTCTATAAAACTATGAATCTTGGTAGGTGCATCCGTGTTACCGTCAGAGTTGAGAAGTTCGAAATGGGTGCACAGAATAAGGAAAGTTTGTAAGTATCAAAGGGAATAATCATTGCTAGCACACAAGCGAGTGCACTTTACACTATTATGGCCTTGGACTTCTAAATTATGTCTGTAATTTTCTATTTGCCATTTGGTGGATAGATCCAGTGTTTCCTTTAGGGAAAGTGTTAACGTATAAATTTGTTGCCTAGTCTCTTTCATCAGATCGTTTTTTTGTTGCATTGGCTAAAGCATGCACATCTACATGGTATCGGAGCTAAGGTCTTGAGTTCAAGTCCTAGATTGGAAGACACACAGAAAAACACTCACCTTAGTTCTTCTCTGTTTCACCGTCGGAGCCTCGCCATCCCTTTCCTGTTGTGCTGCAGGACGGGGAGAGCAGTAATCTCTCCTCCTCCGGCTTGCTGACCTACATGGGTGCCGAAGCAATCAAGTTCTAGGAAGTGTCTCTGCACGCTGCTCGCTGATCTGCGTCGCCACTTCCGCCTCTCTAACTTCGTCAGGCTTCCACTTCATCACCTGCATTTCAGTCAAGGTAACATTCAGTTAGCTATCCCATTGTTTTGTTGGCTTCCTGCCATGTTTAAGAATAGACTGATTTGGTCAGTAGCATTGCTAGATGAGTTCTTCTGCTATCATGTGATAATTGAAGTAGATTATAGATTGCTTCAGATTGTCATCTTAAGTTGGTTAATTCAAAATACAGTTAACTTGATCATAGTTAATTTACCGAATTATTTAACACTTCTTTTGTTTGCCTTCTTGATTATATGCCCTGTTAAATTATTCACATCATCATTTCAAATTTTTGAGCCTAATACTGCCATGCGAGATGAAGATCTTTACCTTGGGCAAACTTGCAATTTCTCCAAGCTCAAAGACGAAGCTTCACTAGCAACACTAGGAGAAGAATGACGTTCCGAAAAGAAACAAAATACAGTAAAAAAAACGGAATCAATAACTCCCGAACGTGCCATGTTTCCGGTTTCAGCCTGAACGTTGTGCGAGACGTTTGATTCAATCATACAAGTGATAAATTCACACAACATAATGGCAAATTATAAGCCTTGTAAAAGTTACACGGCTAGTCCATGGAAATTTTATTTAATGCACATTTCTATCTTTTTTTGTAAAACGAATGGACTGATCTCATGGCAACTTTAGGAGTAATTCCGTTCGCTACATCTTCCCATGACAAATTTTCCATTTGATTTTTATGTTTTCTTGGTGATTTGGATTAGTTACTACGGGAATCAATGGAGTTCAGTCATCATCATGGCAAATTTGCAAAGCTTCTAAGTACTTGCATGGCAAATTCATGAAAAAATGATATATGAGACATGGCAATTTTGTGTATATCAATGGACTAATCACAAAGCATTTTGTAGGTCTAATTCATGTTCTCTTATTTTCTTAACATGGCAAATTTGCCATTCTTTCAAGGAATAAACAAATTCGTTATTAGATTATGAAACTCTGATGTGTTTTTGCCACAGCAACAAATACCGGCATGGTAAATTTTGGGCCATGGGCACATGGCAAATGTACATTTTCTTTTCTCTAAAACATGGCAAATTCTGAAAGTTTCTAAAGCATGGCAATCTTGCCATCCTTCAAATTTATATGTCTGAATTCTTTATAGATTCTATATGGCAAGTTTAACTGAAGTATCATGTCTATTTTTTCCATGTTTTTAGACATCTCTAAAATTACCATGACAAACTGATCACTAAAACAAAGCAAATATAGTTATCTAATCATGGCAAATTTATTTCTTGGATCATGGAAAATTCATTGCTTTTTTGCCTTGGCAATCTTTTATTTTTAAAATTGTCGTTGTAAATCTTTAAATTGTCAAAATCGACACAAAATGGCAAATATAGCCATGGCAAGTTTTCACCATTATTAGCATGGTGAATTTACCTAAATCCCCATGGAATTTTTTTAACATTTATTGCCATGGCAAGTTTTACTATTTATTTGCCATGTCAAATTTACCTTTTATTAACATGGCAATTTTACCTAAATCCCCATGGCAATATTTAACTTTTATTGCCGTGGAAGTTATACTATTTATTTGACTTTTACTAACATGGCAAATTTACCTAAATCCCCATGGCAATATTGAACTTTTATTGCCATGGAAAGTTTTACAATTTATTTGCCATGGCTAATATACCTTCATTAACATAGCAACTTTATTTTTACTTTTTTATTTGCCGATGGCAAATTGACCCTTATTAACATGGCAATTTTACCTAAATCCCCATGGCAATATTTAAGTTTTATTGTCATGGCAAGTTTTACTTTTTATTTGCCATGAAAATTTTACCCTTTATTAACATGGAAATTTACCTAAAATTCCCATGGCAATTTTAAACTTTTATGACCATGGCAACATTTTCTATTTATTTGACCTTTATTAACATGGCAGATTTTACCTTTTTCTGTGCTAAATATTGCACGATTTAATATGATTTTGGTTATGGCGTTTTTCTTTCCTCATTTTTTCCAACTTTTTTGTGTTCAAAATACCATGAAATTTTTTGCTATAAGATTGACATTTTGCAAATTATTTTGTGTTGTATGATGTAAATTGCCATGTCTTATTGTCCAAGGTCTGTTTCTCTGGAGTTAAATCTGGGCTTTTCTTTTGGCCCATCATTTTTTGCTGACCTTATTTTTATGTTTTCCGTTAGCGATAAGTTTGTTGACCCGGCATGGTTCACGCTGGATGGATTGATAAAGTGAACGAAACCGTTCTATCCCTCGACCTTCCCAGCCCGAACGACACTTTTGGTCTGGGGCTCTTGTTGGTGGGAAACGATACCTATGGGATCACTGGAATCCCTTCTATGGTTGCGGGGCGCGGGGATCGCGAGGAGAGCGGGCCTAGCAGGCAACACAAGGGGGATTTACCCAAGTTCCGGCCGCAAAGATGCGTAAAACCCTGCGATCCTGCTTTGGTGGATGTATTAGTGTTATTGAGCTCTTGAACTAGCCCTAGGTGTTGTGTGGTTCCAAAGAGCCGAATCATTTCTCTGTGTGCCATGGGCCTCCTTTTATAGGCGAAAGGGGCTGCCATAGTGGCACATAAGAGGTGGAAAGTGCTACAGTGTTGCGAGCTTATCGCTTGTATTACAGGACAAGACACATTTAATGCGCGGCTTAGGTGTCCTCTCGCTTTATTGGGGATGGGGGTGAGGCCCATCCCGTCCGTCGCCGCTCCTCCTCGCTTTGACACGCGCCCTGGCTAGCGATGCATGCGGTGCCATGTAGGCATGCAGGCAGCTGAGGTGGCGTGGTGGTGGAGCCTCTATGAAGGATTGCATGCTGCCACCCAGGTGCTTGCCCAACTGGTTGGGTCGGCAGCTGCATGCGAACGGCGGTGAAGACTTGGCTGGCGCGGGCCTAGCAGTGGCCCTGCCGGTGCGCTCGGTGAGGGTCTTGCTGGGTGGCCCGACAAGGGTCTTGCCGTGGCACGCTGGCTTCCCCGGCAAGAATCTTGCCGGGGGTCTTGTGGGTTCCTTCGGTGAGGATAGTTGCTTCCCTATCCTTATTTGATCTTGAGCATTCTATGTCTTCACAAAGATCTGCATACCACCACGGAGGTGCCTCCTGAGCCCAGTCCAACGCATTTGTCTAGCGTTGGTGGGATCAAGGGTGGCTCACTTTGGTTGGCGCGGGCGAGCTGCCCCGGCAAGGGTCCTTGCCGGGGAAACCTGCTATGCCTATCCGATCTTTGTGGCCTTGGTCCTTGTCGTTGCTCTGTTTTCCTTGTGGCCTCGGCTTCTCTCCGGCTCCCCTTTCCTGCCATGTCTATGCGTGGCCGTGGCAGGAGGCTTCGACTGCCCGTGCATAAGTAAAGGGGTCAAAAGGAGAGCCCCTACTTTTGTACACCGACAGGAGCCCCCGGGCCTGGGTCATACATGAGCACATCACGTTGTTGGGCCAGGCCTAGAACGGTGCGCGGGCAGTTGGGGCGGATTTTTATCGCGGCCACTGTTCCGTCTGCTGTGCTTCCCCATGACCCGCGTTGAACGCGCGACGTGGCGGTCGTGTGCGCGCATGACGTGGGAGGCATGCGTGGGACAGCGCTCGCGCGCATGCGTCACATCGTAGTTAATGGGAAAGGAGGCGGCCCGCGCCTTCTCCATAAAAAGGAATCACCGCGGGCGCGCTGCTCACTTTGCCCTTTCCCTGTGCCTTCCTCCAACCTCAGAACCGCCGCCCCCTTCTTCTCGAGCCTCTCTGCTTTCGCCCATCTCTGTCGTGCTTCCGCCATCATCTTCTTTTTTGCTTCCCGCAGCCACCATGGCGTCTAAGTCCACCAAGAGCATGGGAGCGTCAAAGGATGCCGGCGTGTCGGAGCAGCCGGAGAGCGAGCTGGTGGCGCGGCGGGCGCAGTCCACCTACTTCCCCTTGACGGTTGGCGTGCCCGAGCTTCGGGAGATGTTCAAGGATTTGTGGGGCGTGAATATGGGGGGAGAGAAGACTAGGTAGCCAGCCATGGTCGTCGTCCCCGCCAGCGTTGGGCCCTCCCCGCATCGGTACCCCTTCTTCATCGATTATTTCTCCTGCGGGCTCTATCCCTCATTCTCTGATTTCTTCAAGGACATCATGCACACCTACGGCTTCCGCCTTTTGGACTTTACTCCGAATGTCGTGGTGTGCATGGCTCTCTTCACCCATCTCTGCGAGGGCTTCATCGAGGTGCATCCCAGCACGACGCTCTTTCGCCATTACTTCTCCCCTTGGATCCACAAGGGGGCGCCTTTGCTGGGTGCGTCGCCTGGATCCCGAGGGCCAAGGGGGCGTACCCAGACGGTGCCACGAAGGAGAGGTGGGAAGAATGTCGGTGCCATTGGTGCTGGATTGAGGAGAAGGACCCGCCAGCGTTCTGCGAGGTTCTCCAGAAGCCGCCGGTCCGTGGCGGCGATTGGGACAACATCGACACCGACGTCGCCACCAGGATTCTCCGGCTCACGCAGGCCGGGCTCACCCTCCAGATGATTGGGGCGGACTTCATCCACCACCAGATTGCTCCTCTGCACGACAAGGGGAGGCCGGCCTGGCTCTTCGTGAACACCACCGACATCATGAGGCTGTGCCCCGGCCTTCACAACAACCTGACGGTGATGCGGCACGGCCATCTTTGCCAGCGAATCTTCCAGCTCGAGGTCGATGATGAGGGCGAGGTCGAGCGGTTTGGCAAGCTTGCCAGGGCCGCCGTGAAGGCTGGCAAGGTCAACAAGGAGCCTGTCTTTAAGCTGTCGGCGGGAGTGGTCCTGTTGAGCAACAACTCTCGTCGGAACGAGATCATCGCCATGATGCCGGTCTTCAACGCGCATGGCCTTTACCCGAGCTGGGTTGAGCCGGATGGGCTCGTCGTGCAGGAGTTCTTCAACACTCTGCACGAGACATACATCACCGATGAGCCGCAGCTCATCTAGGACACCTTCTTGTGGAGCTGGACTATATTGCCGCCAGGGTGGAGGAGGCGAGGCTTGCTGAGGAGGAGGCGAAGCTCCTCAAGGAGGCCGGCAGCACCGGCGGCGTGGTGGACAAGGCCGCGGCGGAGGCAGAGGAGGGGGAGCTCGCCCGGTGGGCAGCAGCCGCTGGGGAGGCCAGCGGCACCGACACCGGGGCTCCCCTCATCGAAGACGCCGCCGACGGGTCGTCGGAAGAGGAGGGAAAGGAGGGGAGGACCGCGACCGCCGATCCCCCGATCACCAGAAAAAGACGGGTCCTGTGGCGGGCCACCTCCGGCGAGCCGGTCCGCGTCGACCAGGCCGTGCAGCTGCAGCAAGCCCGGGAAGCGCCCGTGCACCAGACGAGGGCAGTGGCGATGAAGAAAACAGCGAAAGTCGTGGCATCGAAGAAGAGGACATCTGCTTCTTCGTTGTCCAAGCGCGCCCGGACGCCATCGCCTCCCCCCTCGCCGGAAAACATTGGCGCGGGGATTGGGGCCGACTTGTTTGACATCGGGCCTCTCAGCCCGGAGAGGGAGCTCGGGCCTCTCAGCCCAGAGCGGAATAGGAAAGCAGCAGAGGAGGAGGAGGAAGAGAACGAAGAGTAAGTCTCTGCTTTTCTCCCTCATTCTTACACTCCCCCTGATGGCGTTGCTTACTTGTGTCCATTTTGCAGGGATGTGGAGATGCTGGCCCAGAGGATAAAGAGGGCCAGGACTTCGGCGAGTGGCGAACCCCCGGCAGGCACCTCCAGTATGCCACTGGTGGTGTCGAGCAGCCTGGACAGCTGCCCCCAGCCCAGCCCCCAATGTAAGTCCACCATCCGCCCTCTATCAACGTGCGTCATGGTCGATGCTTCAGTGTTTAACCGTGTCGTGGATGCAGGAGAGGAGCAGCACCAAAGGGAGCCACAGAGGGCTTCTCCGATCGTGCCGCCCCCGTCGACTACACCGCCCCAAGGGGCGTCCCCGGCAAGGACACCAAGCACCAAGGTCGTGCTCACGGAGGAGGGGGAGGAGAACGCAGGCGCCGGTGGCTTTGCCTCGACGCCATACCATGGCGGAGCAGGGGCTTCTGCCTCTCGGCCTGACACGGGTAGGATGCTCGCTCTTCTCTTCTGCTTGCATTTTTCTTTTCCTCTTTTCCTCATTGGCTTTTGATCATGGCTTCGCCCTATCTCTTTCTTGGTGTCCAGACCCCTCCTTAGAGGACGTCGACAGCACCATCAAGGACGTCGTCGCAGATGCTGTGGTGGAGGCGGAGAAGATTGCCACCGAGGAGGGCATCAGGAGCGCCGCTGAGGACCCCGCCAAGGGGCCCGCCGAAGATCCCGACAAGGGACCTGCCGAGGGAGCCGGCAAGGCCACTACCGAGGAGGGGGCGTTTGATGACTTACCCTCCTCCTCCGCTGCCTCGGGCTCCGGCAGGTACCTGAGGGTCAGCGACGACCTCTTCGTCCATCTCCTTGGCGCGTCGAGAACCAGGGATCCCTTTGAGGGGGAGGTTTTCGACGAGGAGGCGCTTGCCGCCGCCGGGTTCGAGGTTGTTGATGAGCCGGGCGTTAGTAGCGCCGGCTCCTGGGAGGAGCAGCTGCTCCAAGCGATGGGCGCCAGCTTCCGGGACCTCCAGGCGCTCCACTGCGCTCGCTTGGACAAGGCCAAGTCCAGGACGGCGGTGGTGGATAAGATGGAGGAGGACTTTGGGAGGCGTCTTGCCGAGGCGCGGGACTGGTTCGCCAGGCTCATGACGAGTTGAAGGCCACCCAGGGTGAGCTGGCCAACCATGAGGTGGAGCTCGCCCTGAAGCTGACCAACATCGAGAAGGCCCAGGAGACGACAAAGAAGTTGGCCGACGAAGCCGAAGCCGTCCGCTCCTAGCACGAGGCCGCCCTGAAGACCGAGGAGGAGGATCTCCCCGAGCGCGAGGAGAAGCTTGCCGCCATGTGATACGTCTCCAACGTATCTATAATTTTTTATTGTTCCATGCTATTATATTACCCCTTTTGGATGTTTATAGGCTTTATTCTACACATTTATATGATTTTTGGGACTAACCTACTAACCGGAGGCCTAGCCCACATTGATGTTTTTTTGCCTATTTCAGTATTTCGAAGAAAAGGAATATCAAACGGAGTCCAAATGGAATGAAACCTTCAGGAGCGTTATTTTTGGAACAAATCTGATCCGGAGAGCCAGGAGTGTAAGTCAAGAAAGCTCCAAGGGCCCCACGAGATAGGAGGCCCCCCCTGTAGGGCACGCCCCCTGTCTCGTGGGACCCTCGGGCGTCCACCAACGTACTTCTTCCTCCTATATATGTCCACGGACCCCGAAAACATCCAAGAGAACCACGACACACAATTTCCACCGCCGTAACCTTCTGTATCCGCAAGATCGCATCTTGGCGCCTTCGCCGGCACTCTGTCGGAGGGGGAATCGATCATGGAGGGCTTCTACATCAACACCATAGCCTCTGCGATGAGTTGTGAGTAGTTTACCACAGACCTACGGGTCCATAGTTATTAGCTAGATGGCTTCTTCTCTCTTTTTGGATCTCAATACAATGTTCTCCCCCTATCTTGTGGAGATCTATTTGATGTAATCTCTTTTTGCGGTGTGTTTGTCGAGATCCGATGAATTGTGGGTTTATGATCAAGTTTATTTATGAATAATATAATCTTCTCTGAATTCTTTTATGTATGATTGAGTTATCTTTACAAGTCTCTTCGAATTATCAGTTTGGTTTGGCCTACTAGATTGATCTTTCTTGCCATGGGAGAAGTGTTTAGCTTTGGGTTCAATCTTCCGGTGATCTTACCCAATGACGGAAAGGGTTGCAAGACACGTATTGTATTGTTGCCATCGATGATAACAAGATGGGGTTTATATCATATTGTATGTGTTTATCCCTCTACATCATGTCATCTTGCTTAAGGCGTTACTCTGTTCTTATGAACTTAATACTCTAGATGCATGCTGGACAGCGGTCGATGTGTGGAGTAATAGTAGTAGATGCAGGCAGGGGTCGGTCTACTTGTTATGGATGTGATGCCTATATACATGATCATGCCTAGATAACGTCATAATTATTCGCTTTTCTATCAATTGCTCGACAGTAATTTGTTCACCCACTGTAATACTTATGCTCTCGAGAGAAGCCTCTAGTGAAACCTATGGCCCCCGGGTCTATCTCTTATCATATTTGCTTTCAATCTACTTTTATTTGCATCTTTACTTTTTTGCATCTATATCACAAAATACCAAAAATATATTTATCTTATCATACTATCTCTATCAGATCTCACTTTCGTAAGTGACCGTGAAGGGATTGAGAACCCCTTTATTGCGTTGGTTGCGAGTTCTTAGTTTGTTTGTGTAGGTGCGTGGGACTTTTGAGGAGCCTCCTACTGGATTGATACCTTGGTTCTCAAAACTGAGGGAAATACTTACGCTACATTTTGCTGCATCACCCTCTCCTCTTCAGGAAAACCAATGCTATCTCAAGATGTAGCAAGAAGGATTTCTGGCGCCGTTGCCGGGGATGTCTTCGCTCAAGTCAAGACATACCAAGTACCCATCACAAACCCATCTCCCTCGCATTTACATTATTTGCCTCTCTTTTTCCTCTCCCCCCACTTCACCCTTGCCGTTTTATTCGCCCTCTCTTTCCCAATCTCCTCCTCTCTTTTTGTTTGCCTTTTTCCGTTGCCCGTGTGTTTGCTCATTTGCTCCGTCATTATGGCTAGTCTTCCTATCCTCGTTATTACTCCCGAACATGAAATCCTCAATTTTAAACAAAGAGAGGGAGAAAATTTAAAAGATGCTTGGCATAGAATTTGCAATGCTCAAAATAGATCTACTAGGAAGCTTTCCACTTCCGTTCTTCTCTGCAATTTTTATGTAGGCATCACTCCTTGGAATAGATGTGTTCTTGATACTGTCGCCGGAGGTGATTTCTTGAGTAGCCATTCTGATACTTATAATTCTATGTTAGATTTGTTTGGCTCACCACCTCTTTTGGTCAATGGAACTGTTTTAAGCTTAGAACACATTATGCAACGGCTTGATATTATTGAAAATAAAATTGCCAATGTTGAGTTAGTTGAAAATTTGGATAAAATGATTCATAATCTTATCACTCAATATGAATCTAGGGTTGGAGTCACTTTGAAAAATCTTGAAGAGAAAGAACCTATAGTTAAAGAAAAAATAGATCTTGATTCTGCTAGAATTGGTAAACTTGAGGATATAATTACCAACTTAGGTTCGGCGTTTTCTCCCATCCAAAAAAACACTCCAAAACCCCCTACAAAAACCACCAAGTTTATTTATGTTCCTAAAAATAAGGGCGAAACCTCTAGTAAGGAAGACACGGACCTCAAATCCATAAGTGTTCATCACAATTGTCTTTCTATCGTTACGGAACCTTTTGCTACAACCGAATTTCTTGAATTTTTGCCCAAAGGTTTAATCATTGCTGAAAGGGGAGAACCTCCTAAAGATTATAAGTGCTCTACTGAGGAATCAAGTGCCAAAGATGGCACTAGTTAGATCTATCCTTGCTTTTATGCCTGCTAGGGGCATTAAATGATAGCGCTAGTTGGAGGCAACCCAATTTTTCTTTATGTTTTTTGTTTTTGCTCCTGTTTAGTAATAAATCTTGCATCTACTCTCTATTTAGATGTTTTTTTATCTTTTAATTAGTATTTGTGCCAAGTAGAACCTATAGGATAAACTATGATGATAGTTGATTTGATTCTGCTGAAAAACAGAAACTTTGCGCTCACGAGAAAAAATTCAATAAATCACAGAAACGTGATTTTGCATTGATTATTTTTTCTGCTGATCAATAGACAAATTTTCCAGTACGTCCTATTTTGGTAGGATTTTTAGAGTTCCAGAAGTTTGTGTTAGTTACAGATTGCTACAGACTGTTCTGTTTTTGACAGATTCTGTTTTTCGTGTGTTGTTTGCTTATTTCAATGCATCTATGGCTAATAAATTAGTTTATAAACCATAGGGAAGTTGGAATACAGTAGTTTTAACACCAAAATAAATAAATAATGAGTTCATTGCAGTACCTTATGTGGTGGTTTTGTTTTCTTTCACTAACGGAGCTTATAAGATTTACTGTTGAGTTTTGTGTTGTGAAGTTTTCAAGTTTTGGGTAAAGTCTTTATGGACTATGGAATAAAGGGTGGCAAGAGCCTAAGCTTGGGGATGCCCATGGCACCCCAAGATATTCAAGAATAGCCTAAAGCCTAAGCTTGGGGATGCCTTCAAGCCTAAGCTTGGGGATGCCCCGGGAAGGCATCCCCTCTTTCGTCTTCGTTCATTGGTAACTTTACTTGGAGCTATATTTTTATTCGCCACATGATATGCGTTTTGCTTGGAGCGTCATGTATTATATTAGTCTTTGCTTGTTAGTTTACCACAATCATCCTTGCTGTACACACCTTTTGGGAGAAGCCTATTTGATTAGAATTTGTTAGAATACTCTATGTGCTTCACTTATATCTTTTGAGCTTGATAGTTTTTGCTCTAGTGCTTCACTTATATATTTTAGAGCACGACTGTGGTGTCTTAATTTTGAAGAAATTGCTAGTCTCTCATGCTTCACTTATATCATTTTGAGAGTCTTTTAGAACAGCATGGTATTTGCTATTGTTACAAAGTTGGTCCTAGAATGATGAGCATCCAAGTTGGGTATAATAAAAACTATCATAGGAAGTGAATTGGCTGCTATGACCGACTTGATACTTGATGATTGTTTTGAGATATGGAGGTAGTAATATTAATGCCATGCTAGTTGGGTTATTATGGTTTTAAAGAATGCTTGTGTTGAAGTTTGTGATTCCGGTAGCATCCACGTATGGTGAACCGCTTTGTGATTAAGTTGGAGCACAATTTTATTGATTGATTGTCTTCCTTATGAGTGGCAGTCGGGGACGAGCGATGGTCTTTTCCTACCAATCTATCCCCATAGGAGCATGCGCGTAGTGCTTTGATTTTTGATGACTTCTAAATTTCTGCAACAAGTATATGAGTTCTTTTTATTAATGTTGAGTCCATGGATTATACGCACCCTTTCACCCTTCCACCATGGTTAGCCTCTTTTGTGCCGCGCAACTTTCGCCGGTACCATACACCCACCATACTCCTTCCTCAAAACAGCCACCATACCTACCTATTATGGCATTTCTATAGCCATTCCGAGATATATTACCGTGCAACTTTCCACCCCGTTCATATGACACACATTACTTTTGTCATAGTGCTCTTTGCATGATCATGTAGTTGACATTGTATTTGTGGCAAGGCCACCTTCATAATTTTCATACATGTCGCTCTTGAGTCATTGCATATCCCGGTACACCGCCGGAGGCATTCATATAGAGTCATATTTTGTTCTAGCTTTGAGTTGTAAATCCATAAAAGTGTGATGATCTTCATTATTGGAGCATTGTCCTCGTGAGGAAAGGATGATGAAGGCTATGATTCCCCCACAAGTCGGGATGAGACTTCGGTCTTTACAAAAAGAAAAAAAAGAAAAAAAGGAAAGGCCAAAAAGAAAAAGGAAAAAAAGAAAAAGGCCAAAGAAAGAAAAAAAAAGAGAAAAAGAAAAAAAAGAAAAAAAGAAAATGAGAGAAAAAGAGAGAAGGACAATGCTACTGTCTCTTTTTCCACACTTGTGCTTCAAAATAGCACCATGATCTTCATGATAGGGAGTCTCATATGTTGTCACTTTCACATACTAGTGGGAATTTTTCATTATAGAACTTGGCTTATATATTCCAATGATGGGCTTCCTCAAAAGTGCCCTAGGTCTTCATGAGCAAGAAAGTTGGATGCACACCCACTAGTTTTCTTTTGTTGAGCTTTCATATATTTATAGCTCTAGTGCATCCATTGCATGGCAATCCCTACTCACTCACATTGATATCTATTAATGGGCATCTCCATAGTCCATTGATACGCATAGTTTATGTGAGACTATCTTCTCCTTTTTGTCTTCTCCACAACCACCATTCTATTCCACATATAGTTCTATGTCCATGGCTCACGCTCATGTATTGCGTGAAAGTTGAAAGAGTTTGAGATTATTAAAGTATGAAACAATTGCTTGGCTCGTCATCGGGGTTGTGCATGATTAAATACTTTGTGTGATGAAGATGAAGCATAGCCAAACTATATGATTTTGTAGGGATAACTTTCTTAAGCCATGTTATTTTGAGAAGACATGATTACCTTGATTAGTATGCTTGAAGTATTACTATTTCTTATGTCTTTATGAACTTTTATTTTGTATTATTTGGATCTGAACATTCATGCCACTATGAAAGAAAATTACATTATGAATTATGCTAGGTAGCATTCCACATCAAAAATTGTCTTTTTATCATTTACCTACTCGAGGACGAGCAGGAATTAAGCTTGGGGATGCTTGATACGTCTCCAACGTATCTATAATTTTTAATTGTTCCATGCTATTATATTACCCCTTTTGGATGTTTATGGGCTTTATTCTACACATTTATATCATTTTTGGGACTAACCTACTAACCGGAGGCACAACCCATATTGCTGTTTTTTTGCCTATTTCAGTATTTCGAAGAAAAGGAATATCAAACAGAGTCCAAACGGAATGAAACCTTCAGGAGCATTATTTTTGGAACAAATCTGATCCGGAGAGCCTGGAGTGCAAGTCAAGAAAGCTCCGAGGGCACCACGAGATAGGAGGGCGCACCTCCCCCCTGTAGGGCGCACCCCCCTGTCTCGTGGGCTCCTCGGGCGTCCACCGACGTACTTCTTCCTCCTATATATGTCCAAGGACCCCGAAAACATCCACGAGCACCAGGAAACACAATTTTCACCGCCGTAACCTTCTGTATCCGCGAGATCCCATCTTGGAGCCTTTGTCGGCACTCTGCCGGAGGGGGAATCGATCATGGAGGGCTTCTACATCAACACCATCGCCTCTCCGATGATTTGTGAGTAGTTTAACATAGACCTACGGGTCCATAGTTATTAGCTAGATGGCTTCTTCTCTCTTTTTGGATCTCAATACAATGTTCTCCCCCTCTCTTGTGGAGATCTATTCGATGTAATCTCTTTTTGTGGTGTGTTTGTCGAGATCCGATGAATTGTGGGTTTATGATCAAGTTTATCTATGAATAATATTGGAATCTTCTCTGAAATCTTTCATGTATGATTGAGTTATCTTTACAAGTCTCTTTGAATTATCAGTTTGGTTTGGCCTACTAGATTGATATTTATTGCCATGGGAGAAGTGTTTAGCTTTGGGTTCAATCTTGCGGTGATCTTACCCAGCGACAGAAAGGGTTGCAAGACACGTATTGTATTGTTGCCATCGAGGATAACAAGATGGGGTTTATATCACATTGCATGTGTTTATCCCTCTACATCATGTCATCTTGCTTAAGGCGTTACTCTATTCTTATGAACTTAATACTCTAGATGCATGCTGGACAGCGGTCGATGTGTGGAGTAATAGTAGTAGATGTAGGCAGGAGTCGGTCTACTTGTTATGGATGTGATGCCTATATACATGATCATGCCTAGATAACGTCATAATTATTCGCTTTTCTATCAATTGCTTGACAGTAATTTGTTCACCCACTGTAATACTTATGCTCTCGAGAGAAGCCTCTAGTGAAACCTATGGCCCCCGGGTCTATCTCTTATCATATTTGCTTTCAATCTACTTTTATTTGCATCTTTACTTTTCTGCATCTATATCACAAAATACCAAAAATATATTTATCTGATCATACTATCTCTATCAGATCTCACTTTTGTAAGTGACCGTGAAGGGATTGACAACCCCTTTATTGCGTTGGTTGCGAGTTCTCAGTTTGTTTGTGTAGGTGCGTGGGACTTTTGAGGAGCCTCCTACTAGATTGATACCTTGGTTCTCAAAACTGAGGGAAATACTTACGCTACAGTTTGCTGCATCACCCTCTCCTCTTTGGGGAAAACCAACGCTAGCTCAAGACGTAGCACCATGCTCCGCGGCAAGGACGAGGAGGTGGACAAGCTCGTCCTGCAGCGGACCCAGGAGCTGGAGTGGAGGCATCACGAGGCACTCAACGCCCTGGCTCAGGCCCATGCCGGCAAGGTGAAGGAGCTGGAGGAGCAAGCCCTGAAGCTGGCCCAGGAGAAGCACACGCTCAATCATGCTCTAACGGTGGCGCAGGGCAAGATCATCAGCAAGTCTGGAGAGCTCTCCGAAGCCAACGCCTCCATTAAAGACATCAAGCTGAAGCTGGGAGAGCTCAAGGAGACGTTGTCGAGTGCCATGACCCGGGAGGGAATCCTAGCCAAGGAGATGGAGATGGAAAAGCAGCTGCTGAGGAACAAGACCGCCAACCTTAAGGACTACAAGGCGGGCAAGAAACACTGGCTCGGGCGCCTTGCCGCCGTCGCAAACTCGGTCGCCGATCAGCTGGCCATTATGGGGATGCCGGAGATGGGGTACGCCCTAGAAGCGGGCCTGAGCCCCTACGCCAACCTGACCATATACTTCGAGAAGGTCGTCGGCGCGCTAAAGCAGCTTCACTCCAATTGGGCGGCCTCCCTGGCCGAGGAATCCCGGATACTCTACCGGGGGACCATGACCAGAGTTCTCACCAAGATCGCGTACTGGCACCCCGACCTCGACTTTGGAGCTTTGCTGAAGAGCTTGCCGGAGGGTGTTAACACCGCGGCACTTAATGAGCGCATCCAGCACATCCTCGGCCGCATCGACAAAATCAAGAGGATGGAGGGCCAGCACCGGGCTAGGCATCCCGTTCTCCATCGCCGCTGCAGGTTCATGACCAAGACAATGCTATCTTTAGTTAGAACCGCGGCGGAAATTTCTGTAACATAACTCTGCAGCACTCCTAAAACTATGCATGTTATTCTCATGTTCGATTTTTCTTTGTATGTCCACCCTACGTCACTGGGTAAGCTCGCCGGCATGTAAACCCAGGGCGGCACTTTGAGGACGGATCCTCATTAGCCTGTCGGGTGTGCTTGTCGCCGGGCAAAGCACCTTCCCGCCCTTGGCGCGGCCGCTCGATCTATCGAGCTTGACTCAAGTCAGAACCGAAAGTGTTGCCGATGGCGGAAGGCTACCCTGCCGCTCTCAACACGGCCGCTTGAACTGTTGAGCGGACTCGAAACAGAGCAAGGGCGTTGCCAATCGCAGGAGGGCCCCTCTGCGTACAAGCTTCCCATACATAGGCCGAACCGTCGAGGATAATAACCTTATATTTAAGGGAAAAAACTTAAAATTCAGCATGACTTAGCTCTCTGGTCACTGCCTCGGCGTCCTACGTGCCAACGGGCAGCGCCACCTTCTTGGCCGGAGCCGTGGCGATGAACAACAACCAGGTCAACTACTAGACCAGATCCTCAAGATTGCGCTCCCCCTACCTGGCGCGCCAAAGATGTTGGTTGGAAACGACACCTATGGGATCACTGGAATCACCTCTACGGTTGCGGGGCGCGGGGATCGCGAGGAGAGCGGGACTAGCAGGCAACACAAGGGGGATTTATCCAGGTTCAGGCCGCAAAGATGCGTACAACCCTATGATACTGCTTTGGTGGATGTATTAGTGTTCTTGAGCTCTTGAACTAGCTCTAGGTGCTGTGTGGTTCCAAAGAGCCGAATCCTTTCTCTGTGTGCCATGGGCCTGCTTTTATAGGCGAAAGGGGCTGCCACAGTGGCACACATGAGGTGGAAAGTGCAACAATGTTGCGAGCTTATCGCTCGTATTACAGGACAAGACGCATTTAATGCGCGGCTTAGCTGTCCCCTCGCTTTATTGGGGACGGGGACAAGGCCCGTCCCGTTCGTTGCCGCTCCTCCTCGCTTCGACATGCGCCCTGGCCAGCGATGCATGTGGTGCCATGTAGGCAGGCAGGCAGCTGAGGTGGCACGGTGGTGGAGCCTCTATGAAGGATTGCATGCTGCCACGCAGGTGCTTGCCCAGCTGGTTGGGTCGGCAGCTGCATGTGAATGGCGGTGAAGACTTGGCTGGCGCGGGCCTGGTAGTGGCCCTGCCGGTGCGGTCGGCGAGGGTCTTGCTGGGTGGCCCGACAAGGGTCTTGCCGTGGCGCACTGGCTTCCCCGGCAAGAGTCTTGCAGGGGGTCTTGTGGGTTCCTTCGGTGAGGATAGTTGCTTTCCTATCCTTATTTGATCTTGAGCATTCTATGTCTTCACAAAGATCTGCATACCACCACGGAGGTGCCTCCCGAGCCCTATCCAACACATTTGTCTAGCGTTGGTGGGCTCAAGGGTGGCTCACTTTGGCTGGCGCGGGTGAGCTGCCCCGACAAGGGTCCTTACCGGGGAAACCTGCTACGCCTATCCGATCTTTGTGGCCTTGGTCCTTATCGTTGCTCTGTTTTCCTTGTGGCCTCGGCTTCTCTCCGACTTCCCTTTCCTGCCATGTCTATGCGTGGCCATGGAGGGAGGATCTGTCTGCCCGTGCACAAGTAAATGAGTCAAAAGGAGAGCCCCTACTTTTGTACACCGACAACTCTCCCAGACCGAAAGGTCGGGAAACATCAAGGTCATAATTTGGGCCCTAAGAGTATCAATTTCAGCCCTTGCAGCATCAATGCACCGCTACATTCTTCACGACAAGCAGGGCTACGAGCAATTGTATTGCTCACGATGCGAGCTTGCATCCAAATTTCCGTGACGATGTCCAAGTACCTGTCCAACCACATGAAGAAACGCTAGTATTTCGCGGATTGAGATCTAGTGACTTGCTGTGAGCAAGTCACTGGTGAACAGTACGGTGACCGGCTCCCCTCTCCACGCCGTCCGCTCAAGGATCAACGGATAGATTTGTGTGAATAGCACTACCGAGCTACGGTGACTCGTCTACAAGAGGCCATCCACAGTACCCCGGTCTACAGTACCATCCACAGTGTTCGCGCTACAGTATTCAATCTGAACCGTCCCCCTGCATCCAACGGCTACCCGTCCGCCAATTACGACGTGACTTGCTGTGGGCAAGTCACTGAATCTCTATATGTATTTCACCTATCCAAACATATTAGATTTAGTAACATGCATGGACCAAACCACATGACATGCTACTTGACTCTGAACATTAAAGAGCAGAGAAACAACCTTCTTCCCGTCTTTGTCTTTCCTTTGGAATTTCACTGAAAATTTATCCGGGTTCGGAGATATCCAAGGCTGATTCAAGATCACCCTTTCACATCCACATTTTGGACATTCTGTGAGAGGGACCTGAGACGCTGAGTTGGAGCTTCTGCTATGGCCAGGGACAGAGACTAATGGAAAGTTGGGGATAGTGGAGCTAGCCAATTTGAGAGCGAAATCGAAAAGATAGAAGAAATCGACCGGTAGAACCGTTCACCAAGTCGCCGGAGGTTCAACATCCGTGCTTGCCAGAGTCACCGCTGGGTACAAGGTTGACGCGCCCGTGGTGATACAGTACCGTAACCCTTGGAGTAGCTGGGTCGCTTGTGGGACTCCGCGCGATTGGAGCCGCTAGATTCGCCGTGCCACGCCGCTGAAGATGAACATGGATGGTTCGGTCGGTCTGGAGGGAAAAAATGTGAAGGAAATTGCAAAATTTCCGAAGTAGCACATGACCTTTTTTAGATAAGCACAGGGCCTTCACCACATGACAATACTGGTACTCGAGTATCAGAAACTTAAAATTAATATAGTTGATAAGTCTCCAGCGTATCTATAATTTATGAAGTATTCATGCTATTATTTCATCCTTCTATGATGTTTTATAAGCATTTATATGTCATTTTATATGATTTTTGGGACTAACTTATTAACCTAGAGCCCAGTGCCAGTTTCTGTTTTCTCCTTGTTTTAGTGTTTTACAGAAAAGGGATACCAAACGGAGTCCAAATGACGTGCCAATTTTTGAGGATTTTTTCTGGACCAAAAGAAGACCACGGAGCATCGGAGTTGGGCCAGAGGAGTCCTGGGCGGCCCACGAGACAGTGGGGGCGCGCCCCCCCTGGGGGTGGCGCCCTCCTATCTCGTGGACAGCCCAGAGGCCCCCTTGACGTGAAACCAATGCCAATAATTCCTATAAATACTAAAACTTTCGGGAATTAACCTAGATCGGAAGTTCCGCCGCCGCAAGCCTCTATAGCCACGAGAAATCAATCTAGGCCCTCTCTGACACCCTACCGGAGGGGGCCATCATCACCGGAGGCCATGGAGGAGGATCTCGGAGGGGCCATCATCTCCATGATGGCCAAGGACCAGAGGGGGAAAGCCATGGAGGAGGAAGCACAAGGGGGAGAACCTCTCCTCCTCTCTCTTGGTGGCACCGGAGTGCCACCGGGAGGGGAATCATCGCCGCTGTGATCGTCTTCATCAACATAACCATCATCATCACCATCCTCATCTCTTTTACGCAGTCCGCTCTCCCGTACCCCGCTGTAATCCCTACTTGAACAAGGTGCTTTATGCTACATATTATGATCCAATGATGTGTTGCCATCTTATGATGCTTTGAGTAGATATCTTTTGTCCTTGAGTTGATTGATGATCTAGATTGGTACGAGTTGTATGTTTTATTTTGGTGCTGTCCTTTGGGAATTGCTACGGTGATTCCCTGCACTTGGGGATTATCAAGCTCTTTTCTAGCGCCGTTGCCGGGGAGCAATAGCGTGGGGTTGATATTCTCATGTGTGCTTGTTTGCTTTCTTTACTTAGTAAATTTTCTTTTTCCCTTTTTGTTCCTGTTTAGTTGTGGGTGAAACATACAAAAAAATTTAAAAATAATGAAAATACCAAAAAGGAATTGCTTGCCTCTCATGCTTAAAAAAGTTTTTCAAAAAGAGAAGTGATTGGGAAGTTATGCATTGAAGAAGTGAGGGTCGAACTTGAGCACTTGTGTTCATGCTCACGGAAACAATGTAGTATTTTTCATGGAAGTTTCTCTGTAAATAATTATCCCCTTGTATATAACCATTGTATTATAAAAATAATGTGCCAAGCTTGGGTTTTAGTGTGATAAGATTGCTTGCTTACTATGTGCAGAACAAAAACAGAAACTTTGGCTGTAGTGCATGAATTTACATTTTTTACTGGAAAGTCAAATGGGTCTGAAACTTTTTGCACATTACTACAGTACAAAATTGTCAAATTTTAAAATTTATTTCATAATTTGTTGAGTTACATAAGTTTACTAAACTTCCAGATTACTACAGACTGTCCTATTCTTAACAGATTCTGTTTTTCGTGTGTTGTTTGCTTATTTTGATGTATCTATGGCTAGTATCGGGGGGTATGAGCCATAGAGAAGTTGGAATACAGTAGGTTTAACACCAATATAAACAAATAATGAGTTAATTACAGTACCTTAAAGTGGTAGTTTGCTTTATTACACTAACGGATCTCACAAAGTTTTTGTCTAAGTTTTTGTGAATGAAGTGTTTGAAGAATGAGGACTTACCGATGTGAGAAGAATAAAGAGAGACAAGAGTTCAAGCTTGGGGATGCCCAAAGCACCCCAAGTAAATATTTCAAAGGATACTCAAGCATCTAAGCTTGGGGATGCCCCAGTTGGCATCCCATCTTTCTTCTTCGACAAATATCGGTATACCTCGGTTTTTGTTTTGTTCACATGACTTGTGTCCTTTGTGTTTGTATTTTACTTTAATATTAATGCTAGTATGAGATAGCTCTTAATTTAACTATAGAATACTTCATGTGCTTCACTTATATCTTTTAAGTATGATCTTATAGAATTACTCTTTGTGCTTCACTCAAATTGTTAGAGTATGGTTTTATAGAACGCTTCCTACCCTTCACTTGTATATTTTTGAGCTTGTATGTTGGCTAGTCTATATTAATTGTAAAATGCTCCAGGAAATTCACTTATATCTTTTGAAGTATGAATAATGCTATAGTTTAAAGTGGGTTTGGAAGAGTGTCAACTTTAGGAATTAGTGATCCCACTATCTTGGAGGATGTTGAATCTCTGTACGATATTTATGAAAGTGGATTTGGAAGAGTGTTAACTTTAGTTAGTATTCCACTATTTCGGGAGAGGTTCCCTTTGAGTATGAGAACAAAGTTGCTATCATGATGCTACTGAAATTTTTTATGAGGGGGGGACATGTGCTTGTAGGAGTTGCAATAATATCAAGTTTCCTCTCTATGTGCTTAATGTTTGGAAGTTAAACTTGTTTTGCCTTCCTATGCTAGTTGATTCTAGTTCCTATAAATTGTGTGCTCACAAAATCCCTAGGCATAGGAAGTGAGTTAGATTTAAATGTGCTAGTCATATTCTTCATGATGCTCTCTTTGTGTTTTCAACTCTTATATTTTGTGTGAGCATCATTGAAATCATCATGCCTAGCTAAAAGGCATTAAAGAAAAGCGCTTGTTGGGAGACAACCCAATATTTATCCTTACTGTTTTTGTGTTATTAAGCTAGTGTAGTAATCGTGTTTTATAGCTTTTGTTTCAATAAAGTGCCAAGTAAGACCTTTGGGAAGACTTGGGTGAAAGTTAATGTGATCTTGCTGTAAAAAGCAGAAACTTTGCGCTCACGAGATTAGCTTTCATTTTTACAGAAGAGTGATTTTGAGTTGATTCTTTTTGCAGAAGATTAATAGACAAATTCCTCACGGCCACAAATTAATTTCATAATTGTTGGAGTAGCATAAGTATGGTTATTCTTCAGATCATTACAGACTGTTCTGTTTCTGACAGATTCTGTTTTCATTGCATAGTCTGCTTGTTTTCTAGTTTCTATGGCTTATATTTCTCAATATAATTTGTAGAAATGATATGGTACAGTAGGATTTATGTTAAAACAATTATTAACCTTGTCTTTTACAGTACCAAAGTGCATGGTTTACTCTTTATCATACTAACCTATCTCACGGACTTTGGTTGAGTTTTGTGTGGTTGAAGTTTTCAAGTTTTGGGTAAAGATTCGATGGACTATGGAATAAGGAGTGGAAAAATCCTAAGCTCAGGGATGCCCAAGGCACCTCAAGGTAATATTAAAGGACAACCAAGAGCCTAAGCTTGGGGATGCCCCGGAAGGCATCCCCTCTTTCGTCTTCGTTCATCGGTAACTTTACTTGGAGCTATATTTTTATTCACCACATGATATGTGTTTTGCTTGGAGCGTCATTTTATTTTGTTAGTATTTGCTTGCTGATATTTATATTAATGTTTTGAATCTTTATTTTCAATAAAAAAGTCAAGGATAAGCCTTTGCCATGTTTATTTTGCTAGTATACATGTTGCTTTTTGAAAACAGAAAGTTTACCGCTGTTGCAAAAATTCCCTAGAAACTTCAGTGAATGGTATAACATTGAATCTTTTTGTGTATTAAGATATGATAAATTTATTACAGTGGGAATTTTAGTTCATAATTTTTGGAGTTAGGGAAGTATCGTACTCTTGCATTCTTTACATACTGTACTGTTTTGGCAGATTGCTGTTATGGTTGCATTGTTTGCATATGTTTGCTTGTTTAATGATTCTATTTCAGGATAGGAGTATTAAATATGCAGAGACATTTATTATTCAATGTTGAATATTAATTTATGTGATTTGTTACAGTATAAAATGATAAGGTTTTGCATTGGTTTATACTAACCCATCTCACGAGTTCTTGTTGAGTTTGTTGTGAATGAAGCTTTTGATAAAAAGAGAAATCGTGACATGAGAGGAATTAAGGAGACATAAAAACTCAATCTTGGGGATGCCCAAGGCACCCCAAGATAATATTTCAAGAAGTCTCAAGCATCTAGGCTTGGGGATGCCCCGGTAGGCATCCCACCTCTCTTGTTCAAACAACTATCAGTTAGTATCGGTTGAGCCTAAGTTTTTGCTTCTTCACATGAGTTGTGCTATCCTTGCAATGTCATTTTATTTCAATTTTACTTGCTGTTTGAATAAAATCTTTGGATCTGAAATTTTGAATAAAAAGGAATCCTCCCATGGCTAGATAATTATTTGACTACTCAGTGTCTTTCACTCATATCTTTTAGAGTAGTTTGTCTTTTAGTCTTGCGCTTCATGTATATCCTATGAGTAAATGGAGGAATGAATTGAATTTCATAAATCTGAACTATTATATTTTTCATTTTCTTATAACATGGTTAGTGATGACTTCACACATAGAAAGTATGAGGCATAAAAGTTGTTGAGAGTTGGCAAACGTAGTTTTGGTCATCGTTGCAATTAATAGGAAGTAATAAGGAAAGAGAGGTTCACATACAAATACATTATCTTGGACATCTTCTATGATTGTGAAGCACTCATTAAGTATGACATGCTAAAAGAGTTGACGTTGGACAAGGAAGACAACGTAATGGTTTGTGGTTTCCGACATCTCAGTTAAAATATATTGACATTGACATTCCAAACATGTTGAGCTTGCCTTTCCCGCTCATGCTAGCCAAAAATTCCTAGCACCAAGTAGAGATACTACTTGTGCTTCCAAATATCCTTAAACCTAGTTTTGCCATGAGAGTCCACCATATCTACCTATGGATTGAGTAAGATCCTTCAAGTAAGTTGTCATCGGCGCAAGCAATAGAAATTGCTCTCTAAATATGCATAACTTATTAGTGTCGAGAAAATAAACTTTGTACGATCTTGTTGTGGAAGTAATAAAAGCGACGGACTGCATAATAAAGGTCCACATACAAGGGGCAATATAAAGTGACGTTCTTTCGCATTAAGATTTTGTGTATCCAACCCTAAAAGCGCATGACAACCTCTGCTTCCCTCTGCGAAGGGCCTATCTTTTACTTCATGCTTTTACTTTATGCTTGAGTCAAGGTGATCCTCACCTTTCCCTTTTTCATTTTATCCATTGGCAAGCTCCTTGTGTTTGAAAGATCATGATATTTATATCAAATTGGATGTAAGTTAGCATGGGCTATTATTGTTGACATCACCTAAAGGTGAATACGTTGGGAGGCAACACAATAAGCTCCTATCTTTCTCAGTGTCTGGCTGAAATTCCATAACCACAAGTATTGCGTGAGTGTTAGCAATTGTAGAAGACTATATGGTAGTTGAGTATGTGGACTTGCTGAAAAGCTCTATTCTTTACTCTTTCTGATGTTATGATAAATTGCAATTGCTTCAATGACTAAGATTATAGTTTGTTAGTTCTCAATGAAGTTTTTGAACCATGCTTGATATTGTGAATAGATTGTTACTTGATCATGAACAGTTTTATGAGATAAGCTATTATTATGACACATATTGATGCTAGAAAAGGTGATTGAAATTATCTTTGATCAAACTTGTGCACCTACTAGCATTCACACTTCATAAATTATTTCTTTTATCATTTACCTACTCGAGAACGAGCAGGAATTAAGCTTGGGGATGTTGATACGTCTCCAGCATATCTATAATTTATGAAGTATTCATGCTATTATTTCATCCTTCTATGATGTTTTATAAGCATTTATATGTCATTTTATATGATTTTTGGGACTAACTTATTAACCTAGAGCCCAGTGTCAGTTTCTGTTTTCTCCTTGTTTTAGTGTTTTATAGAAAAGCGATACCAAATGGAGTCCAAATGACGTGCCAATTTTTGAGGATTTTTTCTAGACCAAAAGAAGACCACGGAGCATCGGAGTTGGGCCAGAGGAGTCCCGGGCTGCCCACGAGACAGGGGACGCCCCCCTGGGGGTGGCTCCCTCCTATCTCGTGGACAGCCCGGAGGCCCCCTTGACGTGAAACCAACGCCAATAATTCCTATAAATACTGAAACTTTCGGGAATTAATCTAGATCGGAAGTTCCGCCGCCGCAAGCCTCTATAGCCACGAGAAATCATCACCGGAGGCCAAGGAGGAGGATCTCGGAGGGGCCATCATCTCCATGAAGGCCAAGGACCAGAGGGGGAAAGCCATGGAGGAGGAAGCACAAGGGGGAGAACCTCTCCTCCTCTCTCTTGGTGGCACCAGAGTGCCATCAGGAGGGGAATCATCGCCGCGGTGATCGTCTTCATCAACATCACCATCATCATCACCATCCTCATCTCTTTTACGCGGTCCACTCTCCCGCACCCCGCTGTAATCCCTACTTGAACATGGTGCTTTATGCTACATATTATGATCCAATGATGTGTTGCCATCTTATGATGTTTTGAGTAGATATCTTTTGTCCTTGAGTTGATTGATGATCTAGATTGGTACGAGTTGTATGTTTTATTTTGGTGCTGTCCTATGGTGCGCGCCCTCCGTGTCGCGCAAGCGTGAGGGATTCCCATTGTAGGGTGTTGCAATACGTTCATGATTCGCTTATAGTGGGTTGCTAGAGTGACAGAAGCTTAAACCCGAGTATGGGGGTTGTTGCGTATGGGATAAAAGGGGACTTGATGCTTTAATGCTATGGTTGGGTTTTACCTTAATGATTCTTTTATTATTTGCGGATGCTTGCTAGAGTTTCTGATCATAAGAGCATATGATCCAAGTAGGAAAAGTATGCTAGTTTATGCCTCTCCCTCGTATGAAATTGCAATGACGACTATCGATCTTGTTAACAATTGCTTAGGACAATTCCGCACACCGATCCACCATTATTCCACACTCGCTACTTATATTATTTAGTATTATATCCTAAATTGATGATAACAGCACCTACTTTTATGTTTTAGCTCTCCGATATCCTACAAAGTTATCCTCTTTATACCCACAACACAGTTTTATTTCTTGTTTCTAGTTGGAAGCAAAAGTTCGGTGCACGTAGAGTCGTTTCAGTGGCAGATAGGGCTTGAGAGAATATTGATCTTACCTTTAGCCCTTGTGGGTTTGACACTCCATACTTATCACTTCCACCTCTGGGAATTGCTACGGTGATTCCCTGGACTTGGGGATTATCAATAGTTGAATCGAACATTATGTTTCCCAGTTTTCAATTAGCTTGAGAAAATTTGAAACCTACAGCTGAAAATTTAATTATGAAAAAGGGTTTCCCCCGCTTTGTATTACAAAACAACCTACGATACAGCCAAAGATAGGTGCTTGGGCCACAGCACAAATAAGCCCAAAAAAACAAAGGAAAAAAAGAAGAGAAACAAATGCCAACAAGGGCAGATCAACGAAACGACGATGACCGGCAACCGCTGCACCCTCCGAAGAAGTACGACCACACTCCCAGCACTCTGAAGCGCCGCGTAACAAGCAACACCTTCAAGAAGGAGACGATGACGACACCGCTGTTGCCCGGACTAGTCCTAGGGTTTCCCCGGGTACGCGGGGGGGGGGAGTGGGGGGAGGGTGTACCCGATGCCCTTTAGGAAGGTCCGGCGACACCTACATGTGTTGCCGCGTCAGGACCAGACGATCCACCAGAGATTTCTCCCAACCCAACCCCCCCCCCCCCACCACCACCACCCTAGGCGAACCGTAGTTCACGGCCCATCACGCCGCCCACTAACATGTGCCACCACGGTCATCGAATCAACTTCGCCGTCTCCCTGAGGTCACCGACACGAGACCTGGAGATGGGAGAAGAGATAGTGGGCTCGGGGGCATCCGCAACATCGCCGACGTGAGGGGACAACCACCATCGCCGCCGCAGAGCCGACCAGACGCACGGACAAGGGGACTATCAAGAACCGAGGCCCGCCCGAACCCAAAAGGTTCCGGACATCCCCTGTCGTCATGCTGCAGCTCGCCGGCCGACGAAGCCGCCACCGCCCGCAGACCACTGTCTTCTCGCCACCAAACAGGGAGCAGCATCGCCGCGCACCGAGTCGTCGGCCCACCGTAGCCCAGATGGAGCCCGAAGGGGCCCAGATCTAGGTCGCGCGGGCGCCGCCGGCCACCAGCACTTCCACGCAGCCCCATAGCCAACGACCGTGCCACCGCACCAAGGACCTCGAAGCCCGCTGGAATCTCGCCGCTGAGCAACACCGCCGCCGGCCGAGCTGCATTGCCACCATCAGGAGGCCCCACGCGTGCCCCATGAGCGCGCGGGGAAGGAACGGCCCGCCGCCAGCACCGCGCGGGTAGGGCCCGGTGGACCAAGCTGGCGGCGACGGGGAGTGAGAGGGGGTGGGGAAGAGGGAGGTGGGGCGCACGCGGCCGGCGACGGCGGGGGCCGGGAGGAGGAACCCTACCCTAGCTCACCCAAGGGGGCGGGGTGTCAGCTATTTCTGCATTCAGTTGAAAATTTAATTAATTGAGGTTCTAAATTTGCATCCCTAGGGCCAACGTCTGACTGTCGACGGATCCGGCGTATACCGATACTTGGATAGCCTCGCCACCACCTATAATCCAAATAACCTGCCTCACTTGTCCTCTTCTCATCAAAAATTTCCTCTAGGCATTCTTTTGATTTTGTTCTTCTTTTTCTTCACCAATTTGCTACTTAGAGTTACCTGAAAACATAATATGGATCACTCGATTTTGCCCAGCGGCCTTGGCCCAAACTGAGGCCCGATGAGTCTTGTCGGGAGGGACCCAAATCCGACGATGTCGCGACCGGCCGTGGTGTTGCAGATGAAAGCGAGTCAGAGGTTTGACAAATTCATGTGTGTGGAGGTCGCTGACACATAATATCATGGCGGTATAGAGGAATGGCCGAGGCAGACAGAGGCACGACAAAGGTGGTAGCTCGAGCAAGATGGGACAATGAGGTGGGGCACTACAATGCTCGCCGGTCACGGGTGAAAGTGGTGAACTGGTGATGGTGTGGGATAGGCTGAAGGGCAGGTTGACTTGTAGGGAAGAAGAACCAACATCGTCATGGGAAGGAAGAAGATAAACCATGGCTAGTCGAGGAAATGCAACCATTGAATTGATACTCAATGGTTTAAAGAGAATCTCATAGAAATGTGACTCGTTTTCAATCGCCTCATCTTTAGGAGTCCTTTACTTCACAATTATTTGTAAGTTCGACCTGTGTGATTTCACATAGAAGGTAAAGAGAAGCCAATCACTGTAAGCATGACAATAACGCCCTCCAATTTTTCTTAGCTCATCTGTGTTCGAACACTTAACTTCCCCAATGAAAAAAACATTCAGTTAGCAACATATAACTATGAAACACAAAGTGAGAAAAACCTCGGTGATGCTTGGATTGAATGTAAATTCTATGTGTTTCAAGGTATTTGGTTTGTAACCGGTTCTACATTTTTATAAGTGAAAGTTGATGCAATGATTGTTATAAGTATTTTTTCTGGTGGTTTTGACCGTTTAGCCTGTTTTACTTGGTAGTTTGGTTATTTGTATTGTCCTATGTCAATAAAAGATGGATCTGGATGATAGGGCCTGAGAAGGGCACTACTAGGGAAAACTGTATACACAGAATCTTACCAGTAGCGCTTGTTAAAATGAGGCGCTACTGCTACTTAGCAGTAGCACGTCTACCAAAACCGCACTACTGTTAACCCCTTAGCAGTAGCGCGGCAGGAACTGAACGCGCCACTACTATAATTGCCACACGGTTCCCGATGTGCTAGGTATAGTAGTAGCGCCCTTCTAGAAACGGCGCTACTACTACCGGTTTTAGTAGCAGCGCGTTTTCCCCTCGCGCGCTACTGTTATATCTATTCTCACCTAACCCCCCGCGCGGCCTGATTCCCTCCTCTTGCTCCCCCAATTCACCACACTCTCTCTTCTCCCCCTCGTCGCCTCCGCCTCGCCGCCGTCTCGCCGCCGTCTCCCCCGACCCCGCCTCGCGGCCATCTCGCCGCCGTCTCCCCCGGCCCCGCCTCGCCGCCGTCTCCCTCGATCCGCCTCGCCGCCGTCTCCCTCGACCCCGCCTCGCCACCGTCTCCCCCGACCCCGCCTCGCCGCTGTCTCCCCTGACCCCATCTCTCTCCCCGCCCTCTGTAAGCACTCTCCCCTTCCGATCCCTCTTGTTAATTTGCTTAGTATAACCCTAGCTATTTAATGCTAGTTAGTATGAACCCTAGGCTATTTTTAGTGTTAGTTAGTTAATTTAGTGTTAGTTAGTTAGTTAGTATGAACCCTTAGCTGTAGTTCCTAGGTACTAATTAGTTAGTAAGAACTAGGTACTAATTAGCTAGGTACTAGTTTATTTTTATTTATAGTAAGTTTATTTTCAGTAAGAACTAATTGAATTAATAGAACATGTTAGTAAGAACTTGTTGCTATTTTTTTAGTTAAAGCATTTTTTCCCGCATCGACGTGGACGATGCCTATCCCGCATCCTCGTCATTGAGTCGGTGGAGGACGACACCTGCTTGACCAGATGGGCCATGTCCGGGACTGGGCTCCGTCGGGGTGGTACTGGGAAGCGCTACCTACCGGGGGGTGCAGGTTGGTGAGGAGCCAGCCTGTCATTGACCCGAACCTTCTTTGGTGGCGGTCGCGTGGGTCGTGTTGGGGAACGTTGCAGAAAATAAAAAATTTCCTACGGTTTCACCAAGATCCATCTATGAGTTCATCTAAGCAATGAGTGATAGGAGAGAGATGCATCTAGATACCACTTTGTAGATCGCGTGCGGAAGCATTCAAGAGAACGGGGTTGAGGTAGTCTTTCTCGTCGTGATCCTATCACCGGAGATCCTAGCGCCAAACGGACGGCACCTCCGCGTTCAACACACGTACGGTCAGCGTGACGTCTCCTCCGACTTGATCCAGCAAAGGGGAAGGAGAGGTTGATGAAGATCCAACAGCACGACAGCGTGGTGGTGGATGCAGCAGAACTCCGGTAGGGCTTCGCCAAGCTATTGCGGGAGGAGGAAGAGGTGTAGCATGGGGAGGGAGGCGCCAAGACACAGTGTGCGGCTGCCCTCCCTCCCTGCCCCTCATTTATATAGGCCCCTAGGGGGGTGCCGGCCCTGGGAGATCCAGTCTCCCAAGGGGGGCGGCGGCCAGGGGGTTGGAGTGCCCCCCAAGGCATGTAGGGCGCGCCCCCCAGCTAGGGTTTCCAACCCTAGGCGCAGGAGGGCCCCAAGGGGGGCGCACCAGCCCACTAGGGGCTGGTTCCCCACCCACTTCAGCCCATGGGGCCCTTCGGGATAGGTGGCCCCACCTGGTGGACCCCCGGGACCCTTCCGGTGGTCCCGGTACAATACCGGGTGACCCCGAAACTTTCCCGATGGCCGAAACAGCACTTCCTACATATAATTCTTTACCTCTGGACCATTCCGGAACTCCTCGTGACGTCCGGGATCTCATCCAGGACTCCGAACAACATTCGGTTTGCTGCATACTCATATTCATACAACCCTAGCGTCACCGTACCTTAAGTGTGTAGACACTACGAGTTCGGGAGACATGCAGACATGACCGAGACGGCTCTCCGGTCAATAACCAATAGCGGGATATGGATACCCATGTTGGCTCCCACATACTCCATGATGATCTCATCGGATGAACCACGATGTCGAGGATTCAAGCAACCCTGTATACTATTCCCTTTGTCGGACGGTATGTTACTTGCCCGAGATTCGATCGTCTGTATCCCAATACCTCGTTCAATCTCGTTACCGGCAAGTCACTTTACTCGTACCGTAATGCATGATCCCGTGACCAGACACTTGGTCACTTTGAGCTCATTATGATGATGCACTATCGAGTGTACCTCTCCGTAATACGGAGTGACAAATCCCAGTCTCGATCCATGTCAACCCAACAGACACTTTCAGAGATACCTGTAGTGCACCTTCATAGTCACCCAGTTACGTTGTGACGTTTGGTACACCCAAAGCACTCCTACGGTATCCGGGAGTTACACGATCTCATGGTTTAAGGAAGAGATACTTCACATTGGAAAAGCTCTAGCAAAACGAACTACACGATCTTGTGCTATGCTTAGGATTGGGTCTTGTCCATCACATCATTCTCCTAATGATGTGATCCCGTTATCAACGACATCCAATGTCCATAGTCAGGAAACCATGACTATCTGTTGATCAACGAGCTAGTCAACTAGAGGCTCACTAGGGACATGTTGTGGTCTAAGTATTCACACATGTATTACGATTTTCGGATAATACAATTATAGCATGAATAAAAGACAACTATCATGAACAAAGAAATATAATAATAATCCTTTTATTATTGCCTCTAGGGCATATTTCCAACACAGAGGTGGTGCGTCACCGTGTCAGTGAGGAGGACGCGCACGTCCGTCGCTACTTGTTTGCGTTGGAGCACAGGTTCTCCAATACCTGGCAGGTTCTCCAGGGATCTTACTGGAGCTATGATCCCGTGATGGTTCCTTCTCTGTGGGTGTACACCGCCCGCGCCGATACCCGTCGTGTGCTAGGGTTTTAGTTGTATTAGTGATGTTATATGTATGACACTATTCGGGATGTATTAGTGATAATATTCGACGATGTACGAAAACACATGAGATGATTTACTTTTGCTTATTCAATGCATGCTAATTTGAGTCCTATAAGATATTTTGAAATGTATATCTTGTGTTGCTCAAATATGATATGTGCTTGCCCAAGTGGCCGGTCATGTTTGCAGGTTACACCTCCGAGTGGCCTATGTTTTGCCGGAGTGTTGATTCATTTTCGTTCCGGCAAATTTCAGGCGCTCGATATGTCCTATTTTAGCAAAGGTCATGCCGGATTTTTCCATGAATTTTGGCATGACTTGTGCCAGAATATGTAGGAAATATCGAGTACCCCGGATTTGTGTGTTGAGTATCCTGGTACTTGTCTTTGATATTGTTTATTCAAAAATAGTTGACAATTAATTTCTATTGATAGCTTATTTCGGTGCAAGCAAACATGTCCAGCGCTTGGTAGACAGGACCGTATACTGTGCCGGGGCTGAACTCAACTGCGAGGAGATCAGTCATTATGTTTCATGGCTTGCGGATCTTGATACTATCAAGACAAATTTTCTTCCTGGATTTAAAAATTTTAGTACTGAAAACGTGCGACCAATAGTGTTCGTATTGAACTACTGTCACATCTATTTAGGAAGGACGGTAAGATTTTTAATATTTGTCCTTAGTGCATCTTTTCCATACATTATTCTTGAAGCTAAGCTTCATTGCTAAGTATGTTACCATATGATGTTCTTTAACAGGGAGTCCCGATGAATGTTGTGCCTTATGGGATCGAGACTAAAGGTACCATGAGTATTATTAGCTTACGGCCAAGATATCCTATAGATTACTGTAGTGCATTCAAGATTAGCGATGGATGCTTAATAGTGCAAGACTGGACCAAATATGTGATGAGGGAGCGCAACGAAGTACTAGGGGGCAACAAACAGAAGCGCATCCCGCGATTAGGAGACAGGTTCATCTGCATGCTCCAACTTGATCAAGAAGGAGAGCTACACATGTTTTATGTTATTTTACCTAAGAGAAAGCAGCAGGAGTGATTAGCTAGCTAGAAATGAGTTTGAGGATGATGATGTGCTACACATTTACTATGATGATAAAATAGCTAGTGTTGGTGGTAATGACTATGATGATTATTATTAGCTAGTGTTAGTGGTGATTAAATAAATAATGTTGGTGGTAACTACTATGATGATGATTAAATAGTTTATGCTAGCGGATTAGATTCAAGTGGAGGCAACATGTGGTGCACATCGAAAGTACTACTAGTCCAAACTAGATCAAGTTTGGATTAGTAGTATACTTTTGACATGCACCACATATTGCCTCCACTTGAACCTAATCCACCTTCATTTGACACACTGGACATAATGATGTAAACCTCATAACTGATATTGTACCAATATTTGTACGATGGAGAGAAAACCGCATAAATACACTAAAAATAAAAAAAATAAAAAATGAATACTAGTAGCGATGGACAGAAAACGTGTTGTCACTAGTTTCATTAGCAGTAGCATGGGGATGGACAAACACTACAGCTATTTGTCCTAGCAGTAGCGCGGGCCGGCACGCATTACTGCTAAGCAATAGCTGTAGCGCCTTATTAGTAGCGCGCCTACTCGCGATACTAGTAAGCACAAAACTAGCGCTACTGCTAGGGTTTTCCCTAGTAGTGGGGGAGTAGGGATGATTAGAGGGAGAATTAAAACAGAGTAAATGAAGAAAATTACGCAGTTTTGATTTGCCACATTTGCTTGCCAAAATACCATTTCAACACACGAAGTTAGAGACTGCATATAATTTTTAACTAACAAATTGATTTCCTCCGGAGCATAACATTATTTTTCTTACTCCTCCCGACGAGTTCCTGTCTTCCCCCTCCCCGCCTCTTCATGGTTTATTCTTGTGTGAGCCCTTGTGGTGTCCCCTTCTCGAACTGAACGACTATCTAATCTAAGCGGTTGTGAAAACTAAAAGGCCCTCACCTGCAATGATTAATCCTCATCCTTTCCTTGGGAGACAAAGGGTAGGCACGTTTGCCGCGCACGCGAAGAGGTCCTGGCTCGGCCTCGCCGAGGACACCGCAACCACCTTGCCCCGTCTCGGCCTAGGGCGGTGCTCTCAACCGTGTTCAAAATCCACTGATTGCAGATTTTCCTTTTTTTTAGTTATTAGTTGTTAAATAGCAAGTGCGATAATAGTTATTATCTCTGTAGCAGGGACCCACATGTCATGACTCTAGCACCTCTCTCCTTTTTTTGGAACGAAGGCTCACGGAGAGCCCGACTTTAAATTAATGAAGCCAACAACCGGCCGAGGTTCTAACCCAACTTACACGCGACAAAAAGTGGTACAATGGGGACGAAACTGGAAATCAAATCATATCTACCCGAGAACAAGCTGCCAAAACAACTTGCAAGAGGCAGCACACTCCACACTAGGATCATAGAAACAGGCCTAAACAAACATAGCAGACAACACCGATCGTCGAGGAAGGACCTTGCTCGAGAAGCACTTCGGGAAGGAGAAAACAAACATCTTCCTTCTCTGGCACCGAAGGGGGTCCCTACCCCCTCGCCATGGCTCGTGGCGCCGTATCGTCGGGATCCAGAGAAAGCTCACCCGAGAGATGGAATAATGTCGTCCTCTCTTCGCTAGGTGACCACCGGGCGACCCCCTCAATTTGGGAAGTGCCTGCCAGTTTCACCGCCACAGGAATACACCCAACTAGTTGGAGAAGATTGCTTCAAGTTGTCGAACGCCGAAAGGGATGCAGCACACCCCACCCCTCACCTGCAGACCCTCCCATCCGAACCCAATGTCCTTGGCGCCGCCTCCAGGAATGTTACGATGCACGGGGTGCCACCGACGCCCGATCCGCATCGGATCTTGGGCTTTCACCCGGACATGGGTCGGAGTGGAGAGATGGTGTCCTCAGTAGCGCCCCCAAGGAGGAAAGCGGCGCCAAAAGACGACGTCGCTGCTGCCGGCCAGCCAAGGCGGCCAAGGGTTCCCTCGGACACCAATCTGCTCCACCAGAACACACCAGAGGCAGATCTGGCAAGATCCAAAGCCGAACCGGGGACTGGGAGGGGAAGCATGGAGGGGAGGGGGCAATACCTTCAGATCTAGCACGGGAAGCTCCGCACCGTGCTCGACCACCACCTAGACGGGAGCGGGGGGAGGGGGTGGTGGCGGGGGCTAAACCTAAACGCCCCCGAGTCGCCCTAGGGGCGACGCGAGGGACGGGGGAGGGGAAGTGTGTGTGTGTGTGTGTATGTGTGTGTGTGTGTGTGTGTTTCTTTTGCAGGTCATAGCACCTCTCTTCTTCCCCTTCTCCACCACTGACCGACCGTAGGAATAGGATGCCTCTGCTTCCCGTGCGGGCTGCGGCCTCGCCCATGCATAGCGCCGCCGGCCGCCGCATCTCCTGCGCCATCAGCCCCTTTGTCCACGATGCGCCACCGCGTGCGCGAGCTCCACTGGATAATACTGGAATAGCCAGACATGGCCGCCTCATCTCGACGCCTTTCGCCTTGTCCGACGACCTCCTGCCTCTCAACCGGCTCCGGGGGATGACTTGGAATGGGTGGGAAGCGCAGAGGCCGGGCACAAGAGCAGGTTAGCAGTGCAATTACGCAGTTGCAACTCCTAGAATTTAGTCAAGTAGTAGCATTCTCGTAATAATTCTTTTCATTTCTAATTACAACTTTCGGTCAGTCAACATTGGCGCCCCACATCACATGGCCACGAAGGAGCAGCAAGAAGAAAATTCTAGCACGGTTCGGTTTGCAAGGTTCGACGAATCTAGAGCCTGCGAGTCTTGCATCTGGTCAAATATATCTGCTACGAATGTTCAGCATCTTGTTTCTGCTGGGCCATCAGACTGTACTCGGGGACTGTCGGTCCTCAACACTCTTCATTCAGTCATTGATGAACAGTGCACGCGGTGCTTTAGACTTCAGATTTTCTTCAGTCAATGATGCATGCTTGTCTTATGTGAAAACTGAAAGTGACATGACTTCCTTTTGAGCAGTACACGCGGTGCTTCCGGGAATTAACTTCATGAATCCAGCCAAGCATTTGCGGCAGGCAAACCGTGCAATGGTTCTCCGGGAACAATCAACAATATCAGTAGACTATTTATCTGTGTGCGTTGGAGTTTCACCTACACTGATCTCCACAGCATGAGCCTTCTCCTAGCCTTGGAGCTGCTACTCTTCCTGCTTGCCTTCCCACAAATTTCTTGTGCCTCAAATTCCAGGCATTTGTCGCTGGATCGGCAAGCAAAGGCACTTCACCGATGGAAATCTATCCTAAGCCATTAGTTCTATGCTCTGGAATCATGGAGGAAGGACATCAGCCCCTGTAACTGGACTGGCGTTGCCTGCAACAATGACCAGGGTGACCCTGCCGTAGTTGTGCGGTGGATTCAACTTCCACATTGGGGCCTTGTTGGCAGGTTGGACAGGCTCCACTTTGCAGACTTGCCTCATCTTGTCTATCTAAACCTTGGAGACAACTCTCTCTCGGGGCCAATCCCATCAAGTATTGGTGCTCTTGCGGAGCTCAACTACTTGGATCTATCTAGGAATGGCCTGAAGGGATCTATCCCAACATCCATAGGTAATTGTACTAACCTAATCTCCATCGATCTCACTTACAATCAAATAAATGGTCCCATCCCGTCGACCTTGTTGAGATTGATCTCTCTAAGAACACTGGCACTTGCATCTAATCAGATTACCAGCCTATTACCACCTCAGATAGGATATTGCCGATCTTTATCATCGTTACTCTTATCAGACAACTTATTGACAGGACAGATACCACAAGAACTTGGGTATCTTTGGAACCTGAATGAGCTAGATTTCAGTAGAAACAGTTTAAGTGGTACCATCCCAATGACTCTTTATAAGCTGGACCACCTTTTTAGGTTGAATTTATCATATAACAATTTGGGTGGCAGAATTCCGTATATCACTGGATCCTTGATCTTACTTGACCATAACAAGGATTTATGCGGTGATTCCTATGGCTTAACGCCGTGTAAAACACCAAAGCTCGACATGGAACACAAAAGAAGAAAACATTCATGTATGGTACTTCTTTCTTTTTTTGCACCCTTTTCCTTTGTTTGCCTCTCAATAGCAAGCGCCACGGTTGTTTGTTGGAGAAAGAAGTGTGTACAAAGTAAAAGCAAAAGAAAGTCTGGAGATATACTTTCTATATGGAATTTTGACGGGAAGATCGCATTCAATGACATAATCAATGAAATAGAGAATTTTGATGAGAAATATTGCATTGGTATTGGAGGTTATGGATCTGTCTTCAGAGTTGAGCTGGAAGACAGGATGATCTTTGTTGTAAAGTGTTGGATAATCAACAACTAGTATTCACTGAGGGCCATAGCCATGGCTCGCAACTCAGCCTCTGTACTCGAGCGAGAAACTGTAGTCTGTTTCTTTGTCTTCCAAGAAATAAGAGAGCCACCAAGAAAGACGCAGTAAGCAGACAGTGAGCGTCGATCGGAGGGATCATTAGCCCAGGTAGCATCAGAGTAGGACTGGAGCTCAAGAGAGCTGGAGCGGGAAAAAAAGGCGATGAGAGATCGTGCCACGAAGATATCATTGAACACGAAGGAGATGACTATAGTGGACAGAGGTGGGGGCTGAAACAAACTGACTCAGGATGTGAACATGATAGGAGATGTCAGGACGCGTAACAGCAAGATAGACAAGGCTGTCAACGAGGTGACGATAGCGAGTCGGATTAGGAAGAGGGTCACCATCAGAGGCACAAAGCTGAACGTTGAGCTCCATAGGAGTCACAACTATGCACACATCACTGAGAGCAGCGCAAGCAAGAAGATCCTGAATATATTTTTCTTGGGAGATGTAGAAGCCATCAAAGGTTGAGGAGATCTCAATCCCAAGAAAATAGCAAAGTGGACCAAGATCAGTCATGAGGAACTGGTCGCGAAGGCGAGCCTTAACAAAGGCAATGTAGTCAGAGTCGTCACCAATGATGATCATGTCATCAACATAGAGAAGGAGAAGAGTCCGACCACGAGGAGACGCGTGAACAAACAATGTGGGATCATGATCACTTGGCAAGAAACAAGCGGCAGTTACGACAGAGGCAAAGCACTCCAACCAAGCACGAGGAGCCTGTTTAAGACCATAGAGGGAGCGGCGAAGTCTACAGACCATACTATCAGGAGCATAGTACCTCGATGGTGGCAGCATATAAACCTCCTCACGCAACTTGCCATTGAGAAAGGCGTTCTGGACATCAAGTTGAGAGATAGACAAATGACGAACAAAAGCCACAACAAGGAGAGTGCGTACAGTGGTCATGTGGGCCACAGGAGCGAATGTCTCATCATAATCGCATCCCTGCTCCTACTGAAAACTACAAGCTACAAGACGAGCTTTGTAGTGCTTGAGAACCATCGGAGCGAGTCTTAATCTTGTAGACCCACTTGCAGGTGATGGGAAGAACACTGGAAGGAAGGGAAACCAGATCCCATGTGCCAGAGCGCTCAAGGGCAGCAAGCTCTTCGGCCATTGCAAGCTGCCATTCAGGCTGAGTCATGGCAGTCCGATAGGAAGTAGGCTCAGCAATAATAGAGATACCGTACCGATCAAGAGAATAGCGATCAGGCGGGGGGCAAGGCCAAGCACAGAGGATATGAACCGGGGAAGGCGTGAAGGGAGGTGCACCAGAGGTGGAAGGCGCGTCAGGGGAAACATCCTCAGTACAAGGGCGGCGAGTATAGTGGAGAGGAAACGGTGAGAGAGGGCGACAGACTTGAGATGATGGTGGAGAGGTGGAGGAGGAGGATGGGAAAGATGGTGTCGGTGGTAAATGAGACTGAATGAGAGGTGCAGGTGGAAGTGGTGAAACATGAGGCACATAGTAGGGTGTATCAGGAAGGAGAAGAAAAGAAATATCATCCACAGAGAAGCTCGAGGAAGAAGGATGTGGGTAGTAAGAGCAAGACTCGTCACATGTCACATCACGCAAGATGCGTAAGCGACGACCAACAGGATCCCAACAGCGATAGCCCTTGTGATCATCACTATAGCCAACGAAAACACACTCAACCGACTAAGCAGTCAGTTTGGTGCGTTCTCGCGGGGCAAGAAGGATATAGCTCACACATCCAAACATACGAAGAGCTGAGTAGTCAGGAGAACGACCAGTGAGACACTCCATAGAAATACCACCCTGTAGAGAACACTTTATTTGGGCCAAAGGGTAAAGCCCATGAGGGTTTTGGAAAGTGCAAAAGGAAGTTTTGCGTAGGCCAGGAACCCTGGTGTCTGGGGCTAGATACCGGGAACACTGGCGTCTGGGCCTGGAGTCCGAGAAGAACTCTTGCCTTTCGGGCAAAAATGACTTTGAGGAGGCTTTTACTCCAAGTTTCGACCTCAAGGCTCAACATATAAATAGGGGGGGCAGGGCTAGCACCCAAGACACATCAAGATTCACAAAAGCCAAGTGCCGGCAACCCCGTCCCCTCTAGTTTATCCTCCGTCTATTTTCTGTAGTGCTTGGCGAAGCCCTACACAGATTGTTCTTCATCACCAACCGTCACCACACCGTCGTGCTACCGGAACTCATCTACTACTTCGCCCCTCTTGCTGGATCGAAAAGGCGAGGATTTCATCGAGCTCAACGTGTGCTGAACGCGGAGGTGCCGTACATTCGGTACTTGATCGGGACGGCTCATGAAGTTGTACGACTACATCAACCGCGTTGATAAACGCTTCCGCTTAGCGACCTTCAAGTATATGAAGATGCTCTCCCCCTCTCATAGCTATGCATCTCCATGGATAGATCTTGCGTGTTATTCTCCGTGCAACGTTCCCAACAGGGAAAGGGGAAGGTGGGGGAGCAGACGCATCCAGACCGGCACACCCCTGTGCCGGTGACGGGGGCCCGAGCACGTCCACGCCGCCCATCCCTCCAGCCCAAACACTACCCCCGAACACACCCCTGTGTCGTTCCGCCTCGGTGTCTAGCACATAGCCGTGCAAGGACACCGACATAGCCCCAGCCACTGGCAAGGAGTGCCCACCAGGACCATTGATACGTCTCCAACGTATCTATAATTTATGAAGCATTCATGCTATTTTATTATCTATTTTGAATGATTATGGATTTTATTATACACTTTTATATTACTTTTGGGACTAACCTATTAACTGAAGGCCCATCCCATATTGTTGTTTTATTGCCTGTTTCAGTATTTCGAAGAACAGGAATATCAAACGGAGTCCAAATGGAATGAAACCTTCGGGAGCGTGATTTTTAGGAAGAATATGATCTGGCAGACTGGAGTTCACGTCAGAAGATCCTCGAGGAGGCCACGAGATAGGGGGGCACGCCCACCCCCCCTGGGCGTGCCCTACCATCTCGTGGGCCCCTCGAGGCTCCCCTGACTGACTTCTTTCACCTATATAAGCCTATGTACCCTAAAAACATTGAATATCAAGATAGATCGGGAGTTCCGCCGCTGCAAGCCTCTGTAGCCACCAAAAACCTCTCGGGAGCCCGTTCCGGCACCCTGCCGGTGGGGGGAGCCCATCACCGGTGTCCATCTTCATCATCCCGGTGCTATCCATGATGAGGAGGGAGTAGTTCACCCTCGGGGCTGAGGGTATGTACCAGTAGCTATGTGTTTGATCTCTCTCTCTCTCTCTCTCTCTCTCTCTCTCTCTCTCTCTCTCTCTCGTGTTCTCTCTATGGCACGATCTTGATGTATCGTGAGCTTTGCTATTATAGTTGGATCTTATGATGTTTCTCCCCCTCTACTCTCTTGTAATGGATTGAGTTTTCCCTTTGAAGTTGTCTTATCAGATTGAGTCTTTAAGGATTTGAGAACACTTGATGTATGTCTTGCCATGTTTATCTGTGGTGACAATGGGATATCATGTGCCACTTGATGTATGTTTTGGTGACCAACTTGCGAGTTCCGCCCATGAACCTATGCATAGGGGTTGTCACATGTTTTCGTCTTGACTCTCCGATAGAAACTTCCGGGAAATCTTTGAAGTACTTTGTGTTGGTTGAATAGATGAATCTGAGATTGTGTGATGCATACCGTATAATCATGCCCACGGATTCTTTAGGTGACAATGGAGTATCTAGGTAACATTAGGGTTTTGATTGATTTGTGTCTTAAGGTGTTATTCTAGTATGAACTCTATGATAGATTGAGCAGAAAGAATAGCTTCATGTTATTTTACTACAAACTCTTGAATAGATTGATCCAAAAGAATAACTTTGAGGTGGTTTCATACCCTACATTAACCTCTTCGTTTGTTCTCCACTATTAGTGGCTTTGAAGTGACTCTTTGTTGCATGTTGAGGGATTGTTATATGATCTATCTATGTTATTATTCTTGAGAGAACTTGCACTAGTGAAAGTATGAACCTTAGGCCTTGTTTCCTACCATTGCAATACCGCTTATGCTCACTTCTATCATTAGTTACCTTGCTGTTTTTATATTTTCAGACTACAAACACCTTTATCTACTATCCATATTGCACTTGTATCACTATCTCTTCGCCGAATTAGTGCACCTATACAATTTACCATTGTATTGGGTGTGTTGGGGACACAATAGACTCTTTGTTATTTGGTTGCAGGGTTGTTTGAGAGAGACCATCTTCATCCTATGCCTCCCACGGATTGATAAACCTTAGGTCATCCACTTGAGGGAAATTTGCTACTATCCTACAAAGCTGTGCACTTGCAGGCCCAACAACGTCTACAAGAAGAAGGTTGTGTAGTAGACATCAAGCTCTTTTCTGGCGCCGTTGCCGGGGAGCTGAGTGCTTGAAGGTATATCTTTATATCTTGCAATCGAATCTTTTGTTTCTTGTTTTATCACAAGTTTAGTCTATAAAAGGACAACTACAAAAAAATGGATTTGAGTTTGTCTCACACGCTTCATCTTTTTAATATCTTTCGTGAGTATGATGAAAAGGAAAATTGTGCTTAAGTGCTAGAAGAAGAATGCATTAGAATGTTTGGTACTAGATCTTTGAATGATGATCATGATTGCAATGTTGTTAGTATTAATTCCTTGAATATCCATGATGCTAATTATATGCAAAGCCACAATCTTGGGGAAGCTATGTTTGATGAAGATGATATTTTTTGTCCCCCAAGTTTTGATGAGCATATTTATTATGATGAAAGCATGCCTTCTATTTATGATGATTATATTGATTCAAGTGGGTTTGGAAGAGTGTCAACTTTAGGAAGTAGTGATCCCACTATTTTGGAGGATGTTGAATCTTATAATATTTATGAAAGTGGATTTGGAAGAGTGTCAACTTTATTTAGTGATGAATCCACTATTTCGGAAGAGGGTCCAATTGATTATGAGAACAAAGTTTCTATCTATGATGATTATTGTGATGAATTTTATGCTATTAATAATAATGATAACCATGAAACTTGTCATCATGATTTTAGTTTTCAATTGGATTATGCCTCACATGATAATTATTTTGTTGACTTTGCTCCCACTATTCCGAATGAGAAGAATTTTGCTTATGTGGAGACTAGTAAATTTTCTATGAAAGTAGATCATGAAAATAATGCTTTAGGTGCTGGTTATATTGTTGAATTCCTTCATGATGCTATTGAAAATTATTATGAGGGAGGAACACATGCTTGTAGGAATTGCAATAATATCAAGTTTCCTCTATATGTGCTTAAAGTTTTGAAGTTATGCTTGTTTTGCCTTCCTATGCTAGTTGATTATTGTTCTCATAAGTTGTTTGCTCACAAAATCTCTATGCATAGTAAGTGGCTTAGACTTAAATGTGCTAGTCATATTCTTCATGATGCTCCCGTTATGTTTCAATTCTTATCTTTTATGTGAGCATCATTATCATTATCATGCCTAGCTGGGGGCGTTAAACGATAGCGCTTGTTGGGAGGCAACCCAACTTTACTTTTGTTCTTTCCTTTTGCTCCTGTTTAGTAATAAATAATTCATCTAGCCTCTGGTTAGATGTGGTTTCATGTTTTAATTAGTGTTTGTGCCAAGTAGGACCTTTGGGAAGACTTGGTCGAAGTCTATGTGATCATGCTGTAAAAAAAACAGAAACTTTAGCGCTCACGAGAATAGCTGCCCTTTTTTACTGGAGAGTGAATTTAGGTTTATTATTTTTGAATAAGATTAATATACAAATTCCTCTGGTCCACCAATTTATTTCAGAATTGTTTTAGTTCCAGAAGTATACGTTTGTTACAGATTAGTACAGACTGTTCTGTTTTTGACAGATTCTGTTTTCTATGTGTTGTTTGCTTATTTGATGAATCTATTGCTCGTATTAAGTGGTATGAACCATAGAGAAGTTAGAATACAGTAGATATTACACCAATATGAATTTAAAATGAGTTCATTACAGTACCTAAATGGTGGCTTTATTTTCTTATACTAACGGAGCTTACGAGTTTTGTTTTGAGTTTTGTGTGGTTGACGTTTTCAAATTTTGGATAAAAGATTCGATGGACTATGTAATAAGAAGTGGCAAGAGCCTTAGCTTGGGGATTCCCAAGGCACCCCAAGGTAATATTCAAGGACAACCAAGATCCTAAGCTTGGGGATGCCCCGGATGGCATCTCCTCTTTCGTCTTTCGTTCATCGGTAACTTTACTTGGAGCTATATTTTTATTCACCACATGATATGTGTTTTGCTTGGAGCATCATTTTCTTTTGTTAGTGTTTTCTTTCTGTTATTTAGAATAATTTTTTGCATCTTTATTTTCAATAAAAATGTCAAGGATAGCCTTTACCATGCTTATTTTGCTAGTATACATGTTGCTGTTTGAAAACAGAAAGTTTACTGCTGTTGAAAAAATTCCCTAGAAAAGTCAGAGAATGGAATAAAGTTGAATATTTTTTGCATATTAAGCTCTGATAAATCTTCTACAGCATAGTATTTTTCTCATAATTTTTGGAGTTAGGGAAGTATTGATACTCTTGCATTCTTTACAGACTGTACTGTTTTGGCAGATTGCTGTTATGGTTGCATTGTTTGCTTATGTTTGCTTGTTTAATGATTCTATTTGAGGATAGGAGTATTAAATATGCAGAGGAATTTAGTATGCAATGTTGAATAATAATTTTAGTGATTAGTTACAGTAGAAAATGACAAGGTTTTGCATTGGTTTATACTAACCTATCTCACGAGTTCTTGTTGAGTTTGTTGTGGATGAAGCTTTTGATAAAAAGAAGAGAAACCATGATATGAGAGGAATTAGGGAGACATAAAATCTCAAGATTGGGGATGCCCAAGGCACCCCAAGATAATATTTCAAGAATTCTCAAGCATCTAAGCTTGGGGACGCCCAGGTAGGCATCCCACCTTTCTTCTTCAACAATTATCGGTTAGTATCGGTTGAGCCTAAGTTTTTGCTTCTTCACATGAGTTGTGCTATCCTTGCAATGTCATTTTATTTTGTTTTGCTTTCTGTTTGAATAAGATACCAAGATCTGAAATTCTTGAATGAGAGAGAGTCTTCATATAGTTGCATAATTATTTAGCTACTCATTGATCTTCACTTATATCTTTTTGGAGTAGTTTGTCATTTACTCGTGTGCTTCATTTATATCCTAAGAGTAAATGGTTGAATGAGTTGAATGTCATAAATCTGAAATTATATATGTTTCATTTTCTTATCCCATGGGGAGTAATGACTTCACATCTAAGAAGTAGAGGTTGCAAATTTATTGAAGGTTAGCAAGCATTGTATTGGTCATTTGAACAATTCATGAAAGAATATTGAAGGAAGAGAGATTTCACATATAAATATACTATCCTAGACATCTTTTATAATTGTGAGCACCCATTAACTATTACATGTTAAAGAGTTGATGTTGGACAAGGAATACAATGTAATGGGTTATGTTTTCTCACATATCAGTTAAAGTATATTGTCATGGATCATTCAAACATGTTGAGCTTGCCTTTCCCCCTCATGCTAGCCAAATTCCTTGCACCAAGTAGAGATACTACTTGTGCTTCCAAATATCCTTAAACCCAGTTTTTGCCATGAGAGTCCACCATACCTACCTATGGACTGAGTAAGATCCTTCAAGTAAGTTGTCATCGGTGCAAGCAATAAAAATTGCTCTTTAAATATGCATGATTTATTAGTACGGAGAAAATAAGTTTTGTACGATCTTGTTATGGAAGCAATAAAAGCGATGGACTGCATAATAAAGGTCCATATACAAGGGGCAATATAAAGTGACGTTCTTTCGCATTAAAATTTTGTGTATCCAACCCTAAAAGCGCATGACAACCTCTGCTTCCGTCTGCGAAGGGCCTATCTTTTACTTTATGTCTTTCACTTTATGCAAGAGTCAAGGTGATCTTCACCTTTCCCTTTTTCATTTTATCCTTTGGCAAGCATTTTGTGTTGGGGTGATCTTGATATATATATATATATATCCAATTGGATGTAAGTTAGCATGAACTATTATTGTTGACATCACCCAAAGGTGAATACGTTGGGAGGCAACACTATAAGCCCCTATCTTTCTCAGTTTCCAATTAAAACTCCATAACCATTAGTATTGCGTGAGTGTTAGCAATTGTAGAAGACTATATGATAGTTGAGTATGTGGAGTTTGCTATTCCTGAAAATAAGATGAATTGCAATTGTTTGATGACTAAGAATGAAGTTTGCTAGTTTTCAAGAAAGTTTATGGTCTATGCTTTAACATGTGAATTGCTTGTTACTTGTTTGTAAGAAGTTTTATGAGATGAACTACTGTTATGACATATAATCATACTAGAAAAGGTGATTGAAATTATCATTGATCAAACTTGTGCACCTTCTAGCATTCACACTTCATAAATTCTTTCTTTATCATTTACCTACTCGAGGACGAGTAGGAATTAAGCTTGGGGATGCTGATACGTCTCCAACGTATCTATAATTTATGAAGCATTCATGCTATTTATTATCTGTTTTGAATGATTACGGGCTTTATTATACACTTTTATATTACTTTTGGGACTAACCTATTAACCGGAGGCCCAGCCCATATTGCTGTTTTATTGCCTTTTTCAGTATTTCGAAGAAAAAGGAATATCAAACGGAGTCCAAACGGAATGAAACCTTCGGGAGCGTGATTTTTAGGAAGAATTTGATCCGGGAGACTTGGAGTTCACGTCAGAAGATCCTCGAGGAGGCCACAAGATAGGGGGGGCGCCCCCCCCCCTGGCGCGCCCTACCCTCTCGTGGGCCCCTCGAGGCTCCCCCGACTGACTTCTTTCACCTATATAAGCCTACGTACCCTAAAAACATCGAATATCAAGATAGATCGGGAGTTCCGCCACCGCAAGCCTCTGTAGCCACCAAAAACCTCTCGGGAGCCCGTTCCGGCACCCTGCCGGAGGGGGGATCCCATCACCGGTGGCCATCTTCATCATCCCGGTGCTATCCATGACGAGGATGGAGTATTTCACCCTCGGGGCTGAGGGTATGTACGAGTAGCTATGTGTTTGATCTCTCTCTCTCTCTCGTGTTCTCTCTATGGCACGATCTTGATGTATCGCGAGCTTTGCTATTATAGTTGGATCTTATGATGTTTCTCCCCCTCTACTCTCTTGTAATGGATTGAGTTTTCCCTTTGAAGTTGTCTTATCGGATTGAGTCTTTAAGGATTTGAGAACACTTGATGTATGTCTTGCCGTGTTTATCTGTGGTGACAATGGGATATCATGTGCTACTTGATGTATGTTTTGGTGACCAACTTGCGGGTTCCGCCCATGAACCTATGCATAGGGGTTGGCACACGTTTTCGTCTTGACTCTCCGGTAGAAACTTCGAGGCATTCTTTGAAGTACTTTGTGTTGGTTGAATAGATGAATCTGAGATTGTGTGATGCATATCGTATAATCATGCCCACGGATACTTGAGGTGACAATGGAGTATCTAGGTGACACTAGGGTTTTGGTTGATTTGTGTCTTAAGGTGTTATTCTAGTATGAACTCTATGATAGATTGAGCGGAAAGAATAGCATGATGTTATTTTACTACGAACTCTTGAATAGATTGATCCAAAAGAATAACTTTGAGGTGGTTTCATACCCTACAATAATCTCTTTGTTTGTTCTCCGCTATTAGTGGCTTTGGAGTGACTCCTTGTTGCATGTTGAGGGATTGTTATATGATCTATCTATGTTATTATTGTTGAGAGAACTTGTACTAGTGAAAGTATGAACCTTAGGCCTTGTATCCTACCATTGCAATACCGTTTACGCTCACTTTTATCATTAGTTACCTTGCTGTTTTTATATTTTCAGATTACAAATACCTTTATCTACTATCCATATTGCACTTGTATCACTATCTCTTCGCCGAACTAGTGCACCTATACAATTTACCATTGTATTGGGTGTGTTGGGGACACAAGAGACTCTTTGTTATTTGGTTGCAGGGTTGTTTGAGAGAGACCATCTTCATCCTATGCCTCCCACGGATTGATAAACCTTAGGTCATCTACTTGAGGGAAATTTGCTACTGTCCTACAAACCTGTGCACTTGCAGGCCCAACAACGTCTACAAGAAGAAGGTTGTGTAGTAGACATCAACCATCGCCAACCCTTGAGGAATCTCACCGGGGAGTCCGACCGTGTTGTCGTCACCATCCAGCCGGCCGGACGCTTGGAAACAGAGCAGCCTGGTGACCTGCCACCGTTGTCGTGCCTCCTCCCCCACCAGCCATGGCCACGGCAGAGGCGGACTCCCACAGCTCGCGCGGCTCCCTGCCTGCGCCACCTAGGCCCTAATCTGGTCACACACCGACAGGGTCAGCACCACCGGAGCCCACCGTGCCCCACCAAGCCTCAACCCCTTCATGCCGCCACCAGCAGCCCGCGTCTCTGCTTCCTGCTGCTGCCGCTGCACCCCGAGAAAAATGCTGCGCCGCTGCCAGATCTTGGATCCCGCGTTCGTTGGCCCGAGCGGGCGAAGGAGGAACTGAACCTAACTTGTACAAGAGTTGGTAAGAAAGTGCAAACGTTGAGTAAGAAAAAGCCGCCCCGCCACTGCAGGCAGGTTAGTTGCCCCCACCGCCCGGGCTGGCCGGGCTTAGCCCACAGACGACGAAGGAAGGGAGGTGTGAGGAGGAGGGCCGCGGGCCGGTGCTAGCCTTCCCCCCCCCCCCCCCCCCCCCGTGGCGCTCATTGGAGCATCATGGGAGGGGAGGGAGGGGTCTAGGAGAGGAAGCACCCTCATCAGCGGATTGGAAATTGGAAAATACCCCATATGGCCTTGTTTTCTTTGGCTTTCTGGTCATTAGCCATTTTATCTACTTACTAGTAAGTCTGCATGTGCAACGCACGTTATAATCTTAGCAAGAAAATTTCTCATTACCATCTTAATATATATGATTTCTGATCTTCCTTATATACTTCTAATTTTGAACAAATGATGGGCAGGAATTATGTTTCAAAAACAATTTGTAACACATGACAATACAATGTGATAATCACGCAGTCATAAGGGGTGAAGAATGATTATCAATATATCTACATCTCAGGACTAATAAGAAACAACTAAAATGTAGTCAATATGGTCAACAAACTAACCTTCTTTTCCATTGAATCTTTGATATAATCGCACCAATGCGAACCAATGACTTTGAGCTTTTCAAATGGACGGTTCTCCCTTAGTTCTTTATGTTAATTCAATACTTGAATTCTTGCCTTTGCTACCTGCACATAGGAGCTGTTTAGATACCGAAGACTGGGGCAGTAACATCCTTCTTGATATGATTTTGCCATACTTCATACTTGTCAGGACCCCGACTCAAAGCCGCACCGATCTAGCATGTAACACCTCATATCACTTTGCGGCCTCACGCACGGTATTCCCACAGGTGTCGCCTTACCTTGCCCGGGACCGTTTGCGCCTTTTGGCACACGTATATGATAGTGTCGCTAGCATCCATATGACAAGGAGCCCGGGCTGACATGGCTAGTCGTGAACCCAAAGCGGTACTAACTTACAGGGATAGGCATACATGACCCAGCAACGAACGTGTCGGTCATCAGCGAGTGAATCCAGGCTGTAGCAACTGGGCTAGTAGGACTCCCGTAAACCGGGCTGTAGCAGGCTAACAGGACTACGGTAGACACCACGTGACATTTCCCCGAAGGGACAGATACAAGAACGAAGAAGGACACATGCCGTCCAGCCTAAGTGTTCTGGAGCAGTAGCCAGCTACCAAGGCTCAGTGGAAGCACTAGGAGACATTTCCCGGTAAGAGAGGCTGCCAAGGATAAACAACTAGATAGTCAGATCCCACACATACCAAGCATTTCAATAACATACACACAGTATGCTCGATATGTGCAAATACAACATGGCATCACAACATGATTCTACAACTCAAGTATTTTATTCAATAGGCTCCGAGGAGCGAGATATTACAAACATGGGTCTCTCGACCAAGCATTTAGAGCATACAAGTCAAACACAAGCGGAAACTTAACATGTCTGAGTACAAACATCTATAAATGAAAAAGGCTGAGAACCCTGACAATCTACCAGATCCTGCCGAGGGCACAAGATCGTAGCTGAGGTCACAAGCTAAACGTCGAAGCCCACGCGGAACTACTAGTGAGACTGAGGTCTCTCTGCAAAAACATAAAATAGGCAAACGTGAGTACAAATGTACCCAGCAAGACTTACATCAGAACTAACTACATATGCAACATTATCAACGAACGGGGTGGTGGGGTTTAACTGCAGCAAGCCAGCTTTGACTCGGTGGCTATCCTGAACTATGACTGCAAGTAACTCTTTTGAGGTGGCGCAGACGAGTCCACATATTCACCATATCAATACACCACTATGGATCCGCTCCCGTCTCCATACGAGAACGCCATTCATAGCACTCACGCTTATCTTGCGTGTTTTAAAGTATCCACTTTCACTTGTCTATGAACTGTATAGGCAACCCAGAGGTCCTTTACCGCGGACGTGGCTATTCGGATAGATGATGTTCACCCTGCATGGGTGTACTTCTTCACACACGCTCTCACCACTTACCGTCGTTTATATGCATTGTACTCGGCAACCTTCAAGCGGAAGCCCAACGAGGGTGTCGGCCACGACCTACCTAAGCACTCAACTCTCTAGTCCAGGTTTATCACCTATTCAGGTTCCATCCGCAGGGAGTCCGACCGAGGTTTCCACATACGGCCCCGAACGATGTGTGCAGGGTTCCTGCGACACCAAACGGGCACCCAGTACACCGTGCCACGTGCCTACCGCATCACTACCCACCCCTCGGGTCAGTGTTGCTCACGGCCTCCAGCATACTACAAACACCAGAAACTACTTGCAACTCCTGGACAGAGGACAAGGGCGATTAAGAAGCCGAGAGGGTCCATTTGTTTCGCGCCCAATGCGTGGTAGTAACTGTTTCATGGATCACAAACACAGAACTCAGTTCATGAGGACAGCTTCAATGAGACAACCCACCATGTACTCCTACATGGCCTCTCACCGCTACATTTACCAAATCGTGTTCACACACTTAGTTCACACACAGTAGGAGATGTTCATCACTGTTCCAATTCATCCCCGATGAATCAGACCTGACACAACTCTAAGCATAGCAGGCATGACAAACAAGCATGAATGAGTAGGCACATCAGGGCTCAAACAACTCCTACTCATGCTAGTGGGTTTCATCTATTTACTGTGGCAATGAGAGGTCATGCAAAGGAAAGGGGTTCAACTACCGCAACAAGTAACAGATGAATCGTTGTTATCCTAATGCAGTAAAAGAGAGCAGGAGCGAGTGAGTGGGATTGTATCAGAATGAACAAGGGGTTTTTGCTTGCATGTCACTTCTGAAAATAGTAGAGTTCTTCATCGGTGTCATCGAACTCATCGTCAGAACCACGTCTATTTAGAGGGGACAAACACCGGCAAACAAGGAAGAACACAATCAATGCAATGCACAATAGACGCATGACCATGTCATGGCAATATGCTATGATTTGAGCTAATGCAACTAGCAGCAGGTTAAATCGACTTGGTTTGAATCTAAGATTCAAATTCAAACTCCATATATGACATTTCAAATGCCATTAATTCAAATTGTTGTATACAGCAGCTTTAAGTTGTTCAAACATGCATGATAATGCCATAAACAGATTCTTTAGATTTTTCTGATCATTTTTCATACATAATTTATTTCATTTGGAGCTATAGATAATTTTCTATGAAATTTAGAAGTTTAGAGCATTTTCTGCAATTTCATAAATTAAGTTTAATCTAGAAAAAGACTTATTGCGTAAGCATTAGGTCATGCTGGCCTTAGCAGGTCAACATGCACCGTCCAGGTCAAACCTGACCAGTGGGGCCCACTGGTCAGTGACTCAGTTAGCTAACTGAGTTAATTAGAGTTAAAGTAATCCTAACTAAATGCCAGCAGGGATGGGCCCATGTGTGACTGGCTTAACTAATTAACTAAATTAATTAGCACTAACTAATCTAACCCCTAACTAAACAGGGCCTGGCCCACACGTCAGTGACACTGGGGGTCAAACCCCAGGTCAAACAAGGTCAAACCCGTCGGCGACTCGACGCCGCTGAGTCCCGAGATGGCGGCGCGGCTCGAAAAACGCCCACAGGGCACGGACGAGGCCGTTCATGGGCTCGTTGGAGAGCTCTTGCAGGCGCACGTCGAGTGGTGGTGGCAGCTGGGCCTATGGTGGCTGGAGCCGACGACGGTGAGCTCCAAGGCGGCGGCCGGAGTTCAGGTGTGCACAAAAACGAGGCTACGGAGAACGGCATGAGGTTCTGATGGGTGTGCTTGCCTCCTGGGAGTGTACTGAGTGCAGTTACACGCTCGGTTTAGACAGAGGTGAACCAGAACAACGGCGGCGACAAGTCCGGCACCGATGAGGTCCCGGTCTTGACGGAAACGAAGGCTACGATGAGCTAATGGACATGGGAGTAAGGGGGTCGGTAGAGGAGCTCACGGCGAGTGCAGAGGTGGCCTCGGCGTGCTCGGAGAAGCACCGGCGCGAGCGGGGCGGCGAGAGGGATCTCTGTCGGCCGATGACAAAGATAATGAAGGTGGCGTCGATGCAGGGCCTCCGGCGAGGCGTGGCTGGACGGAGAGGATGAGGGTGGCGTGGCGATGCTCGTGGACACGTCGGGGAGGCGAGGGGAGCATGGAGGCTGCGTCTACTGCATGCGGCGGCGACGAGCTCCGCTCAGGAAGAGAGGGAGAGAGAGTAGAGGAGGGGGAAGAGGTCGGGAGAGAGTGAGAGGGTTCTAGGGGGTGGCGTGGCACTGCGAGGGACGTCATGGGGGAAGGAGGCAGCAAGGCAGGGAGGAGGTGGCCGGCGTGTGGCTGCGCGGGGGGGGGGGGGCACGCGCCCCTGCCTACTAGCGCGAGGAGGAAGGCGACAGGGCAGCGCCTGGTGGGCTGGGTCAAAACAGTAGCAGGCCAATGATATGTCTCCAACGTATCTACTTTTCCAAACACTTTTCCCCTTGTTTTGGACTCTAACTTGCATGGTTTGAATTAAACTAACCCGGACTGACGCTGTTTTCAGTAGAACTGCCATGATGTTGTTTTATGTTTAGAAAAGAAAAGTTCTCAGAATGTCCTGAAAATCCACAGAGGCACTTTTTGGAATTAATAAGAATTGGTGGGCGAAAGAAATACACCAGGGGGCCCAGGGCCTGTCCACAAGACAGGGGGGCGCGCCCCCCCTATAGGGCGCGCCCCCTATCTCGTGGGCCCCCTGGACCTCCACCGACCTCAACTCCAACTCCATATATTCCGTCTCGCGGAGAAAATAATCAGATAGAAAGTTTCATCATGTTTTACGACACGGAGCCGCCGCCAAGCCCTAATCTCTCTCGGGAGGGCTGATCTGGAGTCCGTTCGAGGCTTCAGAGAGGGGGATTCGTCGCTGTCGTCATCATCAACCATCCTCCATCACCAATTTCATGATGCTCACCGTCGTGCGTGAGTAATTCCATCGTAGGCTTGCTGGACGGTTGGATGAGATTTACCATGCAATCAAGTTAGTTTTGTTAGGGTTTGATCCCTAGTATCTAGTATGTTCTGAGATTGATGTTGCTATGACTTTGTTATGCTTAATGCTTGTCACTAGGGCCCGAGTGCCATGATTTTAGATCTGAACCTATTATGTTTTCATGAATATATGTCTGTTCTTGCTCCTATCTTGCAAGTCTATAGTCACCTATTATGTGTTATGATCCGACAACCCCGAAGTGACAATAATCGGGATACTTCTCGATGATTACCGTAGTTTGAGGAGTTCATGTATTCACTATGTGTTAATGCTTTGGTTTGGATCTCTATTAAAAGGAGGCCTTAATATCCCTTACTTTCCGCTAGGACCCCGCTGCCATGGGACGGTAGAAAAAAATATGTCATGCAAGTTCTTTTCCATAAGCACGTATGACTATTTACGGAATATATGCCTACATTACATTGATGAATTGGAGCTAGTTCCGTATCACCCTATGTTATAGCTATTACATGGGGAATCGCATCCGGCATAATTATCCATCACTGATCCATTGCCTACGAGCTTTTCATATATTATTCTCCACTTATTTACTTTTCCGTTGCTACTGTTACAACCGTTATTAGTAGGCTTGCGACACCTAAACCTGCTACTGCTATGAATTCCGATATGTCGCATGTTATTGATGATGCCACTTCTGCTATGCATGATGAAACTATTTCTGTGTTTGATACTAATTTGCCATTAGGTGAATTTCTTGATGAACAACTTGCTAGAGTTAGGGGGAATGAAAATATTGAAGATGCTATTATTGATGATAGTGATGATGAAGGTTCTCCCAATGATTATGTATTGCATGTTGCTCCTAAGGATTATGTTATGAATGAAGAAGCTGCTAGAGAAATCTTTGCTTGCAATGATATATATGATCTTAAGAAATTATTAGCTAAATGGAAGCAGCAGTCTCTTAATGATAGAATGAAACCTGACCCTGCTTTTGCTACTTCACCTATCTGTGTTACTGATAAGGATTATGAATTCTCTATTGATCCTGAGATTATTACTTTAGTTGAATCTGATCCTTTTTATGGCCTTGAATCTGAAACTGTTGTGGCACATGTTACCAAGTTGAATGATATAGCTACCCTGTTTACTCATGATGAGAATTCTCGCTATTTTTATATCCTTAAGATATTTCCGTTCTCATTAAAGGGTGAGGCTAAAACTTGGTATAATTCTCTTGCTCCTGGTTCTGTGCGTAGTCCCCAGGATATGATTTATTACTTCTCTGCTAAATATTTCCTTGCTCATAAGAAACAAGCTGCCTTGCGGGAAATATATAATTTTGTGCAAATCAAAGAAGAGAGTCTCCCACAAGCTTGGGGGAGGCTTCTCTGGTTACTTAATGCTTTGCCTAATCATCCTCTCAAGAAAAATGAAATACTTGATATCTTTTATAATGGACTAACCGATGCTTCCAAGGACTACTTGGATAGTTGTGTTGGTTGTGTTTTCAGGGAAAGAACAGTCGACAAAGCTGAAATATTATTGAATAATATGTTGACTAATGAAAATAATTGGACTCTTCCTGAGCCAATTCCTGAAGCAATTCCTGAACCAATTTAGCCAATTCCTGAGCCTATTCCTAAACCTACTCCGAAGAAGAGAGGTGTTATATTTCTCAGTCCTAAAGATATGCAAGAGGCAAAGAAATCAATGAAAGAAAAAGGTATTAAAGCTGAAGATGTTAAGAATCTACCTCCTATTGAAGAAATACATGGTCTTAATATACCACATGTTGAAGAACCATATTGTCTTGATAACCCGACACAGGTAGTAAAGGTAAATTCTCTCTATAGATATGATAAAGTTGAAATCCCCTCTACTAAATTTCATAGCCCATGCTTAGATGAATTTGATGACTTTATGGATAGACAAGAAAGTTTTAATGCTTATGTTGGTAGAGAGTTAAATAATAATGCTTTTGAGATAGGACATGTAAGTGATAATCTGGCTAGAGTTAAAGATGAACTTCACCTCGTTAGCAAATAGGCTTCCATGGTTGCTACTCAAGCTGAGCAAGTTCTTAAAGATCAAAATGATTTGCTTGATGAATTAAATAATAAAAATGACTTTGCTGTTAGAGTGGCTACTAGAACTGGTAGAATGACTCAGGAACCTTTGTGTCCTGAAGGCCACCCTAAGAGAACCGAGCAAGATTCTAAGAGAAATAATTTAGAGGCACCTAGTTCTTCCAAAAAGAAGAAAAAGAAAAATGATAGGACTTTGCATGCTTCTAGTGATCCTACTATAGACACACATGGAATCCCAATGATATTTCTATCTCTGATGCTGAAACACAATTAGGTGATGAACATGAACCTAGTGATAATGTTAATGATAATGTTCATGTTGATGCTCAACCTAGCAAAAACAATGACGTAGAGATTGAACCTGCTGTTGATCTTGATTATCCACAATCAAAGAATCAACATTATGATAAGAGAGATTTTGTTGCTAGGAAGCATGGTAAAGAAAGAGAACCATGGGTTCAGAAACCCATGCCCTTTCCTCCTAAACCATCCAAGTCAAAGGATGATGAGGATTTTGAGCACTTTGCTGAAATGATTGGACCTATTTTCTTACGTATGCGTTTAACTGATATGTTGAAAGTAAATCCTTATGCTAAGTATATGAAGGATATCATTACAAACAAAAGAAAGATACCGGAAGCTGAAATTTCCACCATGCTTGCAAATTACACTTTTAAGGGTGGAATACCAACGAAACTTGGAGATCCAGGGGTACCGACTATACCATGCTCCATTAAAAGAAATTACGTTAGAACTGCTTTATGTGATCTTGGAGCCGGTATTAGTGTTATGCCTCTTCATTTATATCGTAGACTTGAATTGAATAAGTTGACACCTACTGAAATATCTTTGCAAATGGTTGATAAATCAACTGCTATACTTGTCGGTATTTGTGAGGACGTGCCTGTTGTGGTTGCAAATGTCACTATCTTAACGGACTTTGTTATTATTGATATTCCCGAGGATGATAGAATGCCTATTATCCTTGGTAGACCTTTTTTGAACACTGCAGGGGCTGTTATTGATTGCAACAAAGGCAATATCACTTTTCATGTTAATGGTAATGAGCATACGGTACACTTTCCGAGGAAACAATCTCAAGTTCATAGCATCAATTCTATTGAAAAAGTTCCAACTATTATTTTTGGAGGTTTTGAATTTCCTCTCCCTATTGTCAAGAAAAAGTACGATATTCTTATTGTTGGGGATTTTCATATCCCCGTTGAGGTAACTTAGTGTTATTCAAAATTTCTCCGGTTCTGTGCTACTCGGAATGAGTTTGTTAACAAGACTTGATCAACCTTGTTAGTGGGTTCATTATGACGATCACGAGATGGATGAAACTAGAAGGCACAACCTTCTGTACCCTCTTTTTACTTTCTGTTATTTAGATTAAATAAAGCAAAAATAGTATTATCCGTCTGTTTTCTGAATTATCCGTGCATTAGAAAATAGTCCGAAAATAAAAGTGCTCCAAATGCCCTGTAAATTTAGTATTATTTTTTCTGGATTATTTGAGGATTTTAGGAACTGAAAACACTGTAGGAGGGGCAAGCACCAGACCACGAGAGTGGAGGGCGCGCCCCCCTGTAGGGCGCACCCCCCTGTCTCGTGGGCCCCTAGTGGCTCCCCTCATCTTCTGCCCAAAAAAATGCCCATCCAGCTAAAGCACGAGTTCTAGCTCGTTTTGTTGCGATTTTCAATCTCTTAGCTCAAAGCTCCATTCACAAAACAACTTTGGGAGATTGTTGTTTGGTATGTGACTCCTCCATTGGTCCAATTAGTTTTTGTTCTAGTGCTTTATACATTGCAAATTTTTGCTGCATAGGTGACCATGTTCTTGAGCTTGCATGTTAAAATTTTTAGGTCCCAAGCAATTCCAATGCATGATATAGGCTCTAGGCACTTGTAGGAGTAGTTGCTATCAATCTTGCTTAGTTTTATGCACTTTTATTTTGAAGTTACTAAAATTTCAGAAATTTTCAAAAAAGGAAATATGCTTAGGAGAATATACAAAGCTGGTTCCTCGGTGAAGAAATGGCCCAGGATTGCTATACGTGAGCAAGATGTTGAATTACCGAGGAACGCGGATGTATGAGCTTGTGAGTGGCCATCCAATGATTTTATGGTCAAAGCGGGCTTTAATGAGGAATTTGACGCGTATGTGCGTAATGCTGAGCTGGAGGACTTCTTACAAGATAAGTGTCCTCAGTACTATCAATTGACTGATTCCTTTGTGCAGAGGTTTAAATATAATTGTACGCGTAATTCTCCTAGTGTCCTATTTGATATTTATGATACATCTTTCACCATGGACTTAGATGATTTTACAAATGCTTGCAAACTCCCGCAGTGGGGTAATATTAATGGTCCTCACAAGTCTGAATTTAGAGATTTTCTTGCTAGTATTACTGTGGGAGAATCTAGGGACATAGCACAAGCTACCATAGGGAGCATCCATTTTCCTGCTATACATTATTTTGCTCTCTTCATTGGTAGATGTATTAACGGTAAGGATGAAGCATGTCACATGTGTGTCCCTGATCTGTGTGTCCTCAAGAGTGTTGTGTTAGGTTATAAAGGTTATAACTTGGGGGTAATAGTTGCACGAAGGTTGCAGAATAATAGTAGAAAGGGAAATTTCTTTGGAGGAATTTATGCAACCCGTGTGGCTAATTATCTTAATATAGCCCCACGAGAGGCGGATATGATTTTACCCGCTGTTTATTTGGATAAAGAAGCTATGTTTAATCATCATTTTCTTGAGAGGAATGGATAATTCCTCCATTATCGACTAATCTATGGCAGACGCAATGTCGTCCCTGTTACTCTTCCTGCTCCCTACCTTTTTGATTATCAGGCAAAAGGAAGATATGTTTTCACCAGGGAAGAAGCAGCTGAATACGAGAGGGGAGTGGAGGCAGCCCGCCAACACGCTGCAGCTCAGGAGGCGGTTGCCGCTGCATCTCAGTACAACCCCGGTTTCACTTATGGATATCAGCCAGGCGATCCTTGGTATTAGACCAACTTAGGCCAAAAGCCTAAGCTTGGGGGAGTACGTATTTCTCACCGACTTTACATTCATGTTCATACACTAGTCGTCGGTGCTCATACTCTTTCATTGTATTATCCATGCTAGTTTAAATTCCTTTTTCTAGTTTTCTTCTTGTGTGCTTGTTAAACCTTGAGAAAAAACCAAAAAAAAATTAGTTAGTTTAATTTCCATGCTTGTAGTAGAAATTAAAATGAAAACCCAAAAAAGATTTCTATTTCTTCTTCTTACTTGTTGGGAGCTTTCTCATGTAAATAGTTTTATTTTCTTTTCTTTCCTTTGGGGGTCGAGAAGACCATATTGAAAATGCTTAGTGGCTCTCATATGCATGATTGTTTATTTAATTTAGAGCCCATATTACTTGTCTTCTCTTTTGAGTTGAATGCTTGCAGATTCCAGCTTAGTCCAATGCACGTGCACTCTTATTATTATACACATTGTTCGGTCGTGCAAGTGAAAGGCAATAATGACGATATATGATGGACTTATTGGGATGAGAAAAGCTGGTATGAACTCGACCTCTCTTGTTTTTGTAAATATGATGAGTTCATTGTTTCTGAGTCAGCTTATTATGAAGTAAACATATTTGCAATGACATTTAGAGATTATAGTTGCTTGTGCCATACTTGATTAGCTATGAGTTATAATGGTTTACCTTGCATCCCAACATGCTATTAGAATGATTATGATGTGGTATGATGGGATGGTATCCTCCTTTGAATGAATTGAGTGACTCGACTTGGCACATGTTCACGCATGTAGTTGAAACAAATCAACATAGCCTTCATGATATTTATGTTCATGGTGGATTATATCTACTCATGCTTGTATTCGGTGTGAATTAATTTTAATGCATGTTCATGACTGTTGTCGCTCTCTTAGTTGGCCGCTTCCCAGTATTTTGCTAGCCTTCACCTGTACTAAGAGGGAATACTGCTTGTGCGTCCAAACTCCTTAAACCCCAAAGTTGTTCCATATGAGTCCACTATACCTTCCTATATGCGGTATTTACCTGCCGTTCCATGTAAATTTGTATGTGCCAAACTCCAAACCTTCAAACGAAATTCTGGTTTGTATGCTCGAGCATCTCATATTACAACTAAGGATGCCTATATCTTCCATGCTAGGTGGGTTATTCTCACGAGGAGTGGACTCCGCTCCTCATTCACGAGAAAGGGCCGGTAACCGGGATGTCCGGTCCCATGATCCAAAAAGATCAAAGTAAATCAAAATAATTAAACAAAACTCCCCCAGGGCTGTTGTTTGTTGGAGTCACTCGTCATTTCGAGCAAGCCATGGATTGATGCTTGTTGGTGGTTGGGGGAGTATAAACCTTTACCATTCTGCTTGGGAACTGCCTATAATGCATGTAGTATGGAAGATACAGCCATCTCATAGTTGTTACGTTGACAGTGAAAGTATGCAGCTCAAAATGTTATTCAATCTCTATTTTAAAATCGAGCTCTGGCACCTCTACAAATCCTTGCTTCCCTCTGCGAAGGGCCTATCTATTTACATTTATGTTGAGTCATCACCCTTCTTATTAAAAGAACCCGCTGGAGAGCACACTGTCATTTGCATTCATTTCTATTGATTTATATTGGGTATGACTTGACTGGATCTCTTTTACCATGAATTACAATGTTTAGTCAGTCCTTGATCTTTAAAGGTTCTCTCCATTTATGTTTTGCGATCTTAGAAAGGGCTAGCGAGATACCATTTTGTTATATCATGTTATGATTGTTTTGAGAAAGTGTTGTCATGCGAGTTTTATTATTATGGCTCGCTAGCTGATTATGCTATTGATATGAGTAATTGTGAGACCCAAGTGTTATTGTGAGTATGGTTAGTTCATAATATTTGCTGAAACTTGAATGCTGGCTTTTCATGTTTACAACAAGAGCAAACAGAGTTTGTAAAAGGTTTTCTCTATCACTTTCAGTTTATCAACTGAATTGCTTGAGGACAAGCAAAGGTTTAAGCTTGGGGGAGTTGATACGTCTCCAACGTATCTACTTCTCCAAACACTTTTGCCCTTGTTTTGGACTCTAACTTTCATGATTTGAATGAAACTAACCCGGATTGACACTGTTTTCAGCAGAACTGCCATGATGTACCATGTAATCAAGTTAGTTTTGTTAGGGTTTGATCCCTGGTATCCATTATGTTCTGAGATTGATGTTGCTATGACTTTGCTATGCTTAATGCTTGTCACTAGGGCCCGAGTCCCATGATTTCAGATCTGAACCTATTATGTTTTCATGAATATATGTGTGTTCTTGATCTTATCTTGCAAGTCTATAGTCACCTATTATGTGTTATGGTCCAACATTCCCGAAGTGACAATAATCGGGATACTTCTCGGTGATGACCGTAGTTTGAGGAGTTCACGTATTCACTATGTGTTAATGCTTTCGTCCGGTTCTCTATTAAAAGGAGGCCTTAATATCCCTTAGTTTCCGCTAGGACCCCGCTGCCACAGGAGGGTAGGACAAGACATGGCATGCAAGTTCTTTTCCATAAGCATGTATGACTATTTACGGAATACATGCCTACATTACATTGATGAATTGGAGCTAGTTCTGTATCACCCTATGTTATAGCTATTACATGAGGAATCGCATCCGGTATAATTATCCATCACTGATCCATTTCCTATGAGCTTTTCATATATTGCTCTCCGCTTATTTACTTTTCCGTTGCTACTGTTACAACTGCTACAAAAACACAAAAACATTTATCTTTACTTTTGGTATTGTTACCATTATTATCATACTACTTTGCTACTAAATACCTTGCTGCAGATACTAAGTTATACAGGTGTAGTTGAATTGACAACTCAACTGCTAATACTCAAGAATATTCTTTGGCTCCCCTTGTGTCGAATCAATAAATTTGGGTTGTACTTCACCCTCGAAAGCTGTTGCGATCCCCTACACTTGTGGGTTATCAGCCAACAGTGCCAGGCAAGGCCGAGGTGAGGTTTCTGTTTTATATTTCTGTTCTGTTTTTCTTTTATTTAATCTTTTGCCACTATTTTGAAATCAAAACAGATTCAAAAACAGTACACAATATCCTCTGGATATTTTCATGTTGCTGAATGGACTGATCCAAATGCACATAAAATGTTCCAGGGTATTTGAAAATATATTCTATACATATTATGAATATAATTCCAAATGCAACTAGAATAATGATTTAGATTCAGTGCACAAAATATTCCTCAAAAATGTTCATTATTTTTGGTTTGGTGCAAAACCTTTGCCAAAATATAACCAACATTATTTAAGGCCATTTTGGAAACATTGAATGCAATTTCCAGGATTCTTTGCCCTTCTTTTAAGTCAATTTATGAGGTTTCAACAATCCTCAATTCAAGTTTCAGAAAAAAAATTGACCTGAAGTTTCAGAAATTTAAACATGGTGCATGGATGCTTATGCAGAGTCAGGCAAGGACTAAGCTAGGGCTATGACAACTCACCCCCACTAAACAAGAATCTCGTCCCGAAATTCAAGACATGAGGTAAGAAGACAAAGGGGACACAAAGCCAGCTCAAACTTCACGATCCAAATGTCCTTCTCAAGGATGCTGATTCATTGCTCCAATTGATCTTGACATCTTTGCTTTCAAAATCTTCATCCAACACGAGGACAGAGACACTCTACAAGGATGGATCATCTTGATGATCACAAGTTCAACTCACGGAATGAGATGTAGAACATCTCTTGAGCTGAGAGGCAAAACACACATCATGAAGGACGGAAGAAACAATTTGATGAGGATTTCAAAGTAACGAGGAAAATAATTGCCATGATCCCATAATGGGGCACCTTAGAGGAGGTGACTCATAGAATTATTCTCTTCAGTGGCAAAAGAATTACTTTTGATACATAGATCATTGAAACTCTCTATACCAGCCTAAGGAGATTCTCAAACGATCGTTTGGAAGAGTTCGTCAGAATGGCATACCCAGACTAGAATGGATGATGTGGATTACCTTGTTGAAGACAACACAAGGGATGATTTTTCTTATCACCAGAAATGGATGAGACCCATGGTAGACTGGCACAATGACGGGTGCTAGCTGGGAACAAAATGCAAATGCTGGGAATGATTCTAGTAACTGGGGAGAGGCTCAACAGTAGAGAGTGAGTCCACTGTTGAAAATTTATAGCATAACCGAGAAAACTGGGAGCAATCCCAGATAGTGCCTATGATAGCACCTAGTGCTTGAGCGTTCTCTCAAGAACTTGAGCATTACCATATTCATCAAGGTTTTACCAATATCCGTGACAAGGATCCTGGCAAGACGTCATACTACCATGATGAATACCGGTGGAGGATGCAGATGCAAAGGAAGATAACACTTTCTCAGATTTCACCTTGGCATAGCCAAGGGGCAAAATCTAGATGATCGACCGAGAGACATTTAGCACTCCGCTTCTAATGTTCTCCTTGATGTGCTAGCGTAACCCATTAATTGATATGGTTTGGTATCTAGAACATCAAGTAACAGGTCGGACTTTGGGAACATAAAAATCCATAAGGGACAACTAGGGAGTAAATCCTACGAAATCCTTATGGGGAGGTGGCCAACTTCCTCAATCAAGATACTACAATAATAGGTCTTCCGGCTGGGTGTGTTGGCCATGACATCCACTTTACCGGTTATCGAGGACCAATATTATAGTTCTTGGGAGATGTTCCAACCATCATATCTGCCTGAGATTCAGATCTGGTTGGTGTCATAATATTCCAGACTCATCAAGTCTAGAAAGAAAAATTAAAGTTTGCAACACAAATCGTCGAGATGACGTTGCAAGATTCTCGGGAAATGAACTGCGATAGAAAGCTCCAAACATGAGTTGGTTCTGCTACAAACATGTGAACATGTTGTCCCAGACAAACATGATCACATGGTAGTATTACAACAAAATAGTACCGAGTTTAGGTGGAACCATCAAATAGGATAATGAAGTCTTGCGCATGACCTAGGATTAGCACAACAACTCATTTTCCTTGAACAAATCAATCAGTGGCTTGGTGTGCTAGGGATACGTATAGAATGAAGGTTGATAGTCTTCAAACCACAGAATATATACTTCGCATGTATGCATGACTGATTTGGGGTGATTCCAGAGGAAGCAACATTGAATTTCTCGGATTCACGGCGGCAACTTGCATCACATGCACATGAACTGGAGAAAGTCACTTCTTACATCTAAACATATGCTTCATGAGCTAGCATGAAGAAATGCTTATAGAAGTTTCCAACTAGTTGGATGTTCAACACGAATCATGGACGAGGCACGATGTTGCTGATGAGCTCAACAACAAGTCATTGAGATTTCCCTGTAAATGGAATTCCATAATTATGTGAACAAGGTGATAGCATTGGTCAGACCAAAGGATATAATGGTGTATGCCCGAGGAATCAACCACGAGTAAGACAACATTACAAACATCGTTGATTCTGATTTGATTTGAAGATAATCCATACTCAAATCAATGTTTTGGCAAGACAATAGATCCAATAATTGACCACGAGGTTCAATCAAGGAAGATATCATCTATCTTCAACACACACACACACACACACTTACACACACCCCCACAAGATATCCCTTAAAATGAACTAAGTCGGACAAGCTTTCATCTTCCAACTCTCCAAGTTGTTGTTTAGCATAACCAACTCACTCGGGGTATCTGACATAGATTCGTGGAGAAAGGGTGGTTCACAAGAAAACCAACTTGATCCCGAACTCAACATAGCGGTCAGGTGACGATCTGGTGATACTTCCGAGAAGATATTCGAAAAATCACGAACAACTGATATGTTACTAAGCTCGAGAACAATCTTGCTTTTCAGGCAAGACGATATGATCAAATAAGCAAGGATTGACACTATCCTAACTCATTGATCGAAAAGTGCACCGGAATAAGGACTAGGTAGCACGACCAACCTTGGGATGGTGATTCAATAACCAACATGCTAAGGATGAAATTATTGTCCTTTAGCTAATGAGCAACAAAGTTGCTAGGAGTATTGATTTCACACATCATGATCCACTTGTCAGCATTCCGGTTGTGACAACACGGAACCGAGGAATGAGTAATGAGGGCGAGAAGTATCACTATATCAAGAGTTCATATGATGGTGTGCAATTCCCATGACATTCTTGATATAAAGATGGTAATACTTCAGGGTAGAACAGAACAAAAGCTGGATTAGTATTTGATCTTCAGAACACAACTGCTTTGACCCAATCTTGGAAATGGATAAGGTTCTAGAGTTTGTTTCTCCTAGTCATTCCGGAATAGAATGGCTTGACGGACCACAGGAGTAAAATGCATCGATGAACACGAATGGACAACCACTCCTGACTATCAATTGATAGACGAGGGCCAGAGAACAACTAAAGAGGGACAATCCCAAAAGAACATATGATTTTCTGAGTTGTGGATGCATGGACTAGCATGTCGAACGAGTTCAACACATTTCTTCCGGATATCCCATGCAGAAAGGTTGAACTGGCAGAGTCGCAATATAGAATGGAGAACCCATCGAGAGCACTCCTGTTGTGATCTTTTGATCCAACAAACATCTGCCGTAAGTGGTTCATAGTATTTGGAAGAAGGAAATACCATGGACCTCGAGGACTAATGAAAAGGTTACTAATATCCTAAAGGAACTAGCAAACACTATCAACATGAGGTATGTGGGGTGAATCTGGGGTTCAAAACCCAAAAGTAGAATACCTACATACTAAGTGGCATCACCGGATGCTTTCAAGAATGATGGCCATAATCATCATACTGGGGACACAAAGCATGGCTAAGTTACTAGGTGATACTCTAGACACCTAGGGTCATAATAATAGCTCCAACATAAATGTCGAGGCAATGAAATACCTCAACACACTAGTTAGTGTGGTTGATCTGGAAAAAAGAACATCGGGAACGGAAAGAAGGGATTTGCAAATGCATCAGACTATTTAGAAACCTGGGACGACTCGGATAGCATAGCGGATGTAAATGCTCAAAGGATTTGAGAGATCCTACAAAATGGTGGCATAACCACTCGATCAACACAATATCAAGATTCTGAGGCCAGCTACGAACATACAGATTATAGCAGGAACTGAACTGAAGTTTAGAAGCATCAATCCTATAAGTCTACGGATTAGTAACACGTGATCCTGATAGAAAGAAGAAAAAGCCTACTTCCTTAACCCCGTAGGAAGGATAAGATGACTCAGATGAGAAGGGCATAAGGCATAAGGAGTAAAAAGAGCCTTACATTCCCAACCACAATCAATTCCCTTATATAACTAAAGAAATTCTAGACTCAACTTCGACCAGTTTGGCTTGGTAATCCTACAGGCAGTCAGGCTCTATTTTTTTTTTGACTATAAAAAATAGGGTAAGACCCCACTGCAATTTTTATAAATTAAAGGAACAAGGTACCAAGTAGTCTTTATGGGCTTGAGATAAGCCCAAAAGAGAAAAGGAGCTAAAAAAAGAAAAAGAAAACAAGGAAGAAAAAAGAAAAAGAAGAAGGAAAAAAGAAAAAAACACCTAGAAATCTAAAACTAAAAGATTACAGGAGGCCTTCAAGCCAAACAGAAAATTGTCTCTCATGCTTTTTCCTCATTCTGAACTTTAGTAGTTTCAGTTCCTCCATGAAAATGGACTTCCAGCCTTGAATTGATGGTGCAATGTTTTCAAAAATCTTATTGTTTATAGTTATCCAAATAGCACATGCTCAAAGTATGATGATCTCCATGTAGAATGGATATCTGAGCTTGTCTTTAAGATCTTGGAAAGCTTCTAGAACAGACAGGTTTGGTGTTCTTGTTGGACAGATGAAATCCCAGCATTGCTGAACAAAATGACAGCCCCAAAATAGTTGATGTAGTGTTTCTTCTTGCTGACAACCTCCAGCAGCACAGTTATAAGCTTCCAACACAAAAAATTTCCTTCTCAGCAAATTTCTTGTGTGGACTCGATCATGTAGAAGTTGCCAGAAAATACTTTATGCTTAGGCTGGCAGGAACTCTGCCAGATCCAATTGAAATGTGGTGGGGTTTGCTTATGCCCAATCAAGACATTATATGCTTTAATGGATGAATAGTGTTCAGTCCCCCAAATGTAACTCCATGTGTCAAGTGTGTCCAAATATTCGGATTGTCTCATGGAAATACAGATGTCTTCCATTTGTAAGAATTCCTCATAAGCCTCAATTGTCAAGGGTAGAAAGAAGAGGTCCTGTAGGTACTCTGTCTGCAAGACTTGTTCGATATTCAAATGAGGGTTTCTGACAAAGGAGAATAAGTGTGGGAATTGGTGCTTTAGAATTGTTTGGCTCCAGAGATCTTCCCAAAAGAAAGCAGTGACACCATCTCCCACATTACATCTAGCAATAGCTTTGTACTGATCAATGAGAGCTAGGTTGGATTTCCACCAGAACGATCCAATCATGTTATCCCCTGGTAACTTGCCATCACTATAGTATGTCTCCCAAATCAGGTTGATCCAAGGGATATCGTGTCTGTTGAAGAATTTGTGAAGGTTTTTCATGAGCAAAGTTTTGTTGTGTGTGAAGATGTCCAAAACTCCTAATCCCCCCTGGTCCTTTGGTCTACACACAGTGCGCCAAGCAACAAGAGTAGGTCTTTTGTCCTCCATATCAGGTCCTCTCCAAAGACAATGCCTCAAATATTTGATGATCTGTTTTTTTATTGTAATAGGAAAGTCAGGCTCTAATACCAAAGCTGTCAGGACCCCGACTCAAAGCCACACCGATCTAGCATGTAACACCTCATATCACTTTGCGGCCTCACGCACGGTATTCCAACGGGTGTCGCCTTACCTTTCCCCAGACCGTTTACGCCTTTTAGCACACGTATATGATAGTGTTGCTCGCATCCATATGACAAGGAGTCCGGGCTGACATGGCTAGTCGTGAATCCAAAGTGGTACTAACTTACAGGGATAGGCATACATGACCCAGCAACGAACGTGTCGGTCATCAGCGAGTGAATCTGGGCTATAGCAACTGGGCTAGCAGGACTCCAGTAAACCGGGCTGTAGCAGGCTAACAAGACTCTGGTAGACACCACGTGACATTTCCCCGAAGGGACAGACACAAGAACGAAGAAGGACACAAGCCGTCCAGCCTAAGTGTTCTGGAGCAGTAGCCAGCTACCAAGGCTCAGTGGAAGCACTAGGAGACATTTCCCGGTAAGAGAGGCTGCCAAGGATAAACAACTAGATAGTCAGATCCCACACATACCAAGCATTTCAATAACATACACACAGTATGCTCGATATGTGCAAATACAACATGGCATCACAACATGATTCTACAACTCAAGTATTTTATTCAATAGGCTCCGAGGAGCGAGATATTACAAACATGGGTCTCTCGACCAAGCATTCAGAGCATACAAGTCAAACACAAGCGGAAACTTAACATGTCTGAGTACAAACATCTATAAATGAAAAAGGCTGAGAACCCTAACTATCTACCAGATCCTGCCGAGGGCACAAGATCGTAGCTAAGGTCACAAGCTAAACGTCGAAGCCCACGCGGAACTACTAGTGAGACTGAGGTCTCTCTGCAAAAACATAAAATAGGCAAACGTGAGTACAAATGTACCCAGCAAGACTTACATCATAACTAACTACATATGCAACATTATCAACGAAGGGGGTGGTGGGGTTTAACTGCAGCAAGCCAGCTTTGACTCGGTGGCTATCCTGAACTACGACTGCAAGTAACTCTTTTGAGGTGGCGCACACGAGTCCACATATTCATCATATCAATACACCACTATGGATCCGCTCCCGTCTCCCTACGAGAACGCCATCCATAGCACTCACGCTTATCTTGCATATTTTAAAGTATCCACTTTCACTTGTCTATGAACTGTATAGGGAACCCAGAGGTCGTTTACCGCAGACGCGGCTATTCGAATAGATGATGTTAACCCTGCAGGGGTGTACTTCTTCACACACGCTCTCACCACTTACCGCCGTTTACATGACATGTACTTGGCAACCTTCAAGCGGAAGCCCAACGAGGGTGTCGGCCATGACCTACCTAAACACTCAAGTCTCTAGTCCAGGTTTATCGCCTATTCAGGTTCCATCCGCAGGGAGTCCGGTCGAGGTTTCCACATACGGCCCCGAATGATGTGTGCAGGGTTCCTGCGACACCAAACGGGCGCCCGGTACACCGTGCCACGTGCCTACCGCATCACAGCCCACCTCTCGGATCAGCGCTGTGCACGGCCTCCAGCATACTACAAACACCAGAAACTACTTGCAACTCCTGGACAGAGGACAAGGGTGATTAAGAAGCCGAGAGGGTCCATTGGTTTCGGTCCCAATGTGTGGTAGTAACTGTTTCATGGATCAAAAACACAGAACTCGGTTCCTGAGGAAGGCTTCAATGAGACAACCCATCATGTACTCCTACATTGCCTCTCACCGCTACCTTTACGAAATCGTCTTCACACACTTAGCTCGCACACAGTAGGACATGTTCATCACTATTCCAATTCATCCCCGATGAATCAGACCTGACACAACTCTAAGCATAGCAGGCATGACAAACAAGCATGAATGAGTACGCACATCAGGGCTCAAACAACTCCTACTCATGCTAGTGGGTTTCATCTATTTACTGTGGCAATGACAGGTCATGCAAAGGAAAGGGTTCAACTACCGCATCAAGTAACAGATGAATCGTTGTTGTCCTAATGCAGTAAAAGAGAGCAGAAGCGAGAGAGTGGGATTGTATCACAATGAACAAGGGGGTTTTGCTTTCCTGGCACTTCTGAAGATAGTATAGTTCTTCATCGGTGTCATCGAACTCATCATCGGAACCACGTCTATCGAGAGGGGACAAACACCGGCAAACAAGGAAGAACACAATCAATGCAATGCACAATATGATGCATGATCATGTCATGTCAATATGTTGTGATTTGAGCTAATGTAACTAGTAGCAGGTTAAATGGTGTTGGTTTGAATCTAAGATTCAAATTCAAACTCCATATATGACATTTCAAATGCCATCAATTCAAATTTTTGTATACAGCAGCTTTAAGTTGATCAAACATGCATGATAATGCCATAAACAGATTCTTTGGATTTTTCTGATCATTTTTCATATATAATTTATTTCATTTGAAGCTATAGATAATTTTCTATGAATTTTAGAAGTGTAGAGCATTTTCTGCAACTTTCTGAATTAAGTTAATCCAGAAAAAGACTTCTTGCGTCAGCATTAGGTCATGCTGACCTCAGCAGGTCAACAGGCGTCGTCCAGGTCAAACCTAACTAGTGGGACCCACTGGTCAGTGACTCAGTTAGCTAATTGAGTTAATTAGAGTTAAACTAATCCTAACTAAATGTCAGCAGGGCTGGGCCCACATGTTAGTGGATTAACTAATTAACTAAATTAATTAGCGCTAACTAATGTAACACCTAACTAAACCGGGCCTGGCCCACGCGTCAGTGACACTGTGGGGTCAAACCCCAGGTCAAACGAGGTCAAACCCGGCGGCGACTCGACGCCGGCGAGGCCAGAGATGGCGGCGCGGCTCGGAAAACGCCTACAGGGCATGGACGAGGCCGTTCTTGGGCTCGTTGGAGAGCTCTTGCAGGCGCGCGTCGAGTGGTGGTGGCGGCTGGGCCTATGGTGGCTGGAGCCGACGACGGTGAGCTCCAAGGCGGCGGCCGGAGTTCGGGCGTGCACGGAAACGAGGCTACGGAGCACGGCATGAGGTTCTGATGGTTGTGCTCGGCTCTTGGGAGTGCACTGAGTGCAGTTACATACTCGGTTTAGACGGAGGCGAACCAGAACAACAGCGGCGACAAGTCCGGCGCCGATGAGGTCTCGGTCTCGACGGAAACGAAGGCTACGATGAGCTAATGGACATGGGAGAAGGGGGGTCGGTAGAGGAGCTCACGGCGAGTGCAGAGGTGGCCTCGGCGTGCTCGGGGAAGCAGCAGAGCGAGCAGGGCGGCGAGAGGGATCTCCGGCGGCCGGCGATGAAGATGATGAAGGTGGCGTCGATGCAGGGCCTCTGGCGAGGCGTGGCTGGATGGTGAGGACGAGGGAGGAGTGGCGATGATCGTGGACACGTCGGGGAGGCGACGGGAGCACTGAGGCTGCATCTACCACGTGCGGCGGCAACGAGCTCCGCTCGGGCAGAGAGGGAGAGAGAGCAAATGAGGGGGAAGAGGTTGGGAGAGAGTGAGCGGGTTCCAGGGGGTGGCGTGGCACTGCGAGGGACGTCTAGGGGGAAGGAGGCAGCCAGGCAGGGAGGAGGTGGCCGACGTGTGGCTGCGCGCGCCGGGCGCGCGCCCCTGCCTACTGGCGCAAGGAGGAAGGCAACAGGGCAGCGCCTGGTGGGCTGGGCCGAAACAGCAGCAGGCCAACAGTGCCAGGTAAGGCCCAGGCGAGGTTTCTGTTTTATATTTCTGTTATGTTTTTCTTTTATTTAATCTTTTGCCATTGTTTTGAAATCAAAACAGATTCAAAAACAGTACACAATATCCTCTCGATATTTTCATGTTGCTGAATGGACTGATCCAAATGCACATAAAATGTTCCAGGGTATTTGAAAATATATTCTATACATATTATGAATATAATTCCAAATGCAACTAGAATAATGATTTAAATTCAGTGCTCAAAATATTCCTCAAAAATGTTCATTATTTTTGGTTTGGTGCAAAACCTTTGCCAAAATATAACCAACATTATTTAAGGCCATTTTGGAAACATTTAATGCAATTTCCAGTGTTCTTTGCCCTTCTTTTAGGTCAATTTAGGTTTCAACAAACCTCAATTCAAGTTTCAGAAATTTAAATATGGTGCATGGATGCTTAAGCAGAGTCAGGCAAGGACTAAGCTAGGGCTGTGACAATACTTGTCATAACTTTGACATGTAATGGTTGATAGCTTTGCGAATCTGAGTTTGATGTTGAAGCAAACTTAAAATGAGCAAGACACACTGGTGTTCATTGAGATAATCTTTTGCTGGAAAAATTATTTTCATAATATCTGATGTCCATCTCATTTTTGAGACGGCAAATAGGCCCCATTGCTACATACTCCCTCCACCCCAAAATTCTTGTCTTAGATTTGTCCCAAATTTTTGGGAGGGTGGATTAAGCAGAACACCTCCATTTGTTGTGCTTCCTTTGTCTTCCATGCTACATTTACATACTTGACGATACGGCTTCTGTCAACCGAAAACAACATAATGTTCAGCCGTGTTGCAGAGCAAACCTACACAAACATCCTGATGGCCGCAAGAAAAATTCCAGTAAAAACTGGCCTCCATGGTTGATACGTATTCTATTCTCCCTGCAACCAGAAAATCATCTGATCATGTCAGACACATTAGAGTATTGTAAAAAAAATGCATGAAAGGACTCGTCATATATGCTTGAGCTAAAAGAAAGAAAGTGCATAAACACATTGACAGAAAAATACCAATCCACCGAACAAGGGACAAGGGAGGAATGAGGTCGACAGAGTATCGCTCACCATTTGTTTCCTGGTAGATCCATGCACACACAAGGAAAAAAAATTGAATTTCACAGAAAATAGAATAGAGCAAATAAGAGAATCTAGAATAGTTGAAACGAAGAAAAAGGATATATCTGAACTTGGTCGTGTGGCAACACCACTAAACACCAAATTATCAAAGAAGAAAAATGATATTGTGATCTACTATACCTCAAACGCCTTGAACTTATGAGTCATGACCCACACTGCCTGTTGAGTCTTCTGCTTCAATAAGATCGGTGACTAATCGTTTTGGGTCTTCCACAGTATCAACACTTCCTAATACGTCTGTCTGCTTTTGATCTTTTTCATCTAGCTGCAAAGCCCCGTGCGTATGAGACGATCAGCACTTTGCTAATATGACAGCAACGAATTAGATGATCAAGATCGACACACCTGTGATCAGCACTTCCTAATAAGTTAAGCTAGTAGTACTGAATCAATATCTAAGTCAGAAATCTAGTCAAGCCACTGTACGCATGCGGTCATGGAACGGCAAGCTTGGTCTTCGATGATGGCTCAGATGAGAGGGCGAGTGGAGTCTGGTCATTGGCCTCCGTGAGGACGCCGTTGTGGGGTTGTTGACCTCTCAGTCCGCCGCCGGAAGCCGTCTCAGAGCGAGGGGATGTCCCGCAGATCAAACCAGTCACCCGTAGGCTCGCATCGGCGCCATGCGCCACCTCTCGCCGTAGACGTCGCCACCGGAGGTTCACCGTCGAGGCCACCGGCTGCGTCCCTGCCCTTCCTCATCTCCCTCACTTCTGTTCGTCTCTAGCTCCTCACCTTCGAAGCTCTCTCTCCCTGGAACCGCAGCTAGCCAGGAAGGAGGTCAGCTGCCACCGGCGTCCCTCCGACTCGCCGGAGCCGCCCGTGGTCGACCCATCCGGCTGCCATCCGCCAGATCCATCCCAGCCCCGCCGGAGTCGTCCGTCGTCGACCCATCCGGCTGACTTCGGCCAGATCCACGCCAGCCCCGCCGGAGTCCACGCTCTCACCGTTCCGCTGCCGCCGCCACACTGCTTTGACCACATCGCTAGCTCCGTATCTGTTTGCGATCGGGTTGTATTTTTCCTTGGATTAAGGAAGCGATCTATATGGGGGTGTACGCCGCGGGACAATTTGCTTCGGCAGAGTTTTCGTCCGCCAGGTTAATTTATTATAAACGCACTTTCGGATGAGGGGTTAGTATAATCTTGGACGGGGATTTTTAGAGCACGGGCTCCTGGACACCTCCTATCCTCATCATCTAATGTTGCTTTGAGATCCGTACTACACAACTAATTTACTACATGAAAACTTTCACTTTTTGTTTCTTCAAAACAAAACAACAAATGAACTTGAAACTCTCCAGGACAACAAAACATTCTTAGAACAATGTGGGATAAAACTTTCAGATTTTTTTGTCCAAGAAAATATAGAAAATGAGATTTTTTTTTAATTAAAAAATCTTATTTCTATTATTTCTGATGCGCGAAAAAATCTGAAAGTATTTTTCCCACATTCTAGTAAGAATGTTCTGTTGTGCTGAAAAAGTATGAAGTTCATATGTTAAACTATAAGAGAGAAACGAAAAAGAGAAAAGTACTTGCACGAATCACGATGCAGAATTGAATGGCTAGATAAGGGGGTGTCCATGAGCCTAAGCTCCATAGGATATTTTCCGTATAATCTTAAGGGTTAGATCAAGTTAAGTGGTCCTAATCGTAAGGTTGCGATTGATCTGTGTTGTTATGTGTATGTTAGGCTGGGTGCACTTAGCGATGAATACGTTTAAATGTTTAATACTCCCTCCGTCCGAAAATACTTGTCATCAAAATGGATAAAAGGAAATGTATCTAGATGTATTTTAGTTTTAGATACATCTCTTTTTATCTATTTTGATGACAAGTATTTTTGGACGGAGGGAGTAGTAGTAAAGATAAAGAAAACATTTCAAAATCCTGAGCCAAATAATGCGACGCGAAATAGAGATCTTGCCCATTGGCAAACTTGTAATTCTTTTCCCGAACTCTACATAGATAACAGAACTACAACCAGCCTGACATATGTCCGCGCAGTCCGACAGCATCGAGCTGAGTGGCAGGACAGGAAGGTGACCATGATTCAGTGCACAGAAATTCTACTTCACTGGATTCACTAGCAACACTAGAAGAAGAATGATTAAAAGAAAATACACTAAAAGCTGAAGCTTTGCGTTTTGGGTGGACAACTTCTCGATGCATCGATCAAGTGCTGCAGTCTCAACCCTAATAGCATCAATTTGAGCCATCGTAGGAGCAATAATTTCAGCCCTCGAAGGAACAATGTGTTGCTGCGGTTATTGCGAGTTTGCGACACGCTACGAGCAGCCGCATTGCTGATGATTAGCACATGTATCAACCAAATTTGCGTGATCATGTCCAAGTACCTGTCCAACCACATGAAGAAACGCCAGCCTTTGACCTGTCCAAGCATCAGGAAAACCATGATATACTACTTGGCTCTGAACATTAAAGAACAGGGAGACAACCTTCTTCTTCTTGTCTTTCCTTGGGCATTTCACTGAATATCAACCTTTTACGTCCACATTCTGAACATTCAGTCAGAGGGTGCCTCAACATCCCTTGGTCGGGAACAGAGAACGAGGGGCAGAGCCAAAACGGGAGTGAAATCGGATGGACTGACGAAATCAACATCACCTGGTCGCTGGAGTTTCTGCGCATGCCGGGCCCATGGTCGAGGTGTAGCGGCACTCGTAATGCTGTAGTAGCCGTGTCGCCTGCGATTGCCTCCCTGGTGGCTGCTGGAGTGGCTCCACCATCCTCATACATGGTGACTGTGTACCGGGCCGAATGATCAACGAGATGATCATTCCAATAATTTTCACCAGTATAACAATATTTTTTTAATTTTATAAGACTATCCTCATAAAAGAACAATAACCAGTATATAGTTACATATATATAGGCATGTTCCATGCCAAACCTAGTAGTATCAATCTAATATGCTTTGAAAAAAAAGGACTGAAAATTTTAGTGCAAACCACTGAAAGCTACACTGAAAATATCACTGGTCATAGCTTGAACTTGAATGGAATAGACGCATCCTAGCTACTAAGAGTTCGGCTGGTATGGGGCTGCCATGGTCGGCTTGTATGGGCAACCCATGTAACGAGGTTATACACCATGCCAGGAACCTTCTCAGGACGGGTGAACAAAATATAGTAAAATTTGTAAGTAAAATTTGTAAGTATAAAAGCACACAAGATAACCGTTTTTCCATAACAAAGGTCTTTATTTTGGTTTCCACTATCTATAGTCCCACACTGGGTAGAACTCAGTTTGATTTATAACTCACCATCAAGTGGGGTGAGAGACTGACCGGTAAAAGAGATACCTATGCCAATAAGCATGTTTAAAAGAGACACCTATGTGAATAAGCAACATGCCTAGTTATTGAACCAATGGAACCACAAGTAGTATTAAAATTCCTACTTGCACGCGACATCCCATTGTAACCGAATATCAACTCACACTCAATACATGCACTCGAAATGGAAATAGTATGCCCAAAGAGAATGGCAACTATCTATATTATACCGTGGCTACATGGCGACGATGAAGCTGCATAAGCGTGTTGGCCATCACATTGATATGCATGCCAGTTAGGAAGCAATTTGACGACCTATGTTGTTTATTTTGAGACATTGGAGTCCACCAAATTCAGTCAAGTCTAACTCTAGAAAGCAACGTTCCATTGTAGTCCAAGTCCACTTTCTTCATTAGTCATGACCACATTCCATTCCACTTGATATGTTTATAGTGTTGTTCCCTGTTTAACAACCTTCAATTGCAAGCCGAGACAGAAGCTCTTCGTTTGCTCATTCTCCCTGATCTGAAATTATGGGTGATGGCAGATGCGCAGAATTATGTGCCTGGTTATGCTTGCCTTATATTTAGGCTATGTTCTCATCGTGGTTATGTTATCTATTTTGGACATGGGCTTGGTCCATCTTTCTTCTCTACAAAGTTTACATGCAGTTCTCCTGCAAGGTCTGAAAATAAAATTATGTGAGTAGTTTTTCTTTGTGCACTGGTTTGGAGTGGAGATACGTGTGTATGTTTGTTCTACTGCCCTACATCGTGTGAATTCTTGTAAGCTATAAGTCTATAACTCTTGCCTTCTATAAACCTATGGTACGCATTTTGCGTATTTTTTAAAAAGGAGAAGACTTCTCTAGAGATTTTGAGATGTTCTTCTACGCTCCCGTTACTGTCGGAGCTGAGAAGTTCGAAATGGGTGTAAAGAATATAGGGAAGTTCGTAAGTATAATGGAATAATCATTGCTAGCACACACCCAAGTTCTGTTTTCCACTGTTATGGCCTTGTGTACCGTGGGATCGAAAGGGCTTGGTTGGAAAGTAGTTTTCCATTGTTCCTTTTTCCACACTTACGAGAACTTGATTTGACTTTTAGTTCAAACAACAAGTGTGCACCAATTCAAAGTCAGGCTACACTTTTAACTAATCCCCATCGTAGAGCAATTTTCAGCACAGATGGTACAGCAGTTCTGCAAATGAGTTCAGCATGAGGACAAGACATGTATGTTCAAAAGCATGAACAAGCATGCATCTCACATGATTAAAACACGTGGTTAAGGATTAATACGCATGTGCGGGTGCATATACTGAGGCTTGCGCTTAGCAGTAACGAATGTGAGGCATTCATGCATTGCTGGTTGTCGTGCCCATCAGTTTGACTCGTCAATCAGTAGAGCCGAGGCAGGAAAGGGATAGGAGCATGCACCAGTGATGTCGCTTGAAGCTACGTCGGTATTTCCCCAAAGAGGAAGGGATGATGCAGCACAGCGGTGGTAGGTATTTCCCTCAGATATGAAACCAAGATTATTGAACCAGTAGGAGAACCAAGCAACACAATGTAAACAGCCCCTGCACACAAAGAACAACATCTCGCAACCCGACGTGTTGAAGGGGTTGTCAATCCATTTCGAGGTACGGCGCCTCAAGATAGGCAAAAGACGTTAGGTAAATTTATAGGTAGGATAAATAGATCGCGGAACAAATAAATTGCAGCAAGGTATGTTTGTATTTTTTAGTTTAATAGATCTGAAAATAAACGCAAGGAAAAAGTAGATCGCAAGGCAAATATATGAGAAAGAAGACCCGGGGCCGTAGGTTTCACTAGTGGCTTCTCTCGAGAAAAATAGCAAACGATGGGTGAACAAATTACTATTGGGCAATTGATAGAACTTCAAATAATCATGACGATATCCAGCCAATGATCATTACATAGGCATCACGTTCAAGATTAGTAGACCGACTCCTGTCTGCATCTACTACTATTACTCCACACATCGACCGCTATCCAGCATGCATCTAGTGTATTAAGTTCATAGAAAAACGAAGTAATGCAATAAGAACGATGACATGATGTAGACAAGATCCATTTATCTATTGCGGCAGATATGGATCCCATCTTTTTATCCTTAGTAGCAACGATACATACGTGTCGGTTTCCATTCTGTCACTGGGATCAAGCACCGTAAGATCGAACCCACTACCGGACACCTCTTCCCATTGCAAGATAAATAGATCAAGTTGGCCAAACAAAACCCAAATATCAAAGAAAAAATACGAGGCTATAAGAGATCACGCATATAAGAGATCAATGAACTCAAATAACTTTCATGGATATAAAAAGATATAACTGATCTTAAACTCGAAGTTCATCAGATCCCAACAAACACACCGCAAAAAGGACTTACATCATATGGATCTCCAAGAGACCATTGTATTGATAATTAAGAGAGAGAGAGAGAGAGAGAGAGAGATAGAGGGGGGGGAGCCATCTAGCTACTAACTACGGACCCGAAGGTCTACAAAGAACTACTCACGCATCATCGAAGAGGCACCAATGAAAGTGGTGAACCCGTCCGTGATGGTGTCTAGATTGGATCTCGCGGTTCTGGACTCTGCTGCGGCTGGATGAAAATTTCTTCGACTCCCCTAGGGTTTCTAGAATATTGAGATATTTATAGAGCAAAGAGTCGGTCCAGGGGAAACCCGAGGTGGGAACAACCCACCAGGGCACGCATGGGCCTCCTGACGCGTCCTGGTGGGTTGTCCCCTCCTCGGGACTCCCTCTAGGTGCAACTAGGGCTCGTTGTGTTCCTTCTTGCCTATAAAAAAACATCGTAAATTGGCGTGGCATTTGGACTCCATCTGATATTGATTTCCTGCAATGTAAAAAACATGCAGAAAACAGCAACTGGCACTTGGCACTAGGTTAGTACCAAAAAATGATATAAAATGACTATATAATGATTATAAAACATCCTAGATTGATAATAAAACAACATAGAATAATCCAAAATTATATATACATTGGATACGTATTAACCAGGATCAATAGGGAAAGGTCAGATCTTTCAGCTTGCTGATGGTATTTAGAGCAACATGCCACTCAAGTCATAAACAACAGGCTTGTCCTCACAAAGAGAATGTATAAAGAGGGAAAAAGTGAAAATCAGAGTGATAGCTACAAAACCAAACAAACTTGGCCCATTCGATTTTCAAAGTGGGTATATGTGCTTCATAAGGAACAATCGTATTGGCTGCAAAAGAAGTAAAGAAAATACTAGATGTATGAACAAGTATGTGAACCTTGTTGCATTGAGAAATTTTTGTGTGCACGTCAGAATGGTTTTCGCTTGGGAGAAGTGTGTCAAGCCCATTGGCTAAACTGTACTGTACGTAACATGGAGGCGTCAAAGGATGACTTGTTGCCTCTTTTGAGGAACATCTCAAAAGCACATCTAAGTTTTTCGAAAAGCACATTCAGGTGACAAGGCAACCTTCAAATGATCCAGGTTTCATCTTGATCTACAAGTTAGACTCTGCACTCCGTTTCCCCTGAATCAAGCAGCCACTGAACTTGTAAAAGAACATTGTATTCCTTGTGGCTAATCGAGTAACTAGTGAGGCATTGAAAATTACCAAACTAAATGTCCTTTTCCCCTTGCCATTTGATGGAGACTCCTTCAGGAAAAGGGACCCTGAACCTAGCTCTGTTCTTTTGAAGGAGTACGAAAATGCTCTTCAGTTGACAGTAGTGTCAGTCAAGAGACACCATCATGATTCGTGACCAAAAGTTTCAGAATGTTTATATACAAAATGTTCCCAACTTATCAAAACGTTTCAAAAGAAACCAGTAGGAGGTTTCAATTTTTTGTTTTCCCCGTTTATGTATACTTCAAAATGTACCAAAAACAATTATTATTGTTTATATACTAATTTCGTAAAAATCCCCTTCATTTATCTTTCAGAAATGTTATCATGTATTTAAAAAACGGTCATCGCGTATTTAAAATCAAATTCAGTGTGTATTTACGAACGTTTATCATAAAGCATAGCCTTCGTGTATTTAAAAATCATTCATGTGCATTCCTGGATTATTCATCGTGTAATAAAAATGTTCATTCTATATTTCAAATATGGTCGTCATGCATTCAAATAATGTTCATTGCGTATTGAAAATAATACATGCATTAAAAATATTTATCAATAAAAACGAAAATTAAATAAAAAATATAATAAAAATAAAACAATCTGGAAATATCTAAACAAATATGGAATAAAACTGGAAATGAAAAAGAAAAAGGTGAAAAAGGAAGAAGAAGAAGAAAAGGCTGGCGACATGGGGGCGTGGGCGCAGGGGACAAAACGTACAAAGTCTATTAAGAAAAGGCTTAGCATTTTTTAGCATAATGCTTACCGTTATTTGAACAGTGCTTATCATGTACTAAAAAATGTGCAACATTATTTGAAAAATTGGTTATGCATTTAAAAATATTCAACATGTATGAAAAATGTTTAGAATTATATAACACAATGTTTATCTTGTAAAAAATGTTAAAATATATAAAAGGTAAAAAAGAAATAACAAAGAAATAATATATAAAAGGTAAAAAAGGATAAAAAATCACGAAAAGAGAAAAAGATGAAAAAATGCAAAGGGAAAAATAAAAAGAAAACAGACAGGAAGAGAAAAAAAGAAAATGGTAAATCCATGAGAGCGAACATAGCAACCTACACATAAAACCAAAAAATAGAAGCAAAAAAATTATGTTGATTCAAAACTTAGGCATTGTATATATGGATGGGGGGAGTATGTATTTTCATAGTAACTACACCTATCAAACACACTAGAAGAAATTTTGTTGATGAGTTCGAACGAAAGACCAAAGCCAATGATGAATGAATTCGAATTTGCCAAACATGGTCTAATTACGAGAAACATTCTACTCTACTGTGTGGTTTTTTTTTTGTCGAGGGTACTCTACTGTGTGGTCTGATCTTGCAGTGCTAAGAATTTTTTGTTAACCCCTTTGCAATGGAACCCTTAATAAAGTTGAAAAGCTCCACTCCGACGTGGGTCCCAGATGTCATCGTAATCTCACCTTCTCCTACGCTCCGGGCCCTTGTCGCCCTTGACGCGCCGCCGTATCTGCGAGCTCCCCCGCCAGCGCTGTCGAGTATGCAACTGAGCGGCCTCGGGTCACGCCGTTCGCCTGCCCGACCTCACCTCTCTCAGTCGGCTCCGGAGAGAGGAGGACATCGGATCGGATGGGAGGTGCCACGGGCCCACGACCAGGAGCAGGTGCGCAGCTTCCCCAAATCCAATCAAGTCGCATTTCCTTAATAGTTCGATTAATTTGGAATTACAGGTTACAGGGTTAAAGTTGGTAATTACAATACTGGTAGTCCGTCATGCAAATCCTGCATCTGGTACCCGAGGAAAAAGGTTATCTCTCTACAAATCGCGTGTTCTCTTGGGTCGTCTGCCTTCACATATTCTAGAAGGAATGGTACTATGGTAGTGACTTGTGAGGACTTGCTGCTCCAGCGCCAGGGTTAGACTCAGTTCAGGACTCATGACTGGTGGTCTTCATTCAGACATTCAGTTTTGGAGAAGAAAAATGGTCAATGATGCATGCTTCTGTGGAGCAGAATGTAGGAAGGTCTTGCGCGTGGTCTTTCGAGGAATCAGCTCCACAATCTGGCCGAGTATGCACTACTAGGAAAAAGCATATACACAGAATTTTACCAGCAACGTGCTTTAAAATCAGGCGCTGTTGCTACTTAGTAGTAGTGCTCGCTTTAAAACCTTGCTGATGGTACAAGTTTATCAGTAGCGCGCACACACCAGGATGGGCTACTGCTAAAATTCCCACGACACCGCCGCGAGGCCAATTATAGCAGCAGCGCGTTGTAACAAAGGGCGCTACTGCTACCGATCGTAGCAGCAGCGCATTTACGCAATAATCGCTACTACTAAGGTTACTACAAAAATTTAGTCCCACCTCGCTCCGTGAATAGAGTTTGTACCACTTTAAATATGTTACTTCTATAACTTTCACAAGCACTTGGTCTTCACTGAACTCTATGTGTAGGATCTGTGGCCGCAATAGGAATCCTCGCCTGTTCCTAAACCAACCGTCGAGGATTCCTATTGACAAATCAGATTGTACACAAAAAGACAATTAATGATCAATGTATTTTTTATGTCTATGTCTAACATAGCAGTAGCGCGTTCTCGGCCAAATGCGCTACTAATAGGTCGTTTAGCAGTAGCGCACTTTGTTATAGCGCGCTACTGCTAAGCCATTCCATCTCCCCTCACCTATCCGATCCAGATCACACTCACACACACACTCGATCTCCCCCTCGTCGCCCCTCCTCTGATCTGCGCCGTCGTCACCTCATCCTCCTCGCTGGACTCGGTACCGGCCTCCTCCTCCGTCCTCCCTCCACTGGCCGTTGGCCGACCCCTCCTCGCTCCGCCTTCCTCCTCCATTCTCCCTCCACTCGCCGCCGGCCAGCCCCTCCTCGCTCCGCCTTCCTCCTCCATTCTCCCTCCACTCGCCGCCGGCCAGCCCCTCCTTGCTCCGCCTTCCTCCTCCGTCCTACTCTCTTCTTCCTCCTCGAGTCGCCCCTCCTTCTCCCTCCTCCCTGCTACATTTTGATTTAGTAGGCTAGTTCATATGCAACATTCTGATTTAGTTGATATGATTCAGTTGATTTAGTAAGCTAGTTGATTTAGTTGATTTAGAACATTTAGTTGATTTAGTAGGCTAGTTGATTTAGTTGATTTAGTAGGCTAGTTGATTTAGTTGATTTAGTAGGCTAGTTGATTTAGTTGATTTAGTAGGCTAGTTGATTTAGTTGATTTAGAACATTTTGATTTAGTTGATTTAGTATGCTACTGGATTTAGTATGCTAGTTGATCTAGTTGATTTAGGATGCTTTGCTCATATTGCTTTAGGAAAATATCACATGTTGCTGTTTTTCTTTCCTGTGAAGTGAATCATTAATCCTTTGCTCATATTGCTTTAGGAAAATTGCGCCACCACCACCACCACTATGTCGACTGTGCAAGTCAAGGTGCGTCAGCAGCCTTGCAACTGGCAAGCTGTTTGGCATCTACTTCCAGCCGAGTTTTTGTCATGCGGCGGTAAAAAATTAGATGAAATGTAACAACTATTTTATTTTTAGTGTTGGCATTACAGCATTGTGTCATTTTTCTTTTCTTACACAGACCGTCCCATGCAATGTGAGGTTGACATTCAACAAGCTGACAGGATACACTGTGACATTTGAGGCTCCTGGGGGGGCGTACACTATGGAGGTCGAGAAAGGACGCAATATGTCGCAGATTGAAGGAGATGGATGGGCCAGTTTCCTCGCCTGCATGCGTCTTACTGGTGGTGAGTTGATCAGCTTCTCCTTCAGAGCAGAAAGACCCAAGTTGGCTATCATTTATCTCAACCTGGTGGAAGATGATGAAGATGACGAAGATGATGAAGATGATGAAGATGATGCAGATGAAGAAGATGATGAAGATAATGAGGACCCACTCGATGAAGATGATGAGAACCCACTTCATGAAGCCATCGTAGCTCAAATTATGAGGCTGAGCGAGGAGGAGGTGTGCAACATATGGGACATAATTCGACCACGTGCTGACTTTGTCGGGGTGCCATTCGTGACCCGCCTGACAAGTACCATGGTCGATCGACATGATATGGTATGTTAAACTTACAAATGCAAATTATCCGATGATATGCTTAGTGTAGAGTCCAATGATATGTTGTGTGGAATCTAGACTTAATAGCAATATATTTGCAAGAGTATGTGTGAGGCTATTTATTAATTGATATGTTTTTCTTATTCAGAAATTACCAAAGAACCTATATGTGAGTTGTGGTATCGAGCCTGATGAAGAAGGCTCAGCTGGACTACGCCTTACCGCAAGGGGCTCCGTCACCACCTGTACTTACCGCATGGACACAGACGGTCGCACACACTTAAACTCGGTTGGGTGGAAGAGATTCCTCGTTGGCAAGAATCTTCGTGTTGGACAGGCCATCCTAATTACTATCAGGAACACCCACCGCCCAGGCTTGAGGATGATGATCGTCGTTGATATCATCTAGAACTACATATGTGTGTGTGGCTATATCATCTAGAACTACATATGATGATCGTCGTCGATATCATGTAGAACTACATATGATGATCGTCGTCGATATCATCTAGAACTAAATATAATGATCGTCGTCGATGTCACCTTGTACTACTTGAGGATGCATGTTGAGTATATATGAAATTCTTATCTAGTACTCCTCGGTTCCAAATTACTCGTCGTGGTTTTAGTTCTAATTTGAACTAAAACCACGACAGTAATTTGGAACCAAGGGAGTACTACCTAGTACCTATAATGCTTTATGAAATTGATATCTAGTAGTACCTAGTATCTGGAAATTGCAGTTTATTGAAGCTGGAGTGGGGAAATGGTGAAAGATATAACAGTAGCGCGGGCTCAGGAAATCGCAACAGCTAACTAATAGCAGCGCATTCGGGAAACGCGCTGCTGATATAGTCAATAGTAGTAGCACGGGCGCAGACAGCGCTACTACTAACAGATAGCTGTAGCGCCTTATTGGTAGCGCGGGTGCCCGCGCTGCTGATAGCCTCAAAACCCACGCTACTACTAGGGTTTTCCCTAGTAGTGATGGTCTACACGGCAAGCCTGGCAATCAGTTTCTTTTGAACAATCAACTACATCAGTGGGCTATGTATGTCATATGTGTGGCTTGGAGCTGTTGAAATATGAGATGGGCCTAGGGCCCATATGACAATTTCAGATTTAATCTCTAAGGGCCCATGTAGGTGGCATGACAAGGTGGTGGAAAGTTTAGTCCCAGCATGCTAATGGAAGAAGAGTTGGAGTGGTTTATAAAGGATTCTCTCCCTCATGCTATTGGAGCTTGAGAAGAAAAGAAGCCCTCGCGCACTCCTCCTCCTCCTCCGCTCGCCGCGGCGCGGCGCGGTGCGCCGAGGATGCCGCGGCTGCTGCCACCATCACCGCTGCCGCATGGCCGATTGGAGGGTATACATCGCTTATCCCTCTCGTGTTTCTTTCTGTTGTAGCAGTACTAGCGATATGCGTAGATGTTTCTACTATGTGCGTAGTACATGCTCTGTTAGATCGTAATCAGTGTGTTATCAATGCTGTCCATGTCATGCTCATGATTTATTCATGGGTTAATTTAATTGAAAAACTGCCTATTTACTCAACAATCCAAAAACCTAATGTGTGTAGGAGTTTTTTGAATTTTGCTTTTGTTGATGCACTGAAACCGTCCCTGTTTACGGGGACGTATTTTAAGCGTTGGCAGACTAAAACCACCTTATGGCTCACGGCCATGAACGTGTTCCGGGTCACCGGTGTGACTCCCAAAGGAACGATCGCTCCTGAATAGGAGAAGGCGTTCAAGGAGGCCACTGTCGTGTTCCTCGTGGCAGTTCTGAGCATGATTGGAGATAAGCTGGTTGACGCATATTTGCATATGCGGTCTGCCAAGGACTTGTGGGAGGCGCTCGAATCTAAGTTCGGGGCTGCCGATGCAGGGAGCGAGATGTATATTATAGAGCAGTTCCACGATTACAAGATGGTTGAAAACCGTCCTGTATTGGAGCAGGCTCATGAGATAATATGCATTGTTAAGGAGCTTGAGCTTCTTAAGTGCGAGTTACCAGGCAAGTTTGTCGCGGGCTGCATAATCGCTAAGCTCCCCAATTCCTAGAGGAACTTTGCCACCACTCTAAAACATCAGAGGCGTGAATTCTCTGTGAAGGATGTCATTGGACATCTGAGTGTTGAGCCGAATTCAAGGGCAAAGGACTCGCACGAAAAAGGGGTTGAAGGAACTTTTGTGGCCAATATGGTACATCAGAAGAACTCCAATTCCCACAAGCCCAAGGGAAAGAACGGTGTCCAACAGAATGCCAACTTTAAGAAGAAGGGTAAGAAGACCTTCAGGAAGAACAAGAAGGATGAGGGCTGCTTTACTTGTGGTTCGGTTGAACATTGGGCCAACAAATACCCAAACAAGTACAAGAAACAAGGGCAGGACTCCAAGTCTGTCAATATGATTGTGAGCAACAATGAGAGTGGTGCATCTTGGTACGGTAATTTATTTGCTGTATTTTCAGTTTGGCCGTCCACCGATTGGTGGGTCGACACAGGTGCAGGTGTTCATGTGTGTGCTGACATTTCATTGTTTTCTTCTTACTAGGTCACGGGTCCGTACTGATGGGGAATGGCGCGAGTGCTTCTGTTCTTGGTGTTGGCACGGTCGATCTGAAGTTTACTTCGGGAAGGATCGTGCAGCTGAAGAACCTGCAGCATGTCCCCGCCATCAAGAAGAACCTCGTTAGTGGCTCCCTTCTATGTAGAGAAGGGTTTAAGTTGGTATTCGAGTCTAATAAATTAGTTGTTACGAAATAGGGACTATTTTTTGGAAAGGGTTATGAATGCGGAGGCATGTTCCGCCTTTCTCTTGCAGATCTATGTAATAAAGTCGTGAACAATATTCATTTGAGTATTAATGAATCTAAAGTCTGGCATTCACGTCTTTGTCACATTAGTGTCAGTGTTATGACGCGGCTAGCAAAATCGAATTTAATCCCGAGTTTCACTTTAGCAAAAGGTTCTAAGTGCCATTTGTGTGTGCAATCTAAGCAACCTCGCAAGCCTCATAAGGCAGCAGAGGAGAGACACTTGGCGCCACTTGAACTCATACATTCTGATCTTTGTGAGATGAATGGTGTGTTGACTAAAGGTGGAAAGAAATATTTCATGACTTTGATAGATGATTCCACTAGATATTGCTATGTGTATCTATTGAATACCAAAGATGAGGCTCTACACTACTTTAAAATCTATAAGGCAGAAGTTGAGAATCAACTCGAAAAGAAAATTAAACGAGTCCGGTCAGATCGTGGTGGAGAGAACTTCTCGAAAGAGTTTGATGCCTTCTGTGCGGAACATGGCATTATTCACAAGAGGACGCCTCCCTACTCACCCCAGTCAAAAGGGGTTGCCGAGCGGAAAAATTGTACTCTAACTGATTTGGTTAACGCCATGTTAGATACGTCGGGTTTATCCAAGGCATGGTGGGGGAGGCTATAATGACATCATGTCATGTCCTGAATAAACTTTCGACAAAGGATAACGAGATCACTCCTTATGAGAAGTGGACCAAGAGAAGGACAACGCTCTCGTACTTACTAACTTGGGGCTGCTTGGCGAAAGTAAATGTGCCGATCCCCAAAAATCGTAAGCTTGGACCAAAGACTATGGACTGTGTTAATTTGCGCTACGCTATGAATAGTGTTGGCTATAGATTTCTAGCAGTGAAATCTGAGGTACCTGACATGAAGGTCGGTACAATTATGGAGTCTAAGGATGCTACATTCTTTGAGGACATTTTCCCCATGAGAGATGTACAAAGCACTTCTAGACAGGAATCTAAGGAGACTCCTGAACCTGCCATTCCGATGGAATATTATAAAGAAACACATGATGAAAATCCTGAGGAGGATAATGAGGAAACCCTTGGTAGGGGCAAGAGACAAAGGACTGTAAAGACCTTTGGTGATGATTTCTTCATATACCTCGTGGAGGATAGTCCCACTTCTATTTCAGAAGCGTATACGTCTCCAGAAGCTGACTACTGGAAGGATGCGGTCCGTAGCGAGATGGATTCCATCATGGCTAACGGGACTTGGGAGCTTACTGAACGTCCTTATGGTTGCAAACCATTGGGATGCAAGTGGGTGTTCAAGAAGAAGCTTAGGCCCGACGGTACGATAGAAAAGTACAAGAGTAGGCTTGTAGCCAAGGGCTACGCCCAAAAAGAAGAAGAAGATTTCTTCGACAGTTATTCACCTATGGCCAGACTAACCACCATTCGAGTATTACTCTCTTTGGCGGCCTCGCGTGGTCTTCTCATTCATCAGATGGATGTTAAGACGGCTTTCCTGAATGGAGAGCTAAAGGAGGAAATCTATATGCAACAGCCTGATGGCTTTGTGATAGATGGTCAGGAAGGAAAGGTGTGTAAGTTGGTGAAATCTTTATATGGCCTGAGACAAGTGCCTAAGCAATGGCATGACAAGTTTAATGAAACGTTGACATCTCTTGGCTTTGTTATTAATGAGGCCGACTAATGTGTATACTATCGCTATGGTGGGGGCAAAGGAGTTATACTGTGTTTGTACGTTGATGACATATTGATATTTGGAACTAATATCAAGTTGATCGAGGAGGTTAAGTCTTTTCTATCTCAGAACTTTGAGATGAAGGACCTTGGTGTGGCTGATGTTATCTTGAACATCAAGCTATTGAGAGATGATGAGGGTGGGATTACACTTCTGCAATCCCATTATGTTGAGAAGGTGTTGAGTTGCTTTGGATATTCAGACTGCAAACCATCTCAAACACCATATGATCCTAGTGTGTTGGTCCGAAAGTTCGAAGGCACAACTAAGGATCAACTGAGATACTCTCAAATCATTGGTTCACTCATGTACCTAGCAAGCGCAATGAGGCCTAACATCGCGTTTGCTGTGAGCAAACTGAGCCGGTTTGTTTCCAATCCGGGTGATGTACATTGGCATGCTATTGAGAGAGTTATGCGCTATCTGAAAGGTACTATGAACTATGGACTTCACTATACCGAATACCGTCGGTACTTGAAGGGTATAGTGATGCGAATTGGATCTCTGATGCTGATGAGATGAAGGCCACAATAGGGTATATATTTACTCTTGGAGGTGGTGCTGTTTCCTGGAAGTCTTGCAAGCAAACGATCTTAACAAGATCGACAATGGAAGCAGAACTAACAGCATTAGACACATCAGGTGGCGAAGCAGAATGGCTTCAAGATCTGTTGATGGACTTGCCAGTGGTTGAGAAGCCGATTCCGGCCATCCTTATGAACTGCGACAATCAAACAGTTATTGTCAAAGTGAAGAGTTCAAAGGACAATATGAAGTCCAACAAACACATAAGAATGAGATTGAAAGCTGTCAGAAAATTGAGAAACTTTGGAGTGATAGCGTTGGATTATATCCAAACGGCTAAGAATCTGGCAGATCCCTTTACTAAAGGGCTATCACGTGTTGTGATAGATAGCACATCAAGGGAGATGGGTATGAGACCCACATGAGTTGCCATGGTAGTAACCCAACCTATGTGATCAGAGATCCCGTGAAGTAGGACCTGGGAAAAGAAGCCAATGGTGAATTGAGGAGAGTAACCTTACTAACCCACTCCGTTGGAGATGAAATACTCTCGGAAACTGTATGGAAGGATGACTACTGTCTTAATGTGTTCCAAGGCTTATATGTATAAGCAAGATGCTATCCTACAGAGCGATATTTGGAGGAACACACCTATATGAGCCCGACTGCTGGTCACAGTCTATGAGATTGGGGTGATCTCTAGCAAGCTCATGAACATGCCAAGAGTATGACTAATATGCTCCACCCGAGGGGTCGGCCTTTGGCAACCTCGTATTAGTGAGACTTGTGGTGAAACTTCTTGACGCCAAACTGACAATTCAAGGCATAGTCCATTGTTCAGTTGTGAATGAGTGTAACTACTTAGTCTAGGTGGAGCTCAACCTTAATCGGTCTCCACTGAGATGCTGGTATATCAAAACAGCGTTTGGAACAAAGGACAAAGTGGGCTCCTGAGATCTGGTGGAGGATTGTTGAAATATGATATGGGCCTAGGGCCCATATGACAATTTCAGATTTAATCTCTAAGGTCCCATGTAGGTGGCATGACAAGGTGGTGGGAAGTTTAGTCCCACCATGCCAGTGGAAGGAGAGTTGGAGTGGTTTATAAGGGATTCTCTCCCTCATGCTATTGGAGCTTGAGAAGAAAGGAAGCCCTCGCGCACTCCTCCTCCTCCACTCGCTTTGCCACGCCATGCCTCGTCACGACGCGCCGTGGGTTGCGGGATTGAGCCGAGCCGAGCTCACTCCTATGCGCTTCTTTTTGCCGGTCAGGAACAGAGAGTCTTTGACAGGTAGTGCCACGATCTGAGACGTCGGATCATGGGCTACCGACTTGGACGTGGGTTCAGCCCACGTCTCTCCACGTGCGGCCGCACATATATATGTGGGGCGCTGCCAACCCTAGCCGCCGCGAAAACAGAACGCATCTACGCCTCCACGCCCACGTCGTTCCTCTGCTGCTGCTGTCGCTGGCGACTCCATCCCGTTCACCACGTACACGGTTGACGGGAGAGCAGGCCTCCGAAACCCCGCCTCTCCGGATCCTGTACGGGAGAGGGGCGATTAGGTTTTTGGGTAGCAACTACGCGACTGCTCGCTTCTATTCATCTACGTCCGGATCACGTTCGTCATCACCATGTCGACCGACGCCGACCGTGCCGCCGCTGAGAAGGCCGAGGCCGACAAGAAGGCCACCGAGGATGGCACGACTGCTGCCACCATCACCGCCGCCGCGTGGCCGATTGGAGGTATACATCGCTTATCCCTCTCGTGTTTCTTTCTATTGTAGAAGTACTAGCGATATGCATAGATGTTTCTACTATGTGCGTAGTACATGCTCTATTAGATCGTAATCAGTGTCTTATCAATGATGTCCATGTCATGCTCATGATTTATGCATGGATTAATTTAATCGAAAAATTGCCTATTTACTCAACAATCCAAAAACCTAATGTGTGTAGGATTTTTTTCGAATTCTGGTTTTGCTGCTGCACTGAAACCGTCCCCGTTCACGGGGACGTACTTTAAGCGTTGGCAGACTAAAACCACCTTATGGCTCACGTCCATGAACGTGTTCTGGGTCGCCGGTGTGACTCCCACAGGAATGATCGCTCCTGAATAGGAGAAGGCGTTCAAGGAGGCCACTGTCGTGTTCCTCGGGGCAGTTCTGAGCGTGATTAGAGATAAGCTGGTTGACGCATATTTGCATATGCGGTCTGCCAAGGACTTGTTGGAGGCGCTCAAATCTAAGTTCGGGGTTGCCGATGCAGGGAGCGAGATGTATATTATAGAGCAGTTCAAAACCATCCAGTATTGGAGCAGGCTCATGAGATAATATGCATTGTTAAGGAGCTTGAGCTTCTTAAGTGTGAGTTACCGGGCAAGTTTGTCGCGGGCTGCATAATCGCTAAGCTCCCCAATTCCTGGAGGAACTTGTTGGGGAACGTAGCAGAAATTCAAAAAAATTTCCAACGAGTCACCAAGATCTATCTATGGAGAGACTAGCAACAAGAGAGAGGGGAGTGCATCTACATACCCTTGTAGATCGCTAAGTGGAAGCGTTCAAGAGAACGGTGTTGAAGGAGTCGTACTCGTCGTGATCCAAATCACCGGAGATCCTAGTGCCGAACGGACGGCACCTCCGTGTTCAACACACGTGCAGCACAGTGACGTCTCCCATGCCTTGATCCATCAAGGAGAGAGGGAGAGGTTGAGGAAGACTCCATCTAGCAGCAGCACAACGGCGTGGTGGTGGTGGAGGAGCGTGGCAATCCTGCAGGGCTTCGCCAAGCACCGCGGGAGAGGAGGAGGACTTGGGAGAGGGGGAGGGCTGCGCCAGAACTTGGGTGCGGCTGCCCTCCCACCCCCCACATATATATAGGGGCAAGGGAGAGGGGGGCCGGCCCCTCAGATCCAATCTGAGGAGGGGGCGGCGGCCAGGGGGGTTGCCTTGCCCCCCAAGGCAAGGGGGCGCCCCCCTTTAGGGTTTCCCCCAAACCCTAGGCGCATGGGCCCTAAGGGGGAAGGCGCCCAGCCCACTAAGGGGCTGGTCCCTCTCCACAAACAGCCCATAGGGCCCTCCGGGGCAGGTGGACCCTCCCGGTGAACCCCCGGAACCCCTTCGGTGGTCCTGGTACAATACCGATAACCCCCGAATTAATTCAGAGACCGTATAATGACTTCCCATATATAAATCTTTACCTCCGGACCGTTCCGGAACTCCTCATGACGTCCGGGATCTCATCCGGGACTCCGAACAACATTCGGTAACCACATACAAACTTCCTTTATAACCCTAGCATCATCGAACCTTAAGTGTGTAGACCCTACGGGTTCGAGAACCATGCAGACATGACCGAGACGTTCTCCGGTCAATAACCAACAGCGGGATCTGGATACCCATGTTGGCTCCCACATGTTCCACGATGATCTCATCGGATGAACCACGATGTCAAGGACTCAATCAATCTCGTATACAATTCCCTTTGTCTAGCGGTATAGTACTTGCCCGAGATTCGATCGTCGGTATGCCGATACCTAGTTCAATCTCGTTACCGGCAAGTCTCTTTACTCGTTCCGTAACACATCATCCCGTGATCAACCCCTTGGTCACATTGTGCACATTATGATGATGTCCTACCGAGTGGGCCCAGAGATACCTCTCCGTCAACCAACAACAACAACAACAACAACAAAGCCTTTAGTCCCAAAAAAGTTGGGGTAGGCTAGAGGTGAAACCCATAAGATCTCGCAACCAACTCATGGCTCTGGCACATGGATAGCAAGCTTCCACGCACCCCTGTCCATAGCTAGCTCTTTGTCGATACTCCAATCCTTCAGGTCTCTCTTAACGGACTCCTCCCATGTCAAAATCGGTCGAACCCGCCCTCTCTTGACATTCTCCGCACGCTTTAGCCGTCCGCTATGCACTGGAGCTTCTGGAGGCCTGCGCTGAATATGCCCAAACCATCTCAAACGATGTTGGACAAGCTTCTCCTCAATTGGTGCTACCCCAACTCTATCTCGTATATCATCATTCCGGACTCGATCCTTCCTCATGTGGCCACACATCCATCTCAACATACGCATCTCCGCCACACCTAACTGTTGAACATGTCGCCTTTTAGTCGGCCAACACTCCGCGCCATACAACATTGCGGGTCGAACCGCCGTCCTATAGAACTTGCCTTTTAGCTTTTGTGGCACTCTCTTGTCACAGAGAATGCCAGAAGCTTGGCGCCACTTCATCCATCCGGCTTTGATTCGATGGTTCACATCTTCATCAATACCCCCATCCTCCTGCAACATTGACCCCAAATACCGAAAGGTGTCCTTCCGAGGTACCACCTGGCCATCAAGGCTAACCTCCTCCTCCTCACAGCTAGTAGTACTGAAACCGCACATCATGTACTCGGTTTTAGTTCTACTAAGACTAAACCCTTTTGATTCCAAGGTTTGTCTCCATAACTCTAACTTCCTATTTACCCCCATCCGACTATCGTCAACTAGCACCACATCATCCGCAAAGAGCATACACCATGGGATATCTCCTTGTATACCCCTTGTGACCTCATCCATCACCAATGCAAAAAGATAAGGGCTCAAAGCTGACCCCTGATGCAGTCCTATCTTAATCGGGAAGTCATCGGTGTCGACATCACTTGTTCGAACACTTGTCACAACATTATTGTACATGTCCTTGATGAGGGTAATGTACTTTGCTGGGACTTTGTGTTTCTCCAAGGCCCACCACATGACATTCCGCAGTATCTTATCATAGGCCTTCTCCAAGTCAATGAACACCATATGCAAGTCCTTCTTATGCTCCCTATATCTCTCCATAAGTTGTCGTACCAAGAAAATGGCTTCCATGGTCGACCTCCCAGGCATGAAACCAAACTGATTTTTGGTCACGCGTGTCATTCTTCTTAAGCGGTGCTCAATGACTCTCTCCCATAGCTTCATTGTATGGCTCATCAGCTTAATTCCACGGTAATTAGTACAACTCTGAACATCCCCCTTGTTCTTGAAGATTGGTACTAATATACTCCGTCTCCATTCTTCTGGCATCTTGTTTGCCCGAAAAATGAGGTTGAAAAGCTTGGTTAGCCATACTATCGCTATGTCCCCGAGACCTTTCCACACCTCAATGGGGATACAATCAGGGCCCATCGCCTTGCCTCCTTTCATCCTTTTTAAAGCCTCCTTCACCTCAGACTCCTGGATGCGCCGCACAAAACGCATGATGGTCTCATCAAAGGAGTCATTCAGTTCAATGGTAGAACTCTCATTCTCCCCATTGAACAGCTTGTCGAAGTACTCCCGCCATCTATGCTTAATCTCTTCGTCCTTCACCAAGAGTTGGCCTGCTCCGTCCTTGATGCATTTGACTTGGCCAATATCCCTCGTCTTCCTCTCCCGGATCTTAGCCATCTTATAGATGTCCCTTTCACCTTCCTTCGTGCCTAACCGTTGGTAGAGGTCCTCATATGCCCGACCCCTTGCTTCACCAACAGCTCGCTTTGCGGCCTTCTTCGCCATCTTGTACTTCTCTATGTTGTCTGCACTCCTATCCAGGTATAGGCGTCTGAAGTAATCTTTCTTCTCTTTAAGCGCCTTCTGGACATCATCATTCCACCACCAGGTATCCTTATCTTCACTTCTCCTTCCCCTGGACACTCCAAACTCCTCCGAGGCCACCTTACGAATGCAAATCGCCATCTTCATCCACACATTGTACGCATCCCCTCCTTCCTCCCAAGGGCCCTCCTTAAATACCCTCTCCTTGAACACCTGAGCTACCTCCCCCTTGAGCTTCCACCACTTCGTTCTAGCGACCTTGGCACACTTATCCCGCTGGACACGAATCCGAAAGCGGAAGTCAGCAACCACCAGCTTATGTTGGGGTACAACACTCTCCCCAGGTATCACCTTACAGTCTAGGCACGCACGCCTATCTTCTCTTCTCGAGAGGATGAAATCAATCTGGCTAGAGTGTTCGCCACTACTAAAAGTCACCAGATGTGATTCTCTCTTTCTAAAGAGGGTGTTAGCTACAATCATGTTGTAGGCTAGAGCAAAGCTTAAGACATCTTCTCCTTCTTGATTCCTGATGCCATAGCCAAAGCCCCCATGCGCCCCTTCAAAACCTGTGTTAGATGTACCCACGTGGCCATTGAGGTCTCCTCCTATGAAGAGCTTCTCACCAATCGGTACACTCCTAACCATGTCTTCCAAGCCTTCCCAGAACTCCCTCTTGGTGTTCTCATTGTGGCCTACTTGCGGGGCATATGCGCTGATAACATTGAGAACCAAGTCCTCAGCTACCAGCTTGACCAGGATAATCCGGTCCCCACGTCTCCTGACGTCTACCACTCCATACTTGAGGCTCTTGCTGATCAAGATGCCTACGCCATTTCTGTTTGCAGCCGTCCCCGTGTACCACAGCTTGAAGCCGGTATCCTCCACCTCCTTCGCCTTCTGTCCTCTCCATTTGGTTTCTTGGACGCAAAGGATATCAACACCTCTCCTCACTGCTGCATCAACTAGCTCCCGAAGCTTCCCTGTCAGAGACCCTACATTCCAACTACCTAAGCGAATCCTCCTAGGCTCGGCTAGCTTCCTTACCCTTCGCACTCGTCGAGTCAAATGCGAAGACCCTTGCTCATTTTCCACTACATCCGGGCGCCGATGTAGCGCGCCACTAAGGATGCGACGACCCGATCCTCGCTCACTTGCCACCGTATCCGGATCAAGATACGGCGCGCCACTTGGGGGGGTGACGGCCCGGCCCTTGCCCATTTTCCACCACACCCGGGTTCCGATGTGGTGCGTCGCTGTTTACGCCCCAACGAAAATCTTTTGGGTTTCATCTCCATAAGAGTGGCTGAGTTTTTACGTTGGCTCGCCAAGCCTATCACAACCCTCCTCCTTTACCCGGGCTTGGGACCGGCTATGTTGAGACAACATAGGCGGAGTTTACCTCTCCGTCAACCGGAGTGAGAAATCCCAGTCTCGATTCGTGCCAACCCAACAGACACTTTCGGAGATACCCGTAGTGCACCTTTGTAGCCACCCAGTTACGTTGTGACGTTTGGTACACCCAAAGCATTCCTACGGTATCCGGGAGTTGCACAATCTCATGGTCTAAGGAAATGATACTTGACATTAGAAAAGCTTTAGCATACGAACTACACGATCTTTGTGCTAGGCTTAGGATTGGGTCTTGTCCATCACATCATTCTCCTAATGATGTGATCCCGTTATCAACGACATCCAATGTCCATGGTCAGGAAACCGTAACCATCTATTGATCAACGAGCTAGTCAATTAGAGGCTTACTAGGGACATGGTGTTGTCTATGTACCTACACATGTATCTAAGTTTCCTATCAATACAATTATAGCATGGATAATAAACGATTATCATGAACAAGGAAATATAATAATAATAACCAATTTGTTATTGCCTCTAGGGCATATTTCCAACAGTCTCCCACTTGCACTAGAGTCAATAATCTAGTTCACATCGCCATGTGATTAACACTGATAGGTCACATCGCCATGTGACCAACATCCAAAGAGTTTACTAGTGTCACTAAACTAGTTCACATCACCATGTGATTAAGACTCAATGAGTTCTGGGGTTTGATCATGTTTTGCTTGTGAGAGAGGTTTTAGTCAACGGGTCTGCAACATTCAGATCCGTATGTATTTCGCAAATCTCTAGGTCATATTGTAAATGCTGCTTCCACGCTCCACTTGGAGCTATTCCAAATGGTCGCTCCACTATACGTATCTGGTTTGCTACTCAGAGTCATTCGGATAGGTGTTAAAGCTTGCATCGACGTAACCCTTTACGCCGAACTCTTTATGACCTCCATAACCGAGAAACATTTCCTTATTCCTCTAAGGATAATTTTGACCGCTATCTAGTGATCCACTCCTGGATCACCTTTGTACCCTCTTGCCAGACATGTGGCAAGGCACACATCAGGTGTGGTACTCAGCATGGCATACCGTATAGAGCCTATGTCAAAAGCCTAGGGGACGACCTTCGTCCTTCCTCTTTCTTCTGCCGTGGTCGAGCTTTATGTCTTAACTTCATACCTTACAACTCAGGCAAGAACTCCTTCTTTGACTAATCCATCTTGAACACCTTCAAGATCATGTCAAGGTATGTGCTCATTTGAAAGTATCATTTAGCGTTTTTGATCTATCCTCATAGATCTTGATGCTCAATGTTCAAGCAGCTTAATTCAGGTTTTCTATTGAAAAACACTTTTCAAATAACCCTATATGCTTTCCAGAAATTGTACATCATTTCAGATCAACAATATGTCATTCACATATACTTATCAGAAATTCTATAGTGCTCCCACTCACTTCTTTGGAAATACAAGTTTCTCATAAACTTTGTATAAACCCAAAATCTTTGATCATCTCATCAAAGCGTACATTCCAACTCCGAGATGCTTACCCCAGTCCTTAGAAGGATTGCTAGAGCTTTGCATACTTGTTAGCGTCTTTCAGGATTTGTCAAAAACCTTCTGGTTGTATCACATACAACCTTTCCTCAAGAAAATTGTCGAGGAAACAATGTTTTGACATCCTATCTGCAAGATTTCATAAATAATACAGTAACTGCTAACCCAATCCAAACAGACTCTTAGCATCGCTACGAGTGAGAAAGCCTCACCGTAGTCAACTCCTTGAACTTGTCGGAAATCATCTTAACGACAAGTCAAGCTTTCTTAATGGTGATACTTACCATCATTGTCAGTCTTCCTTTTAAAACCCATATGTACTCAACAACCTTACGACCATCAAGTAGTTCTTCCAAAGTCTACACTTTTATTCATACATGGATCCTCTCTCGGATTTTATGGCCTCTCGCCATTTGTCGGAATCCGGGCCCACCATTGCTTCTCCATAGCTCGTAGGTTCATTGTTGTCTAGCAACATGACCTCCAAGACAGGATTACGTACCACTATGGAGTAATACGTATCTTTGTCGACCTACGAGTTTCGGTAGTGACTTGATCCGAAGTTTCATGATCACTATCATAAGCTTCTACTTCAATTGGTGTAGGTGCCACAGGAACAACTTCCTGTGCCCTGCTACACACTAGTTGAAGTGATGGTTCAATAACCTCATCAAGTCTCCACCATCCTCCCACTCAATTCTTTGAGACAAACTTTTCCTCGAGAAAGGACCCGATTCAAGAAACAATCCCTATTGCTTTCGGATCTGAATTAGGAGGTATACCCAACTGTTTTGGGTGTCCTATGAAGATGCATTTTATCCGCTTTGGGTTCGAGTTTATCAACCTGAAACTTTTTCACATAAGCGTCGCAGCCCCAAACTTTTAAGAAACGACAGCTTAGGTTTCTCTAAACCATAGTTCATACGGTGTCGTCTCAACGGAATTACGTGGTGCCCTATTAAAGTGAGTGCGGTTGTCTCTAATGCCTAACCCATGAACAATAGTGGTAATTCGATAAGAGACATCATGGTATGCCCCATATACAATAGGGTGCATCTATGATGTTCGGACACACCATCACACTATCGTGTTCCAGGCAGTGTTAGTTGTGAAACAATTTCCACAATGTCTTAATTGCTTGCCAAAGCTCGTAACTCAGATACTCATCTCTATGATCATATCATAGACATTTTATCCTCTTGTCATGATGATCTTCAACTTCACTATGAAATTACTTGAACCATTCAACAATTCAGACTTGTGTTTCATCAAGTAAATATACAGTATCAACTCAAATCATCCGTGAAGTAAGAACATGACGATATCCACTGCGTGCCTCAGCACTCATTGGACTGCACACATCAAAATGTATAACTTCCAACAAGTGTCTTTCTTGTTCCATCTTACTAAAAACGAGGCTTTTCAGTCATCTTGCCCATGTGGTATGATTTGCATGTCTCAAGTGATTCAAAATCAAGTGAGTCCAAACGATCCATCTGCATGGAGTTTCTCCATGCGTATATACCAATAAACATGGTTCGCATGTCCCAAACTTTTCAAAAATGAGTGAGTCCAAAGATCCATCAACATGGAGCTTCTTCATGCGTTTTATACCAATATGACTTACATGGCAGTGCCACAAGTAGGTGGTACTATCTTATATCTTTTGGCATGAACATGTGTATCACTACGATCGAGATTTAATAAACCATTCATTTTAGGTGCAAGACCATTGAAGGTATTATTCAAATAAATAGAGTAACCATTATTCTCCTTAAATGAATAACCGTATTGTGATAGACATAATCCAATCATGTCTATGCTTAACGCAAATACTAAATCTCGATGGTAGAGGGAGCGTGCGATGCTTGATCACATCAACCTTGGAAACACTTCCAACACATATCGTCAGCTCACCTTTAGCTAGTCTCCGTTTATTCCGTAGCTTTTATTTCGAGTTACTAACACTTAGCAACCGAACCGGTATCTAATACCCTGGTGCTACTAGGAGTACTAGTAAAGTACACATTAACATAATGTATATCTAATATACTTCTATCGACCTTGCCAGCCTTCTCATCTACCAAGTATCTAGGGTAATTCTGCTCTAGTGGCTGTTCCCCTTATTACAGAAGCACTTAGTCTCGGGTTTGGATTCAACCTTGGGTTTCTTCACTAGAGCAGCAGCTGATTTGCCGTTTCATGAAATATCCCTTCTTGCCCTTGCCCTTCTTGAAACTAGTGGTTTCACTAACCATCAACAATTGATGCTCCTTCTTGATTTCTACTTTCGCGGTGTCGAACATCGCGAATAGCTCAAGGATCATCATATCTATCCCTGTTAAGTTATAGTTCATCATGAAGCTCTAGTAGCTTGGTGGCAATGTCTTGGAAGAAACATCACTATCTCATCTGGAAGATCAACTCCCACTCGATTCAAGTGATTGTTGTCCTCAGACAACCTAAGCACAAGCTCAACGATTGAGCTTTTCTCCCTTAGTTTGCAGGCTAAGAAAATCGTCAGAGGTCTTATACCTCTTGACGTGGGCACGAGCCTGAAATCCCAATTTCAGCCCTCAAAACATCTCATATGTTCCACGATATTTCGAAATCGCCTTTGGTGCCTCAATTCTAAACCGTTTAACATTACTGAACTATCACGTAGTTATCAAAATGTGTATGTCAGATGTTCGCAACATCCACAGCCGATGTTCGGGGTTCAGCACACTGAGTGGTGCATTAAGGACATAAGCTTTCTACGCAGCAAAGAGGACAATCCTCAGTTTACGGACCCAGTCCACATAATTGCTACTAACAACTTTCAACTAAATTTTCTCTAGGAACATATCTAAAATAGTAGAACTAAAGCGCGAGCTACGACATGATTTGCAAGAATCTTTTGACTATGTTCAGGATAATTAAGTTCATCTTATGAACTCCCACTCAGATAGACATCCCTCTAGTCATCTGAGTGATTACATGATCCGAGTCAACTAGGTCATGTCCGATCATCACGTGAGACGGACTAGTCATCATCGGTGAACATCTTCATGTTGATCGTATCTACCATACGACTCATGCTCGACCTTTCGGTGTCTTGTGTTCTGAGGCCATGTCTGTACATGCTAGGCTCGTCAAGTCAACCTAAGTGTTTCGCGTGTGTAAATCTGGCTTACACCCGTTGTATGTGAACGTTAGAATCTATCACACCTGATCATCACGTGGTGCTTCGAAACAACGAACTTCCGCAACGGTGCACGGTTAGGGGGAACACTTTCTTGAAATTTTAATGAGGGATCATCTTATTTACTACCGTCGTTCTAAGCAAATAAGATGCATAAACATGATAAACATCACATGCAATCAAAAAGTGACATGATATGGCCAATATCATTTTGCTCCTTTTGATCTCCATCTTCGGGGCTCCATGATCATCATCGTCACCGGCATGACACCATGATCTCCATCATCATGATCTCCATCATCATGATCTCCATCATCGTGTCTCCATGAAGTTGTCTCGCCATCTATTACTTCAACTACTATGGCTAAGGGTTTAGCAATAAAGTAAAGTAATCACATGGCGTTGTTCAATGACACGTAGGTCATACAATAAATTAAGACAACTCCTATGGCTCCTGCCGGTTGTCATACTCATCGACATGCAAGTCGTGATTCCTATTACAAGAACATGATCAATCTCATACATCACATATCATTCATCACATTCTTTTTGGCCATATCACTTCACATAGCATACCCTGGAAAAACAAGTTAGACGTCCTCTAATTGTTGTTTGCATGTTTTACGTGGCTGCAATGGGTTTCTAGCAAGAATGTTTCTTACCTATGCAAAAACCACAACGTGATATGCCAATTGCTATTTACCCTTCATAAGGACCCTTTTCATCGAATCCGATCCGATTAAAGTGGGAGAGACAGGCACCCGCTAGCCACCTTATGCAACAAGCGCATGTTAGTCGGTGGAACCTGTCTCACGTAAGTGTACGTGTAAGGTCGGTCCGGGCCACTTCATCCCACAATACCGTCGAAACAAGATTGGACTAGTAACGGTAAGCATATTGAACAAACTCAACGCCCACAACTACTTTGTGTTCTACTCGTGCAAAGAATCTATGCAATAGACCTAGCTCATGATGCCACTGTTGGGGAATGTAGCAGAAATTCAAAAAATTTCCTACGAGTCACCAAGATCTATCTATGGAGAGACTAGCAATGAGAGAGAGGGTAGTGCATCTACATACCCTTGTAGATCGCTAAGCAGAAGCATTCAAGAGAACGGGTTGAAGGAGTCGTACTCGTCGTGATCCAAATCACCGGAGATCCTAGTGCCGAACGGACAGCACCTCCGCATTCAACACACGTGCAGCCTGGTGACGTCTCCCATGCCTTGATCCAGCAAGGAGAGAGGGAGAGGTTGAGGAAGACTCCATCCAGCAGCAGCACAACGGTGTGGTGGTGGTGGAGGAGCGTGGCAATCCTGCAGGGCTTTGCCAAGCACCGCGGGAGAGGAGGAGGACTTGGGAGAGGGGCAGGGCTATGCCAGAACTTGGGTGCGGCTGCCCTCCCACCCCCCACATATATATAGGGGCAAGGGAGAGGGGGGGCGGCCCCCTCAGATCCAATCTGAGGAGGGGGCAGCGCCCAGGGGGGTTGCCTTGCCCCCCAAGGCAAGGGGGCGCCCCCCTTTAGGGTTTCCCCCAAACCCTAGGCACATGGGCCCTAAGGGGGAAGGCGCCCAACCCACTAAGGGGCTGGTCCCTCTCCACAAACAGCCCATAGGGCCCTTCGGGGCAGGTGAACCCTCCCGGTGGACCCCCGGAACCCCTTCGGTGGTCCCGGTACAATACCGGTAACCCCCAAATTATTCTGGTGACCGTATGATGACTTCCCATATATAAATCTTTACCTCCGGACCATTCCGGAACTCCTCGTGACATTCGGGATCTCAACCGGGACTCTGAACAACATTCGGTAACCACATACAAAATTCCTTTATAACCCTAGCGTCATCGAACCTTAAGTGTGTAGACCTTACGGGTTCGGGAACCATGCAGACATGACCGAGATGTTCTCCGGTCAATAACCAACAGCGGGATCTGGATACCCATGTTGGCTCCCACATGTTCCATGATGATCTCATCGGATGAACCACCATGTCAAGGACTCAATCAATCCCATAAACAATTCCCTTTGTCTAGCGGTATAGTACTTGCCCGAGATTCGATCGTCGGTATGCCGATACCTTGCTCAATCTCGTTACCGGCAAGTCTCTTTACTCGTTCCGTAACACATCATCCCGTGATCAACCCTTGGTCACATTGTGCACATTATGATGATGTCCTACCGAGTGGGCCCAGAGATACCTCTCCGTCAACCGGAGTGACAAATCCCAGTCTCGATTCGTGCCAACCCAACAGACACTTTGGGAGATACCCATAGTGCACGTTTATAGCCACCCAGTTACGTTGTGACGTTTGGTACACCCGAAGCATTCCTACGGTATCTGGGAGTTGCACAATCTCATGGTCTAAGGAAATGATACTTGACATTAGAAAAGCTTTAGCATATGAACTACACGATCTTTGTGCTAGGCTTAGGATTGGGTCTTGTCCATCACATCATTTTCCTAATGATGTGATCCCGTTATCAATGACATCCAATGTCCATGGTCAGGAAACCGTAACCATCTATTGATCAACGAGCTAGTCAATTAGAGGCTTACTAGGGACATGGTGTTGTCTATGTACCCACACATGTATCTGAGTTTCCTATCAATACAATTATAGCATGGATAATAAATGATTATCATGAACAAGGAAATATAATAATAATAACCAATTTATTATTGCCTCTAGGGCATATTTCCAACAGAACTTTGCCACCACTCTGAAACATCAGAGGCGTGAATTCTCTGTGGAGGATGTCATTGGCCATCTAAGTGTTGAGCAGAATTCAAGGGCAAAGGACTCACACGGAAAAGGGGTCGAAGGAACTTTTGTGGCCAATATGGTACATCAGAAGAACTCCAATTCCCACAAGCCCAAGGGAAAGAACGGTGTCCAACAAAATGCCGACTTTAAGAAGAAGGGTAAGAAGACCTTCAAGAAGAACAACAAGGATGAGGGCTGCTTTACTTGTGGTTCGGTTGAACATTGGGCCAACAAGTGCCCAAACAAGTACAAGAAGCAAGAGCAGGACTCCAAGTCTGTCAATATGATTGTGAGCAACAATGAGAGTGGTGCATCTGGGCACGGTAATTTATTTGCTGTATTTTTAGTTTGGCCGTCCACCGATTGGTGGGTCGATACAGGTGCAGGTGTTCATGTGTGTGCTGACATTTCATTGTTTTCTTCTTACCAAGCCACAGGTCACAGGCCCGTACTGATGGGGAATGGCGCGGGTGCTTCTGTTCTTGGTGTTGGCACGGTCGATCTGAAGTTTACTTCGGGAAGGATCGTGCAGCTGAAGAATGTGCAGCATGTCCCCGCCATCAAGAAGAACCTCGTTAGTGGCTCCCTTCTATGTAGAGAAGGGTTTAAGTTGGTATTCGAGTCTAATAAATTAGTTGTTACGAAATATGGACTATTTGTTGGAAAGGGTTATGAATGCGGAGGCATGTTCCGCCTTTCGCTTGCAGATCTATGTAATAAAGTCGTGAACAATATTCATTTGAGTGCTAATGAATCTGGAGTCTGGCATTCACGTCTTTGTCACATTAGTTTCGGTGTTATGATGGGGCTAGCAAAATCGAATTTAATCCCGAGTTTCACTTTAGCCAAAGGTTCTAAGTGACATTCGTGTGTGCAATCTAAGAAACCTCGCAAGCCTCACAAGGCAGTAGAGGAGAGACACTTGGCGCCACTTGAACTCATACATTCTGATCTTTGTGAGATGAGTGGTGTGTTGACTAAAGGTGGAAAGATATATTTCATGACTTTGATAGATGATTGCACTAGATATTGCTATCTGTATCTGTTAAATATCAAAGATGAGGCTCTACGCTACTTTAAAATCTATAAGGCAGAAGTTGACAAATCAACTCGAAAAGAAAATTAAACGAGTCCGGTCAGATTGTGGTGGAGAGTACTTCTCGAAAGAGTTTGATGCCTTCTGTGCGGAACATGGTATTATTCACGAGAGGACGCCTCCCTACTCACCCCAGTCAAACGGGGTTGCCGAGCGGAAAAACCATACTCTAACTGATTTGGTTAACACCATGTTAGATACGTCGGGTTTATCCAAGGCATGGTGGGGGGAGGCTATAATGACATCATGTCATGTCCTGAATAAAGTTCCGACAAAGGATAAGAGATCACTCCTTATGAGAAGTGGACCAAGAGAAGGACAACGCTCTCGTCCTTACGAACTTGGGGCTGCTTGGCGAAAGTAAATGTGCCGATCCCCAAAAAGCGTGTTAATTTGGGCTACGCTATAAATAGTGTTGGCTATAGATTTCTAGTAGTGAAATCTGAGGTACCTGAGATGAAGGTCGGTACAATTATGGAGTCTAAGGATGCTAATTCTTTGAGGAAATTTTCCCCATGAGGGATGTACAAAGCACTTCTAGACAGGAATCTGAGGAGACTCCTGAACCTGCCATTCTGATGGAATATTATAAAGAAACACATGATGAAAATCCTGAGGAGGATAATGAGGAAACCCTTGGTAGGGGCAAGAAACAAAGGACTGTAAAGACCTTTGGTGATGATTTCTTCATATACCTCGTGGAGGATAGTCCCACTTCTATTTCAGAAGCGTATGCATCTCCAGAAGCTGACTACTGGAAGGATGCAGTCCGTAGCAAGATGGATTCCATCATGGCTAGCGGGACTTGGGAGCTTACTCAACGTCCTTATGGTTGCAAACCATTGGGATGCAAGTGGGTGTTCAAGAAGAAGCTTAGGCCCGACGGTACGATAGAAAAGTACAAGGCTAGGCTTGTGGTCAAGGGCTACGCCCAAAAAGAAGAAGAAGATTTCTTCGACACTTATTCACCTGTGGCCAGACTGACCACCATTCGAGTATTACTCTCTTTGGCGGCCTCGCATGGTCTTCTCATTCATCAGATGGATGTTAAGACGGCTTTCCTGAACAGAGAGCTAAAGGAGGAAATCCATATGCAACAGCCTGATGGCTTTGTGATAGATGGTCGGGAAGGAAAGGTGTGTAAGTTGGTGAAATCTTTATATGGCCTGAGACAAGCGCCTAAGCAATGGCATGACAAGTTTAATGAAACGTTGACATTTGTTGGCTTTGTTGTTAATGAGGCCGACAAATGTGTATACTATCGCTATGGTGGGGGCGAAGGAGTTATACTATGTTTGTATGTTGATGGCATACTGATATTTGGAACTAATCTCAAGTTGATCGAGGAGGTTAAGTCTTTCCTATCTCAGAACTTTGAGATGAAGGACCTTGGTGTGGCTGATGTTATCTTGAACATCAAGCTATTGAGAGATGATGAGGGTGGGATTACACTTCTGCAATCCCATTATGTTGAGAAGGTGTTGAGTCGCTTTGGATATTCGGACTGCAAACCATCTCAAACACCATATGATCCTAGTGTGTTGGTCCGAAAGTTCGAAGGCACAGCTAAGGATCAACTGAGATACTCTCAAATCATTGGTTCACTCATGTACCTAGCAAGCGCAACGAGGCCTGACATCGCGTTTGCTATGAGCAAACTGAGCCGGCTTGTTTCCAATCCGGGTGATGTACATTGACATGCTATTGAGAGAGTTATGCGCTATCTGAAAGGTACTATGGACTATGGACTTCACTATACCGGATACCGTCGGTACTTGAAGGGTATAGTGATGCGAATTGGATCTCTGATGCTGATGAGATGAAGGCCACAACAGGGTATATGTTTACTCTTGGAGGTGGTGCTGTTTCCTGGAAGTCTTGCAAGCAAACGATCTTAACAAGATCGACAATGGAAGCAGAACTAACAGCATTAGACACATCAGGTGGCGAAGCAGAATGGCTTCGAGATGTATTGATGGACTTGCCAGTGGTTGAGAAGCCGGTTCCGGCCATCCTTATGAACTGCGACAATCAAACAGTTATTGTCAAAGTGAAGAGTTCAAATGACAATACGAAGTCCAACAAACACATAAGAATGAGATTGAAAGCTGTCAGAAAATTGAGAAACTCTGGAGTGCTAGCGTTGGATTATATCCAAACGGCTAAGAATCTGGGAGATCCCTTTATTAAAGGGCTATCACGTGTTGTGATAGATAGAGCATCAAGGGAGATGGGTATGAGACCCACATGAGTTGCCATGGTAGTAACCCAACCTATGTGATCGGAGATCCCATGAAGTAGGACCTAGGAAAACAAGCCAGTGGTGAACTGAGGTGAGTAACCTTACTAACCCACTCCGTTGGAGATGCAATACTCTCGGAAACTGTATGGAAGGATGACTACTGTATTAATGTGTTCCAAGGCTTATATGTATAAGCAAGATACTATCCTACAGAGCGATCTTTGGAGGAACACACCTATATGAGCCCGACTGCTGGTCATAGTCTATGAGCTTGGGGTGATCTCTAGCAAGCTCATGAATAGGCCAGGAGTATGACTAATATGCTCCACCCGAGGGGTCAGCCTTCGGCAGCCTCGTATCAGTGAGACTTGTGGTGAAACTTGTTGACGCCAAACTGACAATTCAAGGCATAGTCCATTGTTCAGTTGTAAAGGAGCGTAACTACATAGTCTAGGTGGAGCTCAATCTTAATCGGTCTCCACTGAGATGTTGGTATATCAAAACAACGTTTGGAACAAAGGACAAAGTGGGCCCTCAGATCTGGTGGGGGATTGTTGAAATATGAGATGGGCCTAGGTCCCATATGACAATTTCAGACTTAATCTCTAAGGTCCCATGAAGGTGGCATGACAAGGTGGTGGAAAGTTTAGTCCCACCATGCTAGTGGAAGGAGAGTTGGTGTGGTTTATAAGGGATTCTCTCCCTCATGCTATTGGAGCTTGAGAAGAAAAGAAGCCCTCGCGCACTCCTCCTCCTCCGCTCGCCTCGCCATGCCACAACACGCCTTGTCACGACGCGCCGTGGGTTGCGGGATTGAGCCAAGCCGAGCTCACTCCTATGCGCTTCTTTTTGCCGGTCAGGAACGGAGAGTCTTTCACAGGTAGGGCCACGATCTAAGACATCGGATCATGGGTTACCGACTTGGACGTGGGTTCAGCCCACGTCTCTCCATGCGCGGCCGCACATATATATGTGGGGCGCTGCCAACCCTAGCCGCCGCAAAAACAGAACGCATCTACGCCTCCATGCCCACGTCGTTCCTCTGCTGCTGCTGCCGCCGGCGACTCCATCCCGTTCACCGCATACACGGTTGACGGGAGAGCAGGCCTCCGAAACCCCGCCTCTCCGGATCTTGTACGGGAGAGGGGCGATTAGGTTTTTGAGTAGCGACTACGCGACTGCTCGCTTCTGTTCATCTACGTCTGCATCACCTTCGTCATCACCATGTCGACCGAAGCCGACCGTGCCGCTGCTGAGAAGGCCGAGGCCGACAAGAAGGCCGCCGAGGATGCCGCGGCTGCTGCCACCGTCACCGCCGTCGCGTGGCCGATTGGAGGGTATACATCACTTATCCCTCTCATGTTTCTTTCTGTTGTAGCAGTACTAGCGATATGCGTAGATGTTTCTACTATGTGCATAGTACATGCTCTGTTAGATCGTAATCAGTGTGTTATCAATGTTGTCCATGTCATGCTCATGATTTATTCATGGATTAGTTTAATCGAAAAACTTCCTATTTACTCAACAATCCAAAAACCTAATGTGCGTAGGAGTTTTTCGAATTCTGCTTTTGCTGCTGCACGAAAACCGTCCCCGTTCACGGGGACGTACTTTAAGCGTTGGCAGACTAAAACCACCTTATGGCTCACGGCCATGAACGTGTTCTGGGTCGCCGGTGTGACTCCCACAGGAACGATCGCTCCTGAATAGGAGAAGGCGTTCAAGGAGGCCACTGTCGTGTTCCTCAGGGCAGTTCTGAGCGTGATTGGAGATAAGCTAGTTGACGCATATTTGCATATGCGGTCTGCCAAGGACTTGTGGGAGGCGCTCGAACCTAAGTTCGGGGCTGCCGATGCAGGGAGCGAGATGTATATTATAGAGAAGTTCCACGATTACAAGATGGTTGAAAACCGTCCTGTATTGGAGCAGGCTCATGAGATAATATGCATTGTTAAGGAGCTTGAGCTTCTTAAGTGTGAGTTACCGGGCAAGTTTGTCGCGGGCTGCTTAATCGCTAAGCTCCCCAATTCCTGGAGAAACTTTGCCACCACTCTGAAACATCATAGGCGTGAATTCTCTGTGGAGGATGTCATTGGCCATCTGAGTGTTGAGCCGAATTCAAGGGCAAAGGACTCGCATGGAAAAGGGGTTGAAGGAACTTCTGTGGCCAATATGGTACATCAGAAGAACTCCAATTCCCAAAAGCCCAAGGGAAAGAACGGTGTCCAACAGAATGCCAAGAAGAAGGGTAAGAAGACCTTCAAGAAGAACAAGAAGGATGAGGGCTGCTTTTTACTTCTGGTTTGGTTGAACATTGGGCCAACAAGTACCCAAACAAGTACAAGAAACAAGGGCAGGACTCCAAGTCTGTCAATATGATTGTGAACAACAATGAGAGTGGTGCATCTTGGTACGGTAATTTATTTGTTGTATTTTCAGTTTGGCCGTCCACCGATTGGTGGGTCAACACAGGTGCAGGTGTTCATGTGTGTGCTGACATTTCATTGTTTTCTTCTTACCAGGCCACAGGTCACGGGTCCGTACTGATGGGGAATGGCGCGAGTGCTTCTGTTCTTGGTGTTGGCACGGTCGATCTGAAGTTTACTTCGGGAAGGATCGTGCAGCTGAAGAACGTGCAGCATGTCCCCGCCATCAAGAAGAACCTCGTTAGTGGCTCCCTTCTATGTAGAGAAGGGTTTAAGTTGGTATTCGAGTCTAATAAATTAGTTGTTACGAAATATGGACTATTTTTTGGAAAGGGTTATGAATGCGGAGGCATGTTCCGCCTTTCTCTTGTAGATCTATGTAATAAAGTCGTGAACAATATTCATTTGAGTGTTAATGAATCTAAAGTCTGGCATTCACGTCTTTGTCACGTTAGTTTCGGTGTTATGACGCGGCTAGCAAAATCGAATTTAATCCCGAGTTTCACTTTAGCCAAAGGTTCTAAGTGCCATTCGTGTGTGCAATCTAAGCAACCTCGCAAGCCTCACAAGGCAGCAGAGGAGAGACACTTGGCGCCACTTGAACTCATACATTCTGATCTTTGTGAGATGAATGGTGTGTTGACTAAAGGTGGAAAGAAATATTTCATGACTTTGATAGATGGTTCCACTAGATATTGCTATGTTTATCTGTTAAATACCAAAGATGAGGCTCTACAACAACAAAGCCTTTAGTCCCAAACAAGTTGGGGTAGGCTAGAGGTGAAACCCATAAGATCTCGCAACCAACTCATGGCTCTGGCACATGGATAGCAAGCTTCCACGCACCCCTGTCCATAGCTAGCTCTTTGTCGATACTCCAATCCTTCAGGTCTCTCTTAACGGACTCCTCCCATGTCAAAATCGGTCGACCCCGCCCTCTCTTGACATTCTCCGCACGCTTTAGCCGGCCGCTATGCACTGGAGCTTCTGGAGGCCTGCGCTGAATATGCCCAAACCATCTCAAACAATGTTGGACAAGCTTCTCCTCAATTGGTGCTACCCCAACTCTATCTCGTATATCATCATTCCGGACTCGATCCTTCCTTGTGTGGCCACACATCCATCTCAACATACGCATCTCCGCCACACCTGACTGTTGAACATGTCGCCTTTTAGTCGGCCAACACTCCGCGCCATACAACATTGCGGGTCGAACCGCCGTCCTGTAGAACTTGCCTTTTAGCTTTTGTGGCACTCTCTTGTCATAGAGAATGCTAGAAGCTTGGCGCCACTTCATCCATCCGGCTTTGATTCGATGGTTCACATCTTCATCAATACCCCCATCCTCCTGCAACATTGACCCCAAATACCGAAAGGTGTCCTTCCGAGGTACCACCTGGCCATCAAGGCTAACCTCCTCCTCCTCACAGCTAGTAGTACTGAAACCGCACATCATGTACTCGGTTTTAGTTCTACTAATCCTAAACCCTTTCGATTCCAAGGTTTGTCTCCATAACTCTAACTTCCTATTTACCCCCGTCCGACTATCGTCAACTAGCACCACATCATCCGCAAAGAGCATACACCATGGGATATCTCCTTGTATACCCCTTGTGACCTCATCCATCACCAATGCAAAAAGATAAGGGCTCAAAGCTGACCCCTGATGCAGTCCTATCTTAATCGGGAAGTCATCGGTGTCGACATCACTTGTTCGAACACTTGTCACAACATTATTGTACATGTCCTTGATGAGGGTAATGTACTTTGCTGGGACTTTGTGTTTCTCCAAGGCCCACCACATGACATTCCGCGGTATCTTATCATAGGCCTTCTCCAAGTCAATGAACACCATATGCAAGTCCTTCTTATGCTCCCTATATCTCTCCATAAGTTGTCGTACCAAGAAAATGGCTTCCATGGTCGACCTCCCAGGCATGAAACCAAACTGATTTTTGGTCACGCTTGTCATTCTTCTTAAGCGGTGCTCAATGACTCTCTCCCATAGCTTCATTGTATGGCTCATCAGCTTAATTCCACGGTAATTAGTACAACTCTGAACATCCCCCTTGTTCTTGAAGATTGGTACTAATATACTCCGTCTCCATTCTTCTGGCATCTTGTTTGCCTGAAAAATGAGGTTGAAAAGCTTGGTTAGCCATACTATCGCTATGTCCCCGAGACCTTTCCACACCTCAATGGGGATACAATCAGGGCCCATCGCCTTGCCTCCTTTCATCCTTTTTAAAGCCTCCTTCACCTCAGACTCCTGGATGCGCCGCACAAAACGCATGCTGGTCTCATCAAAGGAGTCATTCAGTTCAATGGTAGAACTCTCATTCTCCCCATTGAACAGCTTGTCGAAGTACTCCCGCCATCTATGCTTAATCTCTTCGTCCTTCACCAAGAGTTGGCCTGCTCCGTCCTTGATGCATTTGACTTGGCCAATATCCCTCGTCTTCCTCTCCCGGATCTTAGCCATCTTATAGATGTCCCTTTCACCTTCCTTCGTGCCTAACCGTTGGTAGAGGTCCTCATATGCCCGACCCCTTGCTTCACCAATAGCTCGCTACTTTAAAGATGAGTCTCTACACTACTTTAAAATCTATAAGGCAGAAGCTGAGAATCAACTCGAAAAGAAAATTAAATGAGTCCGGTCAGATCGTGGTGGAGAGTACTTCTCGAAAGAGTTTGATGCCTTCTGTGCGGAACATGGTATTATTCACGAGAGGACGCCTCCCTACTCACCCCAGTCAAACGGGGTTACCGAGCGGAAAAACCATACTCTAACTGATTTGGTTAACGCCATGTTAGATACGTCGGGTTTATCCAAGGCATGGTGGGGGGAGGCTATAATGACATCATGTCATGTCCTGAATAAAGTTCCGACAAAGGATAACGAGATCACTCCTTATGAGAAGTGGACCAAGCGAAGGACAACGCTCTCGTACTTACGAACTTGGGGCTGCTTGGCGAAAGTAAATGTGTCGATCCCCAAAAAGCGTAAGCTTGGACCAAAGACTGTGGACTGTGTTAATTTGGGCTACGCTATGAATAGTGTTGGCTATAGATTTATAGTAGTGAAATCTGAGGTACCTGACATGAAGGTCGGTACAATTATGGAGTCTAAGGATGCTACATTCTTTGAGGACATTTTCCCCATGAGAGATGTACAAAGCACTTCTAGATAGGAATCTGAGGAGACTCCTGAACCTGCCATTCTGATGGAATATTATAAAGAAACACATGATGAAAATCCTGAGGAGGATAATGAGGAAACCCTTGGTAGGGGCAAGAGACAAAGGATTGTAAATACCTTTGGTGATGATTTCTTCATATACCTCGTGGAGGATAGTCCCACTTCTGTTTCAGAAGCGTATGCATCTCCAGAAGCTGACTACTGGAAGGATGCGGTCTGTAACAAGATGGATTCCATCATGGCTAACGGGACTTGGGAGCTTACTGAACGTCCTTATGGTTGAAAACCATTGGGATGCAAGTGGGTGTTCAAGAAGAAGCTTAGGCCCGATGGTACAATAAAAAAGTACAAGGCTAGGCTTGTGGCCAAGGGCTACGCCCAAAAAGAAGAAGAAGATTTCTTCGACACTTATTCACCTATGGCCAGACTGACCACCATTCGAGTATTACTCTCTTTGGCGGCCTCCATTGTCTTCTCATTCATCGGATGGATGTTAAGATGGCTTTCCTGAACGGAGAGCTAAAGGAGGAAATCTATATGCAACAGCCTGATGGCTTTGTGATAGATGGTCAGGAAGGAAAGGTGTGTAAGTTGATGAAATCTTTATATGGCCTGAGACAAGCGCCTAAGCTATGGCATGACAAGTTTAATGAAATGTTGACATCTATTGGCTTTGTTGTTAATGAGGAGGACTAATGTGTATACTATCGCTATGGTGGGGGCGAAGGAGTTATACTGTGTTTGTATGTTGATGACATACTGATGTTTGGAACTAATCTCAAGTTGATCGAGGAGGTTAAGTCTTTCCTATCTCAGAACTTTGAGATGAAGGACCTTGGTGTGGCTGATGTTATCTTGAACATCAAGCTATTGAGAGATGATGAGGGTGGTATTACACTTCTGCAATCCCATTATGTTGAGAAGGTGTTGAGTCGCTTTGGATATTCGGACTGCAAACCATCTCAAACACCATATGATCCTAGTGTGTTGGTCCGAAAGTTCGAAGGCACAACTAAGGATCAACTGAGATACTCTCAAATCATTGGTTCACTCGTGTAGCTAGCAAGCGCAACAAGGCCTGACATCGCGTTTGCTGTGAGCAAACTGAGCCGGTTTATTTCCAATCCGGGTGATCTACATTGGCATGCTATTGAGAGAGTTATGCGCTATCTGAAAGGTACTATGAACTATGGACTTCACTATACCGGATACCCGTCGGTACTTGAAGGGTATTGTGATGCGAATTGGATCTCTGATGCTGATGAGATGAAGGCCACAACAGGGTATATGTTTACTCTTGGAGGTGGTGCTGTTTCCTGGAAGTCTTGCAAGCAAACGATCTTAACAAGATCGACAATGGAAGCAGAACTAACAACATTAGACACATCAGGTGGCGAAGCAGAATGGCTTCGAGATCTGTTGATGGACTTCCCAGTGGTTGAGAAGCCGGTTCCGGCCATCCTTATGAACTGCGACAATCAAACAGTTATTGTCAAAGTGAAGAGTTCAAAGGACAACATGAAGTCCAACAAACACATAAGAATGAGATTGAAAGCTGTCAGAAAATCGAGAAACTCTGGAGTGATAGCGTTGGATTATATCCAAACGGCTAAGAATCTGGCAGATTCCTTTACTAAAGGGCTATCACGTGTTGTGATAGATAGCGCATCAAGGGAGATGGGTATGAGACCCACATGAGTTGCCATGGTAGTAACCCAACCTATGTGATCGGAGATCCCGTGAAGTAGGACCTAGGAAAACAAGCCAGTGGTGAACTGAGGAGAGTAACCTTACTAACCCACTCTGTTGGAGATGCAATACTCTCGGAAACTGTATGGAAGGATGATTACTGTCTTAATGTGTTCCAAGGCTTATATGTATAAGCAAGATTCTATCCTACAGAGCGATCTTTGGAGGAACACATCTATATGAGCTCGACTGCTGGTCACAGTCTATGAGATTGGGGTGATATCCAGCAAGCTCATGAACAGGCCAGGAGTATGTCTAATATGCTCCACCCGAGGGGTCGGCCTTCGGCAGCCTCGTATCAGTGAGACTTGTGGTGAAACTTCTTTACGCCAAACTGATAATTCAAGGCATAGTCCATTGTTCAGTTGTGAAGGAGTGTAACTACTTAGTCTAGGTGGAGCTCAACCTTAATCGGCTCCACTGAGATGCCGATATATCAAAACAGCAGTTGGAACAAAGGACAAAGTGGGGCCCTGAGATCTGGTGGGGGATTGTTGAAATATGATATGGGCCTAGGGCCCATATGACAATTTCAGATTTAATCTCTAAGGGCCCATGTAGGTGGCATGACAAGGTGGTGGGAAGTTTAGTCCCACCATGCTAGTGGAAGGAGAGTTGGAGTGGTTTATAAGGGATTCTCTCCCTCATGCTATTGGAGCTTGAGAAGAAAAGAAGCCCTCACGCACTCCTCCTCCTCCGCTCGCCTCGCCTCGTCACGACGCGCCGCGGGTTGCACGATTGAGCCGAGCCGAGCTCACTCCTATGCGCTTCTCTTTGCCGGTCAGGAACGGAGAGTCTTTGACAGGTAGGGCCACGGTCTGAGACGTCGGATCATGGGCTACCGACTTGGACGTGGGTTCAGCCCACGTCTCTCCACGCGCGGCCGCACATATATATGTGGGGCGCTGCCAACCCTAGCCGCCGCGAAAACAGAACGCATCTACGCCTCCATGCCCACGTCGTTCCTCTGCTGGTGCTGCCGCCGGCGACTCCATCCCGTTCACCACGTACACGGTTGACGGGAGAGCAGGCCTCCGAAACCCCGCCTCTTCGGATCCTATATGGGAGAGGGGCGATTAGGTTTTTGGGTAGCGACTACGCGACTGCTTGCTTCTGTTCATCTACGTCCGCATCACCTTCGTCATCACCATGTCGACCGACGCCGACCGTGCCGCTGCTGAGAAGGCCGAGGCCGACAAGAAGGTCGCCGAGGATGCCGCGGCTGCTGCCACCGTCACCGCCGCCGCGTGGCCGATTGGAGGGTATACATCGCTTATCCCTCTCGTGTTTCTTTCTGTTGTAGCAGTACTAGCGATATGCGTAGATGTTTCTACTATGTGCGTAGTACATGCTCTGTTAGATCGTAATCAGTGTGTTACCAATGCTGTCCATGTCATGCTCATGATTTATTCATGGATTAATTTAATTGAAAAACTGCCTATTTACTCAACAGGAGCTTCACCACTAGACCTTCACAACATGAGCCTTCTCTGAGCCTTTGAGTTGCAGCTGCTGCTGCTCCTGCTTGCCTTGACACGCCATACTTCTGCCTCAAATTCCACGCATTCGTCACTTGATCGGCAGGCTGAGGCACTTCTCCAATGAAAATCTGGCCTATACAGAAGCGGAACCTGTCCTCTGGATTCATGGACAAAGGGAACAAGCCCGTGTAACTGGACTGACGTTGCCTCCAGCACCGGGCTGCCTCATGGCCGCGTTGTGGAAATTTGGCTTCCGAGGCGTTGTAGACTTGGTGGCAGGTTAGACAAGCTCCACTTTGCAGAGTTGTCCCATCTTGTCCGTCTGGACCTCAGTTACAAAAATCTCTCGGGCTCAATCCCATCAAGCATTGGTGTTCTAGCCGAGCTAGCATACTTGGATCTATCTGACAATAGTCTTCATGGATTCATCCCAACATCCCTAGGTAATTGTACTAAACTAACCCCAGATCTCACTTACTACATTTTTTACCATGCCTAGTACAGTAGAAACACTTGAAAATTTGAGGAGCCTCTCCACTTTGCAGACTTGCCTCATCTTGCCCATTTGGACCTCAGTGGCAACTCCCTCTCAGGAATAATCCCGTCAAGCATTGGCACTCTCGCGAAGCTTGAATACCTGGATCTATCCAGTAACCATCTTGATGGATTTATCCCACCTTCCCTAGGTAACTGTATAAAACTATCCTCCATCGATCTATTTTATTTACTACATTTTTTCTATCATGCCTTGTATGGTAGGAAGACTTGGGAATTTGATGAGCCTCTTCACTTTGCAGATTTGCCCCATCTTGTCCATCTAGACCTCAGGTACAACAATCTCTAGGGCCCAATCCCATCAATTGTCAGCACTCTTGCCAATCTCCAATACTTGAATTTACAAGAACTTGGGTATCTTGCCTTCCTTCTTGAGCTGGATTTGAGTAGAAACAATTTAAGTGGTGCCATCCCAACGACTTTTCCTAATCTTCACAGACTGTATATGCTGAATTTGTCATATAACAGTTTGGCTGGCAGACTTCCTTCTATTGTTGCACCCTTTGTCTCACTTGAAGGTAATATGGATTTATGCCGCGATTGGTGTGGCAATGGCATAATTGAAACAGACCAAAGTAGAAAACATCCAAGTATGGTATTTCTTGCTTTTGCTCTGTTCCCCCTTGCCTTGCTCACAATAATAAGCATTATCGTCATTTCCCAGAGAAGAAAACCAGAAAATGCTACTATCAAAAGCAAGTCTGGAGATATACTTTCCATATGGAATTTTGATGGAAAGATCGCATTTGAAGACATCCTCAGTGCAACAGAAAACTTTCATGAGAAATATTGCATTGAAATTGGAGGCTATGGAATCGTTTTCAGAGTTGAGCTTGAAGGTGGGGTTACCTTTGCCGTCAAGCTCCTGCATTCAATGGAAGAATTCAGTGACAAGGGAACATTTCATGCTGAGATTGAAATGTTGACGAAAATCAGGCACCGATGCATCGTCAAGCTGTATGGCTTCTGTTCACACTTCCAATGCAAATTCCTCGTGTACGAGCTTATCGAGAGGGGAAGCTTATCATCCATTTTGCACGAGCAAGAGCTAGCAAAGGAGTTGGACTGGACCAGCAGATTTGCTATTGTGACGGGCGTAGCTCAAGCTCCCTCCTACCTGCATCATGATTGCAATGATCCTATTGTACACCGAGACATAAAAAGCAGCAACATTCTTCTGAACCTCGATTATAAAGCTTATGTCTCGGACTTTGGCATGGCGAGGAAGTTGAAGCATGGTTGTGTTAATGTATATATGGCATATGATCGTATGTGTATCATATCCTGATCGTATAGCGTTTGTAGTGATTCTAGGATCCTGTAGATTGATCCCATAGAGATTTACCTTGCTGTACAAGTTGTAATGCTAACCATATATTGAATGGAATGCCAAGAGGCAATATACGGCAAAACACATTCCATCTCTTCTAACTTGGTAACCAGAGCCCGATCCCATCTTCTCACCATGGCCGGCACCACCGCCGGCGCACTCGTCACCACCACCGCCGGCCCGATCGTCTCCGGTCCAACCGCTTCCATGCCGTCGCTCGCCGGCCTCATCACCGTCCGGCTCACCCGCGTCAATTTTTTGCTTTGGAAGGCGCAGGTTATCCCAAACCTCACCGGCGCCGGCCTCTTCGGCTATCTCGACGGGTCTGTCCCCGCGCCACCGAAGACGATCGTTGTGGGCACCGGCGATGCCGCCCACTAGGCGCCCAACCCTGAGTACGAGCCCTGGCGGAGGACCGACCAGGCCGTGCTCGGCGCGCTCTTGTCCTCCATGACGGAGGAGGTGCTCGCCCAGATGACGCAAGCAACTTCCGCGGCGACCGTCTGGTCCGCCCTTGGCGCCATGTTCGCCGCCCAGAACCGGGCTAGTGTGCGCCAATTTCGCACGCAGCTGTCGCAGACGAAGAAGAACGACATGTCCGCGGCAGAGTTCTTTCACAAGATGACTGGCTATGCGGACGCGCTGGCCACCGTCGGCGAGGTACTGTCCGATGACGAGATCATTGGGCACATCATCGGGGGCTGGGACAGGAGTACGACCCGCTCATGACAGCGCTCTCTGTCTCCACCGGCCAAGTGAGCCTCTCCGATTTCTATTCTTACCTTCTCAGTTTTGAAGCCCGTCAAGAACAGCACGCTGCGAACAGCGGCCATTTTTCATCCGCCAACAACGCCATGCGCCATGGCAATGGCAATGGGTCACGTGATGCTAGCCGCAACAGCAACAACAGCCATGGGAGTAGGAATGGCAGCCACAATGGTGGCAACGGCGGCCGCTATGGCAACGGCGGCAACCGCGGCAACGACAATCATGGCAACAACGGTGGACGCCACAACGGCGGCGGTGGCGGCCGAAACCGTCGCCCACCCCGGTGCCAGATATGCCGCCTGGAGGGGCACTACGCCACCGACTGCCGTGATCGCTACAATCACGCCTGCCAGTCGGACGAGCATCGCAGCGGCAACATGGTGACATACTGTCACCGCGACAACAACTGGTACCTTGATACCGGTGCCACCGACCACCTCACCAGCGACCTCGATCGTTTGACGATGCACGAGCGCTACAGTGGGAAGGATCAAGTTCAAGTCGCAAACGGTGCAGGTTTGGAAATTTCTCACCTTGGTCATACTAAACTAGCTGGCTCACGTGATACCATCCATCTTAATAATGTGTTGCATGTTCCTGAGATTCGCAAACACCTTCTTTCTGTTTACCGTCTTGTTTCGGATAACCGGGTGTTTGTGGAATTTCACAAATATTTCTTTTTTGTGAAGGACAAAATCACGAGGAGGGTCCTTCTTCGCGGTAGAAGTCGACATGGTCTCTACCCAATTCCGTATGGTCGGCCATCATCGTCATCTTCACATCGAGCGTTTTTCGGAGTTAGGTCTTCATCGAGTCAGTGGCATCATCGCTTGGGTCACCCTTCAAATAATGTAGTTGAGTCCGTCGTTCGGTCAAATAAACTCCCTTGTTCGTCAAGTCATGATACTTTTGTTTGTGATGCTTGTCAACGCGCTAAAAGTCATCAATTACCTTACAATAATTCTTCCCATGTTTCAACACAGCCACTTGAGCTTATTCATACCAATGTGTGGGGGCCTGCCCTCGCCTCCTCTGGAGGTTTTAAATTTTATGTTAGCTTCACTGATGACTTTAGCCGTTTTACCTGGATTTATCTTCTCAAACATAAATCTGATGTCGAACAAGTTTTCTACAATTTTCAGGCCCATGTCGAACGACTCCTCAACACAAAAAATCGTGCGGTTCAATCCGATTGGGGAGGCGAATACCATAGCTTGCATAAAGTTTTTCAGCGTGTTGGTATCTCTCATCGCATATCATGTCCACACACATCCCAACAAAACGGTATTGCTGAACGAAAACACCGTCACCTGGTTGAAATCGGGCTTGCTCTCCTAGCTCACTCCAATCTTCCTTTGCGTTACTGGGATGAAGCTTTTCTCACCGCATGTTATTTGATCAATCGCATGCCTAGCCGGACCCTTCACAATATGCCACCACTCACACGCCTCCTTAACATCACTCCCGATTACTCTTTTCTTCGTGTCTTCGGGTGTGCATGTTGGCCTAGCCTTCGCAAATATAATTCCCGGAAACTTGAGTTCCACTTCAAGATGTGTGTTTTTCTCGGATATAGTCCGTTTCATAAAGGGTATAAGTGTCTTGACAAGTCCACTGGTCGCATCTATATCTCGCGAGATGTTGTCTTTGATGAAAAAGTTTTTCCTTTTGCGACTAGTGTGTGTCCTGATTTGTCTCTCTTAAATCCCCCTGTGACGACTTTTCCTTCCGATGAGCCAGTAGTTCAGGATGCTAATGTGAGGAACTACAATCTGTGTTTTTTGTTTCCTGAATCTTATCCTGCAGGTGCAGCAGCGCAGCCCTCCTCCACGATCGGCACGACCGGCGCGAACGACGTGCATGCTACACCGGGACCTCCTATATGTCGCATTCTGCGGCAAATTGCCGACCAAACGCACAGGGGGACTCCTCCCTGGGCCGGCCCAGTAGTGAGTGCCTGTAGCGCGCTATCGAAAATGCAAAAACTTCAGGAGCCTGCCACGACTCGAACTCAGGACGTCCCGCAGCCGTGATCATGTTGCTAGCCACCAGATCGCATAAGCTTTGCTGACAGAATGCCAGCGCTGTGTTTTAAGAACCAGCAACGCGAACGACGTGCTGTACCAAATCAATCCGATGAACTATAGTGAAACCACCGTGGACACTGTAGCTAATATTTTTTAATGAACATTTTACGAAAAAGGGAATGTTATTTATATTTTCAAATGTTTTAAAAATAATCGAAATTTTCTACAATACGAAATCTTTTTCAAATATTGAATGCATTTTTTAAAATGTGAACCTTTTTTGGAACAAATATGAACTTTCTGAAAATATATAAACTTTTTCTGAATTCTATGAACATTTTTTCAAAGTTACAAACATTTTCTGAAACACACAAATATTTTTTTAAAATTGCAAACATTCTCAAAAAGAGAGAATATTTTTCAAAAAGACGTTTTTTAAAAATTTACGAACATTTTCTCAAATTTACGAACATTTTCTGTAAGCACGAACAGTTTTACAAAATTTCGAACTTTTTTGTCAGAACGAATTTTTTTACAAAACTTTGGAACAGTGAATATTTTATGAAATTCTTGAACATTCTTTGAGAGCCCGAACATTTTTTAGAAATATGATTATTATTTTTCAATTGCAAACTTTATCTTGAAAAGCCTGAACATTTTTTGAAATCCACGAACATTTTTTTGAAAATCTGATTATTTTCCAACTTTGTGAACATTTTTTGAATATGGGAACATTTTTTCAAAACACGAAAAACTGCAATATTTGTAAGCGTGAGAACATTTTTTTTCAAAGCACGAATGATTTTTGAATCTTGAGAACAAATTTGTAAGCGTGAACTTTTTTTGAAGCACGAACATTTTTTAAATCTTGAGAACAAATTTTGAATTGGAGAACAATTTTGAAAATCCTGAATAAATTTGGAAGCGCGAACAATTTATTAAAGCACGGACATTTTTTGAATCTAGAGAACAAATTTTGAAAAAGTATGAACAAATTTGGAAGCGTGAACATTTTTTGAATATGTGAATAAAAAATTGAAATCTGGTACATATTATGAATTTCAAAAGTTTTGAACTTTTTTGTGTAACGGGAACAACTTTTGAAAACAGTAACATTTTTAAAAAATTGTTACAAGAACATTTTCTAAAATGCCCAAACAATTTTTTTGAAATGCGAACATTTTTTAGAAACACGAACGATTTTTGAATTTTCCGAACAATTTTCGAAAGAAACCAGAAACAGAAAAAAGAAAACAAAAAAACCGAAAAAATAAATGAAACAGTAAAACAAAAGAAAACAAAAAAAACTGGTGTAAAAATAGAAAAACCGGTTCAAGGAACCTTCTGGAAGGTTCCCAAAACCGGCTGTCTCACTGTGGGAAAGTGGGCCGGCCCAGTACTCGCGCTCGGGGGGATCGCCTTGTGCGAACAGTCGACATTTTGACGCAGTTAGCGTCAAATAGGATTTTCCTGCTACACCGCCTTGCGCCCAGCCAGCCTGCGCCACGCGACAGACAGATGGCCAGCCCGCGCTCCATCACCATCGGTTGCTGGGTCTTCTGAGTCCGCTGGTGCTTCCTCGCTGCATGGGCCGGATGTGGCCCAGCCACCCCAACCGACGCGCGCCACCGCTGACGCGCCTGCGGCAGCTGGGCGAGTCACGCCTGCTCCAGACGCGCATGAAGCGTCCACATCCGACGCGCCCTCGCTTGACGCATCTGCTCGCATGCATGTGCATGCAGATGCGACCGAAGGGGGATCGGCGGCAGTTCCTTCGTCATCGCCTGCGTCCACTGTTCCTTCGTCGTCGCCTGCCACTTCGGCTGCATCACCGCCGGAGCGTACTCGCACACACTCCGAGAACAACATCCGACGTCCCAAGATTCTCACGGACGGTACCGTCCGCTACAATCCATATCGACGCGGTTTCAGTGCTATTGTCTCCGTTCCGACTACGCATCGGCAAGCCCTTGATGATCCTGCTTGGACAACTGCCATGCGCGAGGAGTTTTCTGCTCTTCAGCGCACCGAGACGTGGACACTTGTGCCTCGGCCCCCCGGCACCAACGTCGTCAGCTGTAAGTGGATTTTTAAACTCAAGGGACGGTCGGATGGCTCTCTTGATAAGTACAAAGCTCGACTAGTTGCTCGTGGGTTTACTCAGCAATATGGTGTTGATTATGTTGCCACTATTAGTCATGTTGTTAAACCGGCCACTGTTCGGCTTGTGCTATCCCTTGCTGTTTCACAAGGCTGGTGTTTGCGTCAGATCGATGTCAGTAATGCATTTCTTCATGGTCTGCTTGACGAGGATGTGTACATGCAGCAGCCCTCGGGGTTTGAGGATTCTCGGTATCCCAATCATGTTTGCAAGCTTCGGAAGTCTATTTATGGACTCAAACAGTCCCCCCGGGCTTGGTACTCCCATCTCAGTACTCGGCTGCACCAACTTGGTTTTCATTCATCCAAGGCTGACACCTCCCTATTTATTTTTCGACAAGGAGATGTGGTCATTTACATGTTGGTCTATGTTGACGATATTGTTATTGCTGGCTCCTGCCGCCGTGCAGTGGATCGTTTGCTTCGCACTTTGGCTGGGTCTTTTCCCATCAAAGATCTTGGTCGTCTTTCTTACTTCCTTGGGATTGAGGCCACCTACAATCCAGGGGGAATGGTGTTGTCTCAGCGAAAGTACGCTGATGATCTTCTTCATCGTGCTCATATGGAGAATTGCAAGGAGGTCTCTACTCCCATGTCAGACACCGATAAGTTGGCAGCGAATCTTGGTACTCCCCTCACGGATGATGATGCCTTCCGCTATCGCAGTATGGTTGGAGGACTGCAGTATCTTACTCTTACACGTCCGGATATTTCATTTGCTGTCAACAAGGTGTGCCAATATTTGGCCAAACCCACTAATGTGCACTGGGAGGCGGTCAAGCGCATATTGAGGTACATTAAGGGTACTCTGGCCACTGGACTCTCCATTCGCCGGTCAAGCTCCACACTTCTTAGTGTCTTTACGGATGCTGACTGGGCAGGATGTGTTGATGACAGACGCTCTACGGGGGGTTTTGTGGTTTTCCTTGGCCCTAATTTGATTTCATGGAGTGCTCGAAAGCAACCCACTGTTTCACGATCTAGTACCGAGGCGGAGTACAAGGCGCTTGCCAATGGCACAGCTGAAGTCACTTGGGTACAAACTGTGCTTAGGGAACTGGGAGTGTTCCTACCACGACCACCGGTGTTATGGTGTGATAATTTGGGTGCCACCTATTTGAGTGCAAATCCAGTATTTCACGCGAGGACAAAGCATATTGAGGTGGATTTCCACTTCGTGAGAGAAAAGGTGGCGCAAGGAGCTTTGGATGTTCGTTTTGTGTCCTCTGGTGATCAAGTGGCAGATGCCTTCACTAAACCTGCTACAAAGATCATGTTGGAGAAATTACGACGCAATCTCAACTTTGTGGCCGGTTGAGATTGAGGGGGAATGTTAATGTATATATGGCATATGATCGTATGTGTATCATATCCTGATCGTATAGCGTTTGTAGTGATTCTAGGATCCTGTAGATTGATCCCATAGAGATTTACCTTGCTGTACAAGTTGTAATGCTAACCATATATTGAATGGAATGCCAAGAGGCAATATACGGCAAAACACATTCCATCTCTTCTAAGCTGGAGCACTATTTTTGCAGGGACATGTGGCTATGTAGCCCCAGGTACTCTTTCATGGTCTCAATGACTATAAAAAATGTGTTTCAGAAGGAGAGAAATAAAAACTGATTATGTTTTGATATACTTATTTCTTATTACAGAATTGTCATCTACCATGGTGTTGACCGAGAAGTGTGACGTGTACAGCTTGGGTGTGGTTGTGCTGGAAGTTGTGATGGGAAAGCACCCGGGTGATCTACTCCTTCCGTTCTTCTGCCGAACAGAGCAGCCGGGAAGTTCAATGATATCCTGGATCGACGCATCGCAGCACCGTCAACCATTGACGACGAGAAGTATGTCATTTTGGTTGCCTTGGTGGCCTTTGCTTGCCTGCAAGTCAATCCCAAAGCCCGGCCAACAATGCAGCAAGTATATCAGGCACTGACAAATAGAAACCGCCCAGCTTTCATGCCCAGGCCCCTTCACGAAATCAGCCTGCAAGATTTGCACGATTAATTGTGGTATCATAAAGAATATATGAAGCTATAAATAGCTAGTCTCTGTGTTTCCAATTATATATTTTCCACCGTGTATTTGTATTTGTGAGTAGAACTCAAGGACAACAGGGTGGATAACAATAAAATACATCCTTTGTACATTGACTCGGTAAATTGGTACTTGTAATTTCTGTACCAAAAATCTCATGGTTTGCGAATACTTGGATGAAAATATATGCATTCCCAATATCTTGGTCTCTTTATTCAATTGAAGTGGGTGGAATTGTGAAAAGTGGATGCATGCATCATTTTTTTTAAAAGAGGAATTGATACATTATGTTTTGTGGAAACTGATGATACAACACCTGGATGTTTAACAGACAAAACTTGAAGCAACTGAAGTTTTTCAGCGCATTGCTTTGTTTTTCAACCAAAGTGTACATATGCGCATTGCTTTGTTTTTTTACTGATCAAGTATATATTGAGGAGTACAGTAAAGTAAAAGTGCCAGACGGGTTCCTGAAATCGAAATGACTCTGTGTTGCTCCGGTTTCGAGCTGAATTGCGCTATAGCTGCAGGTGTGTATAGTTCACAACCTCCGGACAGTTGGAGGCTACTTTCAAACGAGTAAATCAGCCGCTAGCGCTAAGGCATTTTTGAGCCAGATATATCTTTTGGAGGACATGACCCAAATCTCCAAGGTAGCACCCAACCTCATCGCGGCTGAGCTGTCAGCACTTGCAGGCCAATAATGTGCATCGTCTTTTTTTTAGGGCGCGGGGGGGAGCAGGTCGGCTTTGCTGATATACCGAGGCTTTACTTGAAATAGTGTTTTTTTTTTTAGAGAAAAGGCAGGAAGGCCCTACTTCAAATTAATGAAGCCATCAACCAGTTAGGATACAATGAAGCTGAATTACAAAGGCAAAGACTTGACCAAAAACTGAAAAATACATGCAGAATTCACTACGTCCAAGAGCAGCAGCGAACAGAGCATCAAGAGAAGTTGTGATCAAGCCGCCGGCAGAGCAGCATGGCCGAAGCCACCCGACCCCAACAATTGCCGTGGACATGAAGATCCGGACCGCTTGAAGGAAACCACCGACTTCGCCGCCCACCGCCACGGGCCACTGCCGGAGGGGAGACCACTATCTCCCCTTCATCCAGACCGTGCCGAACACGCGGATGCCCACCACCAGCTGGCAAGCCAACCAGCAGCCAAGGCAGGAAGCCGCTGAAAGATGCGGAAGGATCCACACGCCACCACCAACACCGACAACCAGGGGAGCAGAGCACCGCCGCCTCCACCAACCACCACGCACCAGGCCCACAACCCCCAACCACCCCTTGAACGGCGCCTCCAAGGAGGACCGAGACGCTCGAACGCCTCCGCCTTCCGGTCATAAGGCCAAGACTTTCGCCCAGGGAGCAAGGGGAGGAGGGGAGCAGATCTGGAAGCCCGACCCGCCCTCAAGAGGGATACCGGCACCGGAGCGCCGCCGGCGTCGAGGTTGACGCGGAGTCGACCAGGGGTTTGCCCCGTTCCAAGACTCCACCAACCCATCCTCGACGGCCAGATCTAACGGGCCAGCCACCAGATCGGCGAGACGAGACCATCGCGAGGGGAAGGGGCCAGGAGGAAGAAGATCAACCCGCCGCTGCATCAAGACCTCGCCGTCCTCATGCCACCCACGCGGCCGAAGAGGACGGCCAACCCCCGCACGTGACATCCACCGGAGAGATCGACGCCGCCATCTCCACCCAGGGCCGCCGCCCTGGCTTCCAAAGCCCCTCACACGGAGGCGAGGCAGCAGATCCCCGCCGCCACCTTCACCGGAACACGCGCAGCAGCCGGCGGGCTCCTCGGGTGGCGGCGGGGAGGGGGGAGGAGAGGAGTCCGCGGATAGGGTTTGGGGGCGCTCCCGTGTCGCCCGAGAGGGGGACGCGAGAGCCAGGTGGAGTGTTTCTTGTTCTTTCAATAGTTTTATCAGTACCAGATAATAGTTCACCTGTTTTATTCCGTCTTTTCTCGTAAATTTCTGTTCACATTGGCCAGTGAAGGTCTTGGACCTGAAGCTCTCACAGTCCAGATATGGCTCCTACATCTGGATCAGTTTGAGATTGAGAAGGGATTTTCTTTTACTCCGGAGGGTGCTGAAGCTTCTGCCTGAACTCTAAACGAAGTTGTCAACATGGAAGGAAGAGTATTTGCTTTGCACAAACATGGGCGGCTGTTACACTGATATATAAACATGTTCCGCAATGTTGTTTATGGCCTACAATGACAGTTAGTGATCTGCGAATGTGCGGCTTCCTCGAATTGTAATCGAATGATCAACTCACACTCAATGCATGTTGTTTATGGTCTACATGCTGAAATGCTGAATTACTAACATTTGCATTAGGAGGCAACACCCCATTGTAATCAAATGATCAACTCACACTCAATGCATGTGTGCTCTCTAAATGAAAATAGTGTGCCCAAAGAGAATTGCAACAATCTATATATACACAGTGATTGAATGGCAGGAGACGGAGCAGTATAAGGTGCTTGGAATTATTATGATATGCATCTGAAAAGACTTGGATAAACAACAGTTTTGTGACCTGAGTTTTTATTTATTTTGAGATATTGGAGTCCACCAAATCCAGTGAAATCCTTTGTCGCCATGCGCTCCTAGTTATAGTCCAGTTTTCTCATCCACCCTTTTACCGAAAAAGGGTTGCCCCCCGCTTTATATTATAAAGCCACGACCACACAATACAAATGCTGGGGCCTCAGCACAAGCAAGCCTAAAAGAAGCAAAAAAAGGAACTGAAGAGAAAATAATGCAAACAATGGCGCATCAACGAAAACGATGAGGACCCGCAACCGCCGCGCCCACCGGATAAGACCACCACGCTCCAAGCACTCCGGACCGTCGCATACCAAACAACACCCTCAAGAAGGATCGCGACGATGACGACGTTGTTGCCCGGACATGTCCTAGGGTTTCCTCTGGTACGCGAGGGGTGAGGTGGAAGGGGTATGCCCGACGCCCTACAAGAAGGCACGGCGGCGCCCACGACAAGGATTTCTCCCGGCCACCAACCAACCACGACCCCAGACGATCCATCCCGCGCCACCAAACACACCGCCCACCAACTTGCGCCACCACGATCGAGCAGTCTCCATCGCCGTCTCACCATGGCAAACGAAACGGGACCGACGGAAACAAGACGACGCAACCGGGAATCAGGAGCGGCAACATCAGCAGCCTCGCGGAAGGGGACATCCTCCACCGCCCCCGGCGGGATCCGGCCGAACGCCGCAAAGGGGCAAACCGGGCCACCCCTGGCCCAGCCGAGCCCAAAACGGGCTCGCGAAGCCCCCGTCGCCGCGCTGCAGAACGCGAGCCACCGTCGCTACCACCCCCGCACGAGTCACGCCCCCGACCCGCCGGAGACGCCGCAAGCAGACCAGGCCAGGCCCGCCCAGACCCAGATCGAGCCGAAAAGGGCCTAGATCTGGGCCGGGAAGGCCCGCCGCTAACCACCACGTCGCCCCGCCGCCAAGCGGCCGCGCCACCGCCCGCACGCCACCCAGCACTGCGTCGCCAAGGGAGCCGCGCCACCGCCGGATCCATAGTCGCCGAGGAGCGCCCTCGTCGGCCGCCGTCCGCCCGAGCCGAGGCGCCATGCGGGGGGAAAGGCCGGGGCCGCTGCAGCCGGCACCACGCGGGCAAGGCCCGGTGGCCCAGGCCGACGGCGGTGGAAGGGGAGGAGGAGGAGGGGAGGGCTAGGAGGGGCGACGAGAGCCCCCGGTCGCCCCGCTCGGGGAGGCGACACGGGGGGAGGAGGGGGAGTTGTATGTCATACTTTTACCGAGTTGAGCAAAGTATCTAAGCTCATCCACCCTTTTGAACAGTCATGTTGGTACTCCGTGTGAATTTATTTGGCAAGAGTTCTGAAACGAGGGCATTAGTCTATTTTTTTTTATTATTTTTTTTTGAAAAAGGGAAAAACCCCGGCCTCTGCATCAGTACGAGGGCATTAGTCTATGACCACATTCCGCACCACTTGATTCTGCAAGAGGTTCGGAATGGGTGTAAAGAGTGTAGCAAGGGTTGACATGTGTGTAATTTGTAGAGAAGAATGTGAGTGACAAATTTGGTACCCCAAAATGCATAGGGCCCGCCTTTTCTTCTAGTCAAATGGTTCTTCTCGACTAGCACTCCATCATGAGTAAAAAGGAGTACTGCCTGAAACAACTGTGAAGTAACTCGACTTTACGTGTAAAAAATGGAACTTTAAATACAATTCATAGTGATGCCCAAATAGTTTCATTCGTATCACATCTCAGCACATTACGGTCGCAACTGAATATTCAACTTGATCCTTATTAACTATTCTCAGAAGTAATTCGTACGATAGCAGCAGGTTGAAAATTGAACTAGGACAAAGAAATAAAGAAATTTAGTTTCACATAAGTAGGTCGGTGCAGTACCATGGCTTTCTTGTGCCTCAAATTCTACGCAAACGCCATTGGATCAGCAGGCAGAGGCACTTCTCCAATGGGAAATCTGACCAATGATGGAAGGAGCTGGATTGGCCCAAGAGAATTTCTGCTGTGGTGGATGAGCTAAAGCTCTTCCCTACTTGCACCATGATTGTGATGATCCAATAGTGCATCACGACGTAGAAAGCAACAACATTCTTCTGGGGACTTTGGCATGGCGAGGAAACTCAAGTATGTTTACTCAAGCTGGAGCACTATTTTTGCAGGCATGCGATCCATTTTTATAATTTGCCAAAGTAGCGATTTACTCAAATTTTGTTGTTGAGGGTATGGAATCAGCCAGTTTGTTGCTTATTTTGGCAATGCATTTATCTTTTACCAAAGGCATCCGGGATAAGGACATGGAAGCTTTAAAAAATGTGATATCTCAGATGCCTCTTTTATTCTCTTTTTTGGCTTTGCAAGGGCCAGCTGCAGTGCCATGCAGCATTATCTTGCCTTTCATGTAATTGATCTGACGTTTTCAAAAATAAAAATAAATTATCATAATGAAAATTTACACACAGTTAAAGCATCCATCGGTGTTTATGTTTCAGATTTTTTCTTTTATATAATTATTATTTTAAATTATAATGTTCATCTGGATGCATGTGAGCTTGATACTAGAAATACACTTTCGTTTCTTAGATATCTTTTTTTCCTGACACAACTGCTGCATACTTTTGTGTGTTTCTCACCGAATAGGTTACAATTTCAGAGGAAAAAATAAATAGAATTGAGAAATAGTGCACACTGCTGCAGCTTCGTGCCATGGGAACCACATGTCACTAGGCAAGCTGCCCCTCCCACTTTTTTTTTGAACAAACTAAGGGCCCAAAATAGTCCTGGCCATCTCAGGCCCGGCCCTGTCGGCCCACCCAGGCCTGGCCCTAAAATCCAGGGCCTAGGTCCGATGGGCTTGCCCATGGGCCGGGCTTGGGCCTGAGTTTTGAGCCCACCAGTAGGGCCTGGACGGGCTTGGGCTTGGCATATTGGCATTTTAAGGAAGAGACCCGGCCCATGGCCCTAAGCCCTAAGGGCTTTTTAGGGCTTTTTACCAGATGGGTCGGGCTTGGGCTTGAAAAGTAGGCCCAGTGATAGGGCCTGGGAGGGCCTGGGCCTCAGTTTTCTGTCGTGGGCTTTTTCAGGCCCGGCTCGGCCCGGCCCATGGTTAGATATAGCCCAGAAGGACCCCGAAGCTGCATTGATTAGAAAGGAGTAGTACACGGCGATTTTACATCAGGACCTTGAATGAAAAAGGAAAACACTAACCGATCCCTGACTATTACAAAGAGGACCCCAAAAAATTGATGAAAAAAGCAATCGGGTCCCTGGCAACTCCAGCCTGAAACTTGACTCGTCTTCACTGGGGACAGCACCACTTGGTGCGGCGAGCCCTCCATGGCACCACGCCATGAACTCCAGGATGAAGCTGTAGTGCCTCCCATCTGGCTCTTGGCCGGGAGGAAGAAGAAAGACCGCCATTCGGTCAGAGGATTCGACGGCGACGGCCGGCATCGACCGCAATAGCGGGAGCCATAGGCCATCCAAGGTCTCCGTCGGTGATGAGCTCAAACCCGAACTGGATCTCCATCTTTCCTCTCTTCCTCCTTCACCACCATGGTAACCTTGGAAGCAGAGGAAAATAAGGACCCTCCTCCAGATCAGCGGACCAAACGAGCTTATTCGTGGAGTCGCCGGCAACCCACTCCTCACAAGCAACTGGCACACCAGCGCAGCCAGGACTGCAGCCACCGCTAACCACCGGCCGCTGCTCGAACGCGGCGGCGGTACGCTCCACCTCGGCATAGCGCCAGATGCCACAGGGGCAAGACTCAACTTAGACTTAATATATACATAGCTCCTCCGTGCTCCTCTCCCTTCTCTCCTCCAGCCGGCATCGCCATCGGGGAAGATTGGGAATCGGGCCGGGACGTGCTTCTCTCGCTCGACTCTCAACAGGGGCGCTCTCTATTGTTTCTAGCTGCCCTCCACTAGTGCAGAACCGGGCAATAGCACCGGTTCGTAAGGCCCTTTAGTGCCGGTTCCATAACCGGCACTAAAGTGTGGGCACTAAAGCCCCCCCCCCCCCTTTAGTACCGGTTCAGCATGAACCGGTGCTAAAGGGCAACCACGTGGCACAAGCCAGCTCCGGGGGCCTGGAGCCCTTTAGTACCGGTTGGTAAGACCAACCGGTACTATAAGGTTTGGGGGGTTTTTAGTTTTATGATTTCTTTTTCATTTAATTTTGTGTTTCCATTTTAATTCTTTTTCGTTTGCTGGTATTTTACGATACTACACATTGTACACGTTATGCATATATATATATATATATAGAATTTCTAGTAGAACCAATCATGCATATATATATCATCAATCACAAACCACCATATTAATTAATTCACACATACACACATGTATAGCTATATACAATTTCTCCTACATATGCATGTTGCCTTCGGAGCCAGTGGCATTAGCCTAATTGGTGCCTTCGGAGCACGATGACAATTGGAAGTGGTTTTCATGGGGGCGGTAGCGGGTAATAGTATTCTCCCTTCGGATTTATGACCTGGTCGAGCAAAAATCCCGCTATTTCCTCTTGAAGTGCTTCTACGCGCTCCGTTTCTAGGAGCTTCTCCCGCACCTCTCTGAACTGTTAAGAAGGAGATCAATATGCATGTGTATTAGTTGTGTGACTAGATATCGATAATGGTGTAAAAATTGTGAATAGTGTTCTGACAAGCGTACCCATTCCTGTCTTTGAGATCTGCTCCTTTCGGACGCCATCATGCGAATGTTCTCGCAAACGCAGAATGCACACAAATCAGTCCCCTGCGCCTGCTTCAGGGCCTTTACGAGAATGGAATTTGATCAGATAATAATTAATCAAGCATGATAATTAAAGAGATGGCAGCTAGCTAGCTAGCTAGTACTACTTAATTACTTACCTTGGGTCGAAACCATTGAAGCTTTTTTTTTCATTCGCCTTCCGTGACGCTGATGAACCTTGCCCAAACCCTGCCCGCCGACAAAGAAAATGAATAAAGGGGTTATTAAATAGTTCATATCATGAAATGACGAACTAAATAGGCCGAGATATATAGTCAATAATGATTGAAATTACCTGTTGACTATCTCAAACAAGATGTTATAGTCAGTTTTAACTTTGAGTAGTGAGTCCAGTATTTTAATTGTTTCATCGTCAACTTTAATGATACACAAGACCCAGTGAAATCTGCATGCACACATGTTTGCATGTCTTAATTAAGCGGGCATATGTAAGAAAAAACATGTAGCTAGCTAGTAGGCAAAAACAGAGAATTTGTAGTACAAGACAGTGTGACTCACTGGAAGTTGTAAGGAAGTAGTATATCTTCATTGTATTTGAGGCGCTTCAAGAACTCTAGCATGTTGTCCTCTACGGCCTTTTGATGATGTGGATTTATCCGCCATGTGTATTCATTAACGGTGTTTGGGTCAATGAACCCAATGCGAAAGCGTCCACCTTTTCTCATTTCATACATCTTCATCCTGCATAATACCACAGAAAAGAATATAGTGAGGATAGTTACAGGTAATGATTGATCAAAAGGATCACTACAGCTCGCTTGAGACTTAAATTACAGAAAGAAATCACTTACAGACAATAGCAACTGACGATAGATTTGTCGAGTGCGTCTTGATTGTATAACTGAAACAGTTCAGAATACTCAACGGACAGAGCTTTCTCATGGAAGTAATGATCCTCCTTGACATTCACCATGAGGGACAATCGATCTGAAATCTTGGTAATGTTCTTGTACCATTGATGCAATTCATACATTCTCGTTGGGAGGTTCTTGACCTTGTCTGGCTCGACCAAAGGTTGGCCCCGGACATATTTCCGTTTTATTTCATCCTCTCTAAGCACATGCATGGGCTCAATCTCGAGGAGTTGTCCAACGGTGATGTTGAGAACTTCAGCCTGCATTATATGGTCCTTGGTTATTACCACATTGCCCACCTCGGGAACGTAAACTGTTTGCCCACAATAATATTGGGCGCGCGTACTGTCACGTGTTGTTGGCACAACAAGTGAGGGTATCGATTGCGCCGCCTATTCTCCCAGCTGGGGAATGGTTTTCCCGCATTTTTTGACAGCTGCTTGTTGTTTGCTCGATCCCGAGCTCGCCTCCTTACGTAGACGTGCTCGATTTAACTTCCTGATGTGGCGCTCATAGTCTGTGTCAATAGGCTTGGGAGCTGGTGGTTGAGCCATACGAATGAAGTGGTCAATCGTTTCCTCAGGCACTTTCTCCCTTGGCGGCGGTGGCGGTTTCGGTGCAAAATGGGCTTCCACCTCGGCCTTCGATATGGCTGCGTTTTCCTCCTCGGACTTGTCATAAGGCCTCTGCGGAAGAGGCGTGAGGCTTGGACCATATTTATATTGCTTGCCTCCGCCTGTACTTCCTGTACTACCTCGACTCGTACCGCTACGCACCATAGCTGCGGGGTGTCTCTTCTGCGATTGCTGAGGTGGCGGAGACGGCTGACAGGGCTGAGTTGGACGAGGAGGAGTGGCCTGAAGCTGTGCCGGACTTGAAGGAGTGGCCTAAGGTTGTGCCGGACTTGGAGGAGGAGTGGACGTCTGACGCCGTGGCGGACTTGGAGGAGGAGGAGTGGCCTGACACTTTGCCGGACTTGGAGGAGGAGTGGCCTGACACTTTGCCGGACTTGGTGGACTTGCAGGAGCGGGAGTCTGCTGACTCGGTGGCGGACTTCGACGAGGAGTCGGCTGACGCGGTGTCGGTGGCCTTCGAAAGATGATGCAATCCTTTTTCCATAGGATGATACGATGTTTGGCCTCTCCGAGAAAGCGCTCATCGTCACCTCCAGGAATGTCAAGCTGTAGCTCCGAATATGGTGGGTCCACCACCTCATCAACCAAGACACGAGCATAGCCCGCTGGAATCGGGTTGCAATGGAAGGTTGCCTCGGCGGGATTTGGAAAAGCAACGGCGTCCGCCACCTTCATGGATATGTTCGTTATTTTGACGTGTAGCTCACAGTTAGTGTTCTCCGTGATGTCATTCACGGGGTATCTACCCAGCATTGCATCGTCCGGGGCGGAACCCACGCTACTTCTCGGCATGGATGGGGCGGTGCTATCCAATGCTGGATCATCTGCTAGCTGCTGCAGCTGCTGAGACCCCCTTTGCTGGGTAAGTGAGTCAATCTGCTCCTGCTGCCGCTGGAATTTGACTGTCAATTCCGCTTGACTTGCTTCTAGGCCTTGAAGGCGTTCATAGTCCCGCTTCCTCTGCTCTTCCTCCATCTTCCTCTTCTTCTCCTCTGCAATCTTCTTTCTCGCACGGGTTCTGTAGTCGGTGTTCCAGTCTGAAAACCCCTCATACCACGAAATAGCGCCCTTGCCTCGTGTTCTTCCCGGGTGTTCAGGATTTCTCAGGGCACGTGTAAGCTCGTCGTTCTCTCTGTTGGGCTGGAACACCCCCGATCGTGCCTCTTCTATTGCAACAAGTATCGCATCGTCGGCTCCCTTCAGACTTGCCTTCGTCGAAACATTGCATGTCTTCGGGTCCAACTCCCCCCATGCGCATAGAACCAAGTCCTGCACCTGGGGGGGCAGCTCTTTGTAACCGGAGTGACACCTGCATCCTCCATCTCTTTCTCAGACTTATCCCACTTAGGCATTGCCACCGCTTAACCACCTGGCCCCAGCTTATGGAACTTATCCTTTTTTCGGCATTCTTCTTGTTTATTCTCGACCGTTCTTTAGCTAATTCCGAATCCTTGAATTTCACGAAATCGTCCCAATGAGCACGTTGGTTCTCTAGTGTTCCCTCGAATACTGGAGTCTTCCTTCCTCCCTTGACGTACTTGTCTCATTCACGATTCTTGTGGTTCTTGAATGCAACCGCCATCTTCCTAAGAGCAGCGTCCTTGACTTTCTGCACATCTTCTTTTGTGAAATGATCTGGTAGGGTGAAATGTTCCATGAGAGTATCCCAAAGCAGATCTTTTTTATTCTTGTCGACAAAAGTAACATCTGGACGTGGCTTTGCTGGCTCTCTCCATTCTTGAAGTTTGATCAGGAGTTGGTCCTTCACAAGAACTCCGCACTGACGAATGAACTTGTCTACAATCTTCTTAGGCGCTAATGGTTCGCCATTAGGTCTGACTGCCTCGATATTGTACTTTACGCCCTCCTTCAACTTTTTGTTCGGGCCTCGTTTCATCCTTTTGCCTGAAGATTTGCTCGATCCGGATGGCTGAAAGAACAAAGATCGATTCGTTAATATATCTTCAAGTCATTTAAAACATGTGATGATCACCAGATGCCTGCTTATATAAATATACCTCGCCGGTCTTTATTGTTTCAGGATCAACATGTTCTTCGTCATCGTCATAATCGTAGTTCATGACTTCATCAATTCGGTCGTCGCGGTCGAATATCATATCACCCTCTCCGGTGTTGTTTAGAAATTCGGAGCCGTCATAATCTTCTACATTCTGATCATCATCTGGCCCGCATATCATATCGAACATGGTCTGTTCTTCCTCTCTGTCGGTATTGTCTGCCATAGCTTTTATTTAACTAATCCAAAAGAAATATAAAACAATTTAGTATTCAAATTACATCATCTCGAATAATAGATGAATACATCGTCTAGAATAATAGATATAATCTCGAATACATCATCTCGAATAATATATAATATTGAATAGTACATCACTGGCTAGGTAGCTAATTAAAGATCGAATACTACAGAAGAATCTAGGACACTCGCGGTTCCTGTGGCGCGGGCGGTGGACACCCAAAGAGAAGGAACCCTCACAGGATCATAGCTGAAGTGAGATCCCTGAAGAAACTGCCAGGTATTGGAGAACATGCCGCCTTCTAACGCAACCATGTAGCGATGGACGTGCTCGTTCTCCTTCCTGACACGGCGACGTACCACCTCCGGCGGGGCCGGGTCCCTCCGCACCGAAACTGGTCCACGCGAACGCCACGAAACGAGATCAGGGTCGACGACGGGACCCGGGGCCCGGTTCCTCATCAAGCGGCGCGCCCCTCCAGGCAGCACCTCCCAGTGCCAGCCCGGCGGAGCCCAGTCCCGTACATGGGTCAGCTGGACATCGTCGCGGACGGGTCAACGGCGAGGATGCGGGCCGGGCATCGTCGAGAATAAATACTAGCTATATGCCCGCAAAAAGTAACATTTTTTAATGATTGGATTTTGATAACTAAAATTTCTAACATTTCTATATAACACTAATTATGCTATCATTGCATATGTCAAAAATCTATATACTATTTCATACTAATTAAGCATCTAACGCTAAAAACAGAAAACACAACTTCTATACATCCATTAGAAAACTGAAAAACAACATTATATAAAAAAATTCCATACTAATTAAACACTAATTATATCCATCTAACATGCATTCATACATATATATAATAGTGAAAAAAATAATAATCTAAATAATCTAAACTAATTAAACATACAAAATACGTATATACTAATATATACATGCATTAATTCATACATATGTACGTGTGTGTGTGTGTGTGTGTTTATCATGCTTGTGTGTGTGTATGGGCTCGGGGAGGGGCGGCGCCCATGGTGGCCGCCGGGGGCGAGGG